>NC_058519.1:277609665-277914561 GCF_904849725.1 Hordeum vulgare subsp. vulgare | reverse complement strand
AGTCTTGGTGTAGCTTCCCGTTGATGGGTTAAGTCCTTGACTTCTTTGAAGCACGTGATCTTCAGTCGTAGGTGGTTTTCTTTCTTGAGAGTGTCAACATAGGCTTGAGACCTTCAGCTTGAAAAGTTGTCCAGGTATGTTCCTTATTTGTCTTCAGTTGTTTGTCTTTGTCGGCACGAACGCACGTTTCCGATGGGTCGTCGAGTGCCTCTTCGTAGCTACTCGTGAAAAAGCCTGGGTTAGGTTTCATCTATAAGTCTAAGTTTAGAGACTCGATGTTTAGAACGGGGTCTACCATCTAGGAAAGTTTTGATGGGGTTCTAGATGAGCTGGCTAACCAAAAAGTATAAACCAATCATCCAATCCCCAAGGTCTCACACTTGCCAAGCGGGGTGTACCACCTTTGACAGTGGTTTCACCTTGATCCAGTTAGGACTCATGTCCTCGACTGGGCCAAATGATGCTCTTGATTACAATTGATCTCCAAAGGCTTCATTGTGCTTGACCGTCAACGCTTCTTGACATAGTTGATGTAGCCGACAGAGGAGTGGTGGTTGACCCCTATTACTTCTTCTTCATTGTCCTGTCTTCTCAGCCATGGTGGTTCTTCACCTTGCTTGGGTAGGACTGTTTTCGGCTGGTTGGAGGGTGCTTAGAGGAGTCCATCTCCTTCAAGGTAAAATCTTACACTTTAGAGGCATGGTGGTCGGTGCTTCTAGGCTTACCCATTAAGACTAGGGTGTTCCTTCTGTTATTGGGTAAATTAGTATGTCATCTATGAGGACAATAACATATTTCCCCAAGCATCACATAAGCACATAGCTCATGGGATATCCGAGAGGAGAGGGAATTTGCTTTGGATGGTCACTTGCCGAGGGGTTTAGTGGTGGTCGAGGTGGAGTATTGGCCATAGTCTAATGACTTAGAGCCAAGGCCTATGGTCCCAATCCGACCATTTTATAGCTTGGTAAAGCTTCGGGTTTTCAAGGAACTTAGGATGTGAGTGAACATCCATCACCTTATCCTTGTGCACACTTCCTTAGATGCTAATATTCCTACCCAATCCTCCAAACAGAATCATCCGATATCATAAAAGGTACCCCGTCATATAAGTCAACTCCAAAATTACTTGTGCTATTCAACGCCAAGGTTTGAGAGAAGGACTAAACCAAAACATCATAAGTATGCTATAGCTATCTCATCTATAACCCTATGTAAAAATCTTCGGGAAAGCATGCAAGCCGATATGCTTGAATGGGATTCTACAATTCAAGTGCTTAGCTAAATTATCCAAGGCCTAGGGTACCGCATTACTATGCTTAAGGAAACACGTAGTATAACATTCCAATGTCTTGTTTCCTTCCTATGAATCCAATCAAGTGGTCGTTAAATGCGATTGATCAGACCCACAATGCCTACAATCCAATATTGATGGGGTTATATATAATCACCTAGAGTTCCTATTATCCATAAATCATTGCCAGGACTATATCACAGTATCCACTAACTTCCAATAGCATGACCAACTAAACTCCAAGGTCAATCTTATATGGAGTCTTAAATCAATTTTGACAACTCCAATCACTCCTACTATCATTCACGGAGGAACATGGTATCATGATCAAGATCATCTGACTAACTCCAATTTACTCCAAACCATGTGATCCCATTTATCATCGACACTCTATTAGGATTACCTATCAAATTCAAATCTCATGCCCAAAGAGAATTCTTACTTGCTACTCCAAGTCATTATTAATCCATGACTGCTACATGACAAAGTCAATTTATTACACCACCAAGAGTTTTTGTCCGTAATCATAATTGTACTACTGAATCCAAACTACTCCAGGAATATGTAGGTTATGCTACTTTATCAACGTGTTCCACCAAGTCATCTATCATCATGAAGGTCCTCGTAATCCACCAAAGGGGGTTAGCTACATCCTCAAGACACCTATTATAGTCAGATCAAATCATTGCCTACAATTCGTATATCCTTGGAACGATCCTTCCTATGGCATCAAGGTCCTGGTGCTAGCTTAAGAATGAAGGATACTTGTTCACTGTGATCACTTGTTCCATAATGAACCCAATGCTAAGCAGGGGTTATTGGAGCTCAACAAGTGTTCTCGCAAACCCGTGTATTAAACACGAGATCAGAGGTTTGAGACAGGGTAGTTGGTGAGGTCTCGGTCGGTCTAGGGAGGGGTTTCTAATCTTGAGAAAAGCATAACTCTACGGGGTTGCTTCTGGTGGAGTATGTTGTAGTTAAATTCTTTCGTGTAAGCCATGTGTCGAGGTGGATGCTTGGTGAATCTTGTCTTGCTGGTCTTCGTTTGTCGAGAAAGGTGAGAGAGAGAGAGAGAGAGAGAAAAGTAGCAAAGAGGCGAGTGTCTAAGGGGGTGGTATAGTGCAAGTGCATTCGAATAAGTGCCGGAAGGCCAAACACAAACATCAAGATGAGGCAGGTGATATAGTCGCGTACTTGTTGCCTGGGGAAAAAGCGCAACTTATATAAAAGCATAAACAAGAAAAACAAGCAACACATACTATTGTTCCGTTCGAACCATCACATGGACTCGACTTCGCATAGGGGATACACGACTCATCCTACCCTAGGGGTTCACGGACTCAATAGTCGTGCTTACTTCGTGTGTGGGAGAGGAGTCCCCTCAGTGTCACTATGTCTCTTTTTGTTGTTCGTCGAAACAATTCGGGTTGAGCTGGAAAGAGTCCTTGACAACTTCTCATCTTGTGAGCTGTCGACGAAGGGGGTTCCTCATGGTTGTCGTTGACATGGTCTTCTTTTGTCTTCGTAATCATGTTAGTGTCTTCTTGTCTTCTAAGGCACCGAGAGTTCTAGGTGGACGATTCTTTATGCAATAACATCGACAAACCTTGATAGAGTTCTAACTTGTTAGTTACGTTGATGACAATATCAACACCAAGAGTGAGGGATGAAGAGAATCGTTTTCCTACTCACTATGGTGAGGCGAACCAAATGGAGAGGTTCCCATCCACCGGCGGTTGTCGACACAACAAAGGTAAGTACAGAGTCGCTCTATTAGCGATGCATATCCTGATCTTGCATATCTTATGTCTTAATCGTTGTAGGCCAAGGTTGCATCACTCTAGGACAGTGTCGAGAGTTTCACCATCTTCCGAGTCTTGTTGTCCTCATTCCTCGAGATGGTAGCTTCCATTGGTATCGTCTGGTCGTAGTGTTGTCAACCTTGTCAACCGATATGCGAGTGATTGTTTGGCAAGGTTTCTTGCTTTCAAGTTTCCCACAAGGATTTCAAGGAATCCAGTGGTCTGGGGCATAAGGGCACTAGTGACCATTTGCAAGTTTTGAAAAAGCAGACGAGGAGAGTCAAGAGAATAAGGGTGGATGTGCTAAGGCAGAACCCTCGCTTCCTTTGAAAATTTTGGAGAGGTGAGAAATATATAGGTTTTGTAAGTGGTTTGAAAGGTCTGAAAAAAATAGTCTGTCCAAACTAATGTCCATGCTAACTAAGGGCTTCCTACAATCAGGATGGCTCTGATACCAGCTCTGTGGGGACCCGGACTCATAAGTCGAGATCACCAATGTATGTGCAGAGTGATCCTAGAGATCAATGCTCACTGAACACACAGAAACTAAATAACAAGAGTCTTACATCTGTTACATACTGTTTTACTCGAATATGACATTCATGGCCAACTCTTCATATATTTGTAGCGAAAATCTCATCATTAGCATGAAACCATGCTATGTGCCTTATCCCTATAGGCATTCTGGCTGGGTAGCATCCTAGCTTGTGCGAACGTCACTGGGGTATTCTTCACCACATCTTGTTCTCTCATGCCTGGTCAAGGAAATAAACAGTGGCAAGCCAATGAGTACTTTGAATGTAATCGCAAGCAACCCAGGTTTGGAGTGCGGCAATAACAATGCATGATATAACACTAAGTACGTAGTTTGCAAAAAGCTCATTTTGAGTGCAATGTCATGATTAATCAGCTTGTGAAAGCATGCATCAACAGGTCGTAGTATCGATACAGACAAGTTATAGGTATCTTCATAAGCAGAAGGTTGAACATCTCATGTTCATTCACCATGTCAAGTCACTTGAGTTATCTCAAGTATCATCTTTCTCACACAACCATCTTCCTCACACGCACACACTTGGTTTATATGAAAACATATGATCGAAGTTTAAGCAACACCACCCAACTATCCTTGACCGTGGACATGGCTATTCAAATAGTTTTACACTCTGTAGAGGTTGCGCATTGTACCCACAAGACTCAGGGAACTTCCGTGAAATCCACGACTTGCGGTATATAACATACCCGAGGTAAGCACCCAAATAATGCCTTTCCCCTGGCAACACTAAACAAAAAGTCCACTCGTTGGTGCCATCCCTCATGATGTACATTATATGAGCCTTTTTCTAGATCGTACCATCCATGAGGGCATGCAGTAGTGTGCCCGGTATTTGTGGAAACATCCCACGGTTGCCCTTCTTGGCACGACCCCGTCTCGAGAGTGACCACGCCACTCCCACCAGTAGTAATGCGGGCTCTCTCCTAGCATCGACCAAAGTGATCAGCAAAGCTCCGTCCCATAGAGGGTTATCGTGGTCGCACATATAAGGTTGGGATGGTCGACCGATCTTAAATCTAATCTTGTTTTCGGAAGCACACCGACAACTTGCCTCGGTACACCACTTATTTATGAAGCGGTTCCTAGCTCATCATAGCTCCTGTAGGCGTTCTGGGAATGGGGGTACCCAGACCTGCCTGCCCGCGGCCCAGGGCTGGCCCACTTCATCGACCAAAAACCAACAGGCCCGGCACCACTCAAGGTAAGGCCCTCGCGAGGGGCCAAGCCTCGCGAGGAGGAACATCATCAAGGCCCGTGGGGACCTCCTCAGGACCCCTCTGGTGCGGAGGAGATTCCGAGGCAAGACCCGGCCTCAGGAGTCAAGGATGACGCGGGGAAAGGACAGGCGAGCAGCGGATTACAAGATGGTGCAGTTTCCCCTTTCGTGTAAAGGAGGGAAGGACGTACGTGGGTTCCCAAGGTATCTTCCAAAGGTTTCCTTTGTGGTGCACAAGGCCGTCGCCACCCACCAGCAGGACAGACGTCGTCCCTGGACCCGTCCCTGCAGTGCTGGCACCCACTTTGCTGGAGAAGACCACCTTTGGACAGGGGGAGCATGTTCCCCTGTCCCCCTTCAAAATTGGCCGTTGTGGGATCCCTTCCCGCCCTTGCGATAAGGGAAGAGGATCCAGGCCGCCACTCTATATAGAGGGTAGGTTAGTTCATAGAGGGGGAGATCCATTCATTCACCCACCCGCACCACACGAAGTCCACGAAGCCTCCGGAGGCCCGCGAACACTGTACTAGTACATCCACCAACCTCCACGAGGGGCAATCCACCAAATCAGGAGTAGGGTATTACGCTTCTCAGCGGCCCGAACCTGGGTAAACTGCCGTGTTCTGTGTCTTCCTCACCATCGAGTGAGTTCTGTGCCATCCCCATCGAGTAGCGAGTTAGGCGAGGCGAGCCCGCGAGAGATCTTCGTACACACTCCTGAGTTCAAACCTTTAGGATTTTGCGGAGCCAGAAATCCGACATTTGGCGCGCCAGGTAGGGGGCGTGTCAAGGTCTTCTCCGAGCTTCATCTTCCCTAATCACCGTTGCTCCAATGACCGGCGCCCAACAAGCTTCTTTGAGCCTCGTCGAGCGGCCTTTCAACCATCATAGCACAGCAGCCGAAAGCACATGTAGCGGCGTTGTGGTACTAGGAAGCTCGTACCAGATCGTCAACACCACCTCCACCGTCGCAACCACTCGCCCCACCCAGGCGCACGGCGGTTGGGCAGAACCCCTGGCATCCATTACACGTCGCATCAAATTGGGGGACCTCGGTGCGCACGACGCGCCGCAGATGGTGAGCGAGATGCTCCGCTATCGACCGACGCAAGGGGGCTTCGAAGCCTGGGCGGTCCACATCACGGAGATGATCGCCATTATCCAGAAGGCCATCCGACCCCACTCTTATTCAAGGCCGCACGCGCTGGGCGCCAGGGGCCCACACCTCACACTGGTCCCGAGGCGTGCAAGCGACGGGGCCCTTCCTGCGCTGGGCGGGGCTGACAGAGACGCGTCGCATGTTGCGCTCCTCCTCCTCCAGATTCCGATGTCCAACACTAAGGCGCAGCATCCGGCAACCACCAGGGGCACGGAGAAAACGGCAGGACGTTCGATGGACACACCAGCGTGCATCACGAAGACCAGGTCGGCCCCCGACAACCCGAGGCGGCCAAGTGGGAGCACTCGCTCAGGCGCAGTCAGCGGGCGGCGGAGGCGAACTTCGGCGATGGAGACACGCCAGGCTACCAAGGGGGGACTCTGCACCGGGCAATGCTAGGACCACCAAACGGAAGCAAGAGGATCAAGCGACTTCGTGCGGTGGCCCATCGCAAGAAGAACATCAAGCAATGCGGCCCGGGGGACCTCCCTCCACCGCAGAGAGGGACATGTTGGAAATATGCCCTAGAGGCAATATAAAATGGTTATTATCATATTTTGTTGTTCATGATAATTGTCTATTGTTCATGCTATAATTGTATTAACAGGAAACAGTAATACATGTGTGAGTTAATAGATCACAATGTGTCCCTAGCAAGCCTCTAGTTGGCTAGCCTAACCCTAAACCCTAAACCCCTAAACCCTAAACCCTAAAAACCCTAAACCCTAAACCCTAAACCCTAAACCCTAAACCCTAAACCCTAATATAAAATGGTTATTATCAATAGATTATCATGGTTTCCTGATCATGGACATTAGATGTAATTGATAACGGGATCACATCATTTGGAGAATGATGTGATGGACAAGACCGAATCCTAAGCATAGCACTAGATCGTGTTGTTTGTATGCTAAAGCTTTTCTAATGTCAAGTGTCTTTTCCTTCGATCGTGAGATTGTGCAACTCCCGGATATCGTAAGAGTGATTTGGGTGTATCAACCGTCATAACGTAACTGGGTGACTATAAAGGTGCACTATGATTATCTCCGAAAGGGTCTGTTGGGTTGGTACGAATCGAGATCGGGATTTGTCACTCTGTGTGACTGAGTGGTATTTCTGGGCCCACTCGGTAGAACGACATCCTGAGCTCAATGTGACTAAGGAGTTAGTCACAGGATGACGTTCTACGGAACGAGTAAAGAGACTTACCGGTAACGAGATTGAAGGAGGTATATGTATACCGACGATCGAATCTCGGGCAAGTTCTATACCGACAGAAAAAGGGAATTGTATACGGGATTGATTGAATACTTGACATGGTGGATCATCCGATGAGATCATCGTGGAACATGTGAGAGCCACCATGGGTATCCAGACCCCGCTGATGGTTATTGGCCGGAGAGAAGTCTCGGTCATGTTTGCATGCCTCCCGAACCCGTAGGGTCGACACACATAAGGTTCGATCACACTAGGGTTATAAGGAATTGTTATACGATGTTACCGAAGGTTGTTAGGAGTCTCGGATGAGATCCCTAACGTCACGAGGAGCTCTGGAATGGTCCGGAGGTAAAGATTGATACATAGGATGGATGGGTTTGAACGTCGGAAATCTTTCGGGCACCACCGTCAAAGTACCTGGACCACCGAAAGGGTTCCGGAGGCCCACCGGGAGAGGCCACTAGCCCCAGGAGGCTACATGGGCCAAGTGTGAGAGGGAACCAGCCCCTGGGTGGGCTGGTGCGCCCCCACACCTGGCCCATGGCACCTAAGAGGGGAAGGGGGTGGGAACCCTAGCGCAGGTGGGCCTAAGGCCCACCAGGGGGTGCGCCACCCCCTCCTCCCCTCCTGGCCGCCACCCCTCCCCTCATCTAGGGCTGCCGCCCCCCTTCAAGGGGGAAACCCTAAAGGGGGCGCCACCCTCCCTTCCCCCTATATATAGCGGGGGTTTGGCCATTGGAGACACGATTTTCCATCTCTCTCTCGGCACAGCCCTGCTCTTCTTCTTCCTCCTCTCCCACGGTGCTTCGCGAAGCCCTGCCGGGAGACCTCGTCTCTCCATCGACACTACATCGTCGTGCTGCAGGAGATCTTCCCCAACCGCTCCTTCCTCCTTGCTGGATCAAGGTGTGGGAGACGTCACTGGGCTGCACGTGTGTTGAACGCGGAGGTGTCGTGGTTCGGCACTAGATCGGAATCACACCGCGATCTGAATCGCCGCGAGTACGACTCCATCAACCGCGTTCTAGCAACGCTTCCGCTTAGCGATCTTCAAAGGTATGAATATGCACTCTCCCCTCTCTCGTTGCTGGTCTCTCCATAGGAAGATCCGAATATGGCGTAGGAAAATTTTGAATTTATGCTACGTTGCCCAACAGTGGCATCCGAGCCAGGTTTTCTATGCGTAGATTCTATGCACGAGTAGAACAAAAAAAGGTTGTGGGCGATGGTTTTGTCAATTGCTTGCCGCTCCTAGTCTTATTCTTTTCCAGCGGTATTGTGGGATGAAGCAGCCCGGACCGACCTTACACGTACGCTTACGTGAGACAGGTTCCACCGACCAACATGCACTAGGTGCATAAGGTGGCTAGCGGGTGTTTGTCTCTCCCACTCTAGTCGGATTGGATTTGATGAAAAGGGTCCTTATGAAGGGTAAATAGATTTGGCATATCATCATTGTGGCTGTCACGTAGGTAAGAAGGCGTTCTTGCTAGAAACCCAAATCAGCCATGTAAAACTTGCAACAACAATTAGAGGACGTCTAACTTGTTTTTGCAGGGTTTGACATGTGATGTGATATGGCCAACGTTGTGATGTTACATGTGTGATGTATGAGATGATCAAGTTATTGTTATAGGATTCACGACTTGCATGTCATTGAGTATGACAACCAGCAGGAGCCATAGGAGTTGTCTTAATTTATTGTATGAGATGCAACGCCATATGTTTACTACTTTTACTTCATTGCTAACGGTTAGTTATAGTAGTAGTAGTAGTTGGCGTGACGACTTCAAGGAGACATGATGATGGAGATCATGAAAATGGAGATCATGGTGTCACGTCGGTGACAATGATGATCATATGATGCCCGAAGATGGAGATCAAAAGAGCAAACATGATAATGGCCATATGATGTCACTATATGATTGCATGTGATGTTTATCATATTTTTCATCTTATTTCTTAGAACGACGGTAGCATAATAAATGATCCCTCATAAAAATTTCGAGAACGTATGCCCCTAAGTGTGCAGCGTTGTGAAGGATCATTGTCTCAAAGCACCACGTGATGATCGGGTGTGATAGATTCTAACGTTCGCATACAATGGGTGTAAGCCAGATTTACACACACGAAACACTTAGGTTGACTCGACGAGCTTAGCATGTACAGAAATGACCTCGAATACAAGAGACCAAAAGGTCGAACATGAGTCATATGGTTGAATATGATCAGCATGAAGTTGCTCATCATGACGACTAGTCTGTCTCACGTGATGATCGGACATGGGTTAGTAGACATGGATCATGGATCACTTAGATGACTAGAGGGATGTCGATTTAAGTGGGAGTTCGTACTTAATTTGATTAAATGAACTTAATTGTCATGAACTTAGTCTAAAAGTTTTCTTTACAAATAAGTTAGATGCAATGGCCAACGCACCTGTCAACCTCAATTTCAACGCATTCCTAGAGAAAAACAAGCTCTAAGATGATGGTAGCAACTATGCGGACTGGGTCCGCAACTTGAAGCTCATCCTTGAAGCAGCTAAAAAGGCTTATGTCCTTAATGCGCCACTAGGTGACTCTCCTGCTCCCGCAGTGGCCCAGGACATTCAGAACGTCTCGCAAATGCGGAGTGATGACTACTCTCTGGTTAGGTGTGGCATGTTATATAGTTTGGAAACGGGGCTCCAAAGGCATTTTGAGCAACACGGAGCATATGAGATGTTCCAGGAGCTGAAACTAGTTTTTCAAGATCATGCCCGTGTCGAGAGATATGAAGTCTCTGACAAGTTCTTTAGCTGCAAGATGGAGGAGAACAGTTATGTTAGCGAGCATATACTCAGAATGTCTGGGTTACACGGTCGTCTGACTTCGCTTGGAGTTGAACTTCCGGATGACGATGTAATTGACAGAATCCTCGAGTCTCTCCCACCAAGCTACAAAGGTTTTGTGCTGAACTACAACATGCAAGGGATGGAGAAGACCAGTCCTGAGTTGTACTCGTTGCTGAAGTCTGCAGAAGTAGAAATCAAGAAAGAGCATCAAGTGTTGATGGTCAATAAGACCACCAGTTTCAAGAAGGGAAAGGGTAATAAGAACTTCAAGAAATACGGGAAAGCTGTTGCCGCGCCCGGTAAGACAGATACTGGGAAGAAGAAAAAGAATTGACCCAAGCCTGAGACTGAGTGCTTCTATTGCAAGGGAAAAGGTCATGGGAAGCGGAATTGCCCCAAGTACTTAGCGGACAAGAAGACCGACAACATTAAAGGTATATATGATATACATGTTATTGATGTGTACCTTACCAGCGCTCGTAGTAACTCCTGGGTATTTGATACCGGTGCTCTTGCTCACATTTGCAACTCAAAGCAAGAACTACGGAATAAGCGGAGACTGGCCAAGGACGAGGTGACGATGCACATCGGGAATGGCTCCAAGGTCGATGTGATCGCCGTCGGCATGCTGCCTCTACATCTACCGTTGGGATTAGTTTTAAACCTTAATAATTCTTATTTAGTACCATCTTTGAGCATGAATATTGTATCAGGGTCTTGCTTAATGCGAGACGGCTACTCATTTAAGTCAGAGAATAATGGTTGTGTTATTTATATGAGTGATATGTTTTATGGTCATGATCCGCTGGAGAATGGTTTATTCTTGATGAATCTCGATCATGATGATACACATATTCATAGTGTGAGTACCAAAAGATGTAAAGTTGATAATGATAGTCCCACATACTTGTGGCACTGCCGCCTTGGTCTTATCGGTGTTAAGCGCATGAAGAAGCTCCATACTGATGGATATTAGAGTCTCTTGACTTTGAATCATTTGACACATGCGAACCGTGCCTCATGGGCAAGATGACTAAGACTCCATTCTCAGGAATAATGGAGAGAGCAACCGACTTATTGGAAATAATACATACTGATGTGTGTGGTCCAATGAACGTTGAAGCTCGCGGTGGCTATCGTTATGTGCTCACTCTCACCGATGATTTGAGTAGGTATGGGTATATCTACTTGATGAAGCACAAATCTGAGACATTTGAAAAGTTCAAGGAATTTCAGAGTGAGGTTGAGAATCAACGTGACAGAAAAATAAAGTGTCTACGATTTGATCGTGGAGGAGAATATTTGAGTCACGAGTTTGGCACACACCTAAGGAAGTGTGTAATTGTTTCAGAACTGACGACGCCTGGCACACTGCAACGTAATGGAGTGTCTGAATGTCGTAATCGCACTTTATTGGATATGCTACGATCTATGATGTCTCTTACCGACTTACCGCTATCATTTTGGGGATACACATTGGAAACTGCAGCATTCACATTAAATAGGGCACCGTCTAAATCCATTGAGACGACACCGTATGAACTATGGTTTGGCAAGAAACCTAAGATGTTGTTTCTAAAAGTTTGGGGCTGCGATACTTATGTGAAGAAACTTCAACCAGAAAAGCTCGAACCCAAAGCGGAGAAATACGTATTCATAGGATACCCTAAGGAAACTATTGGGTATACCTTCTATCTTAGATCCGAAGGTAAAACCTTTGTTGCCAAGAACGGATCATTTCTAGAGAAAGAGTTTCTCTCGAAAGAAGTAAGTGGGAGGAAAGTAGAACTTGGTGAGGTAATTACACCCCCTCTCGAACCGGAGAGTAGAGCAACGCGGAAAATTATTCCTGTGGCGCCTACGCCAACTGGAGAGGAAGTTAATGATGATGATCATGAAGCTTCGGATCAAGTTACTACTGAACCATGAAGGTCCACAAGGGTACGATCTGCACCGGAGTGGTACGGCAACCCTGTGATGGAAATCATCTTGTTAGACAACGGTGAACCTTCGAACTATGAAGAAGCAATGGCGGGCCCGGATTCCAACAAATGGCTTGAGGTTATGAAATCCGAGATAGGATCCATGTATGAGAACAAAGTATGGTCTTTGGTGGACTTGCCCGATGATCGGCGAGCCATAGAAAATAAATGGATGTTCAAGAAGAAGATTGACGCAAACGGTAATGTGACCGATTATAAAGCTAGACTTGTTGCAAAGGGTTTTCAACAAATTGAAGGAGTTGACTACGATGAGACTTTATCTCTTGTAGCAAAGCTGAAGTCAGCCCGAATCATTTTAGCAATTGTCGCTTTTCATGATTATGAAATTTGGCAAATGGTCGTCAAAATAGCGTTCCTAAACGGGTATCTTAAGGAAGAGTTGTATATGATGCAACCAGAAGGTTTTGTCAATCCTAAGAGTTCTAACAAGGTATGCAAGCTCCAGCGCTCCATCTATGGGCTGGTGCAAGCATCTCAGAGTTGGAACATTCGCTTTAATGAGGTGATTAAAGCGTTTGGGTTCATATAGGTTTACAGAGAAGCCTGTCTGTACAAGAAAGTGAGTGGGAGCTCTGTAGCTTTCCTCATACTATATGTGGATGACATATTATTGATGGGTAATAATATAGAGTTATTGGAGAGCATAAAGGCCTACTTGAACAAGAATTTTTCAATGAAGGACCTTGGAGAAGCTGCATACATATTAGGCATCAAGATCTACAGAGATAGATCGAGACGCCTCATAGGTCTATCGCAAAGTACATACCTTGACAAGATATTGAACAAGTTCAATATGGAAAACTCAAAGAAGGGGTTCTTGCCAGTTTTGCAAGGTATGAGATTGGGTAAGACTTAGTCACCAACCACGACAATAGATAGAGAGAAGATGAGCATTGTCTCCTACGCTTCAGCCGGAGGCTCTCTAATGTATGCCATGCTGTGTACCAGACCTGATATAAACCTTGCCATAAGTTCGGTAGGGAGGTACCAAAGTGATCATGGTATGGAACACTGGACAACAGTCAAGAATATCTTAAAGTACCTGAAAATGACTCAGGAGATGTTTCTCATTTATGGAGGTGACGAAGAGCTCGTTGTAAAGGGTTACGCCGATGCTAGCTTCGACACAGATCCGGATGACTCTAAGTCACAGACCGGATACGTGTATGTTTTGAATGGCGGGGCAGTGAGCTGGTGTAGCAGCAAGCAAGACGTTGTGGCAGCATCTACATGTGAAGCGGAGTACATAGCTGCTTCAGAAGCGGCTCATGAAGGGATTTGTATGAAGGAGCTCATCACCGACCTTGGAGTGGTTCCAAGCACGTCGGGTCCGATGACACTCTTCTGTGATAACACTGGAGCCATTGCCATAGCCAAGGAGCCCAGATTTCACCAGAAGACCAAGCACATCCAACGCCGCTACAACTCCATCTAGGACCAGGTCCAGAGAGGACTAATAGAGCAGAATATTGCAGACCGATTGACTAAACCTCTTCCTCGAGCAAAACATGATCAACACCACAATGCTATGGGTTTTCGATACATCACAATGTCACTAGATTATTGACTCTAGTGCAAGTGGGAGAATGTTGGAAATATGCCCTAGAGGCAATAATAAAATGGTTATTATCATATTTCCTTGTTCATGATAATCGTCTACTGTTCATGTTATAATTGTACTAACAGGAAATAGTAATACATGTGTGAATAAATAAATCACAATGTGTCCCTAGCAAGCCTATAGTTGGCTAGCTCGTTGATCAATAGATGATCATGGTTTCCTGATCATGGACATTAGATGTCATTGATAACGGGATCACATCATTGGGAGAATGATGTGATGGACAAGACCGAATCCTAAGCATAGCACTAGATCGTGTTGTTCGTATGCTAAAGCTTTTCTAATGTTAAGTTTCTTTTCCTTCGACCGTGAGATTTTGCAACTCCCGGATATCGTAGGAGTGCTTTGGGTGTATCAAACGTCACAATGTAACTGGGTGACTATAAAGGTGCACTACGGGTATCTCCGAAAGTGTCTGTTGGGTTGGTACGAATCGAGATCGGGATTTCTCACTCCGTATGACCGAGAGGTATCTCTCGGCCCACTCGGTAGAACATCATCATGAGCTCAATGTGACTAAGGAGTTAGTCACAAGATGACGTGCTACGGAACGAGTAAAGAGACTTATCCGTAACGAGATTGAACAAGGTATAGGTGTACCGACGATCAAATCTCGGGCCAGTTCTATACCGACAGACAAAGGGAATTGTATACGGGATTGATTGAATCCTTGACATCGTGGTTCATCCGATGACATTGAGTAAAGAGACTAATGAAAGGATGCAGGTCCTAAGGACTAAGCTATGGTGAGGAACGAGGCTATCGACCAAGCGTGCAGCGGCACAAACGATGCCTCGGGAGGATGGGACCTCCTGAGGGCCCTGGCCGCTGTTGCCCCCGAGCGACAGCTAGGTCATCGACGGGCCCTATGCGAGGGAGCCAAGCCGCAACGACTACCAGCGAGCAAGCCATCTATTCAAGAGCGAAAGGAAAAAGGGAGAACGACGAAGGTAACATACATAAGTCTAACACCCGACAGGGCAGAGTTCATGGTCTAACATTACAGGGGCAGGAAAACATAAGCTGGTGGACGCTTAGGGGGACAGGCTGCCGACACCGCCCTTGGCACCGGCAGGCTCGGCGTCGGAGCCCTCCTCCTCACTGGAAACGGGCACCCGTACGTACCGCTCCACCAGGGCGTCCACGCGTGGGCGCACTTCGACCTGGAGAAGACGCCGGGTCTCAGCGGGCACCGGCTCGACGATGCACTTGAGATCAAGCTGCGGGGTGAGGCGGCGCAGGTTGGAGAAGACGAGCGTCAAGGCAAGGCCCAGAAGCTCGCGCATGTCGGACGCGTTGTCCTCCTCCATGCAGGAGAGTTCGGCCTCCAGTGTCTCCACCACCTTTTGGAAGAAGGCAAGGTAGCCCCGGTCGCTGCTCACCCTTGGCGGCGCCGGGGCATCCCCCACGAATCGGCGCGTCGCACCTGCCTCCCGGCCGGCGATGCTCGCGAACTACTTGGCACGGTGGGAATCCATCATCCAGGCGTATGCCGCCACGTCCTGGGCGGCCTGAATGGCGTCGGCCGCCTCCTGGACCTCTCTCTGCAGCAACGCCAACTCCGCCTTGGACTCTGCTTTGCCCTGGAGGGCGCCCTCGACACACTTCAGCTGAGCCCGCAGCCCCTCTGCCTCCTCCTGAAGCTTGCCGAGCTTGAGCTTCCTGGCTGCGGGCACTCTGGAAAAAAGGTAAGATCAACCACTAAGCAATAGGCGGGACAACAAGGAAAGGGGTGCAAACGAGGGACTTACACTTCGGTTAGAGCCCAGCGGCGGCGGACGCGCGGCGACCCCGAGGGCGCTTCGCCGCTGCTCCCGGGGGCGGACGAGGGCAGGGACGGAGCCGCGCGTTTCCCCCTGCCAGGATCGCCTCCTGGAGACGCCATGGAAGACGAAGAAATGAAGGGGAGAAGAGGTTTTTCTTGGTAGAGGAAAGGAAGAAAAGAGGAAGCCCAAGATCATAGTGCCTCCCCCTTGCAAGGGGCGGGTCAGATTTATAGGCGAACCGCAGCCACCAAACGTCGTTGGAGCACGAGCGTCGCGCGCCCCTCGGGGGCCATGAGTTTGGCTGGCCGGCGCATTGCCACCCACGTCGCCTCACCTGACAACCGAACGGTCACGTCCGCGAGGGCCGTTGGGAGTGGGCAGGCCGCGCCGATGCTATTCAATGATTAACAATAATAGCCAGTGTTGTTCTTGGAGATCGTGCCATCGTGGTTTAGTGCGCCTCGGATGCCTCGAGGAGCGAGAGCGTCGCCGCATGGCATCTGGACACCTGTGCCACCTGGCCCGCAGGCAATTAGGGCCCGCGACGCTTTAGGCCGCCCTCAAGGCTTCACCAAGAAGCCAGACCTGCCTGCCCGTGGCCCAGGGCTGGCCCAGTTCATCGACCCAAAACCAACAGGCTTGGCACCACTCAAGGCAATGCCACCAAGAGGGGCCAAGCCTCGCGAGGAGGAACAACATCCCGCGAGGGGCCTCCTCAGGACCACTCTAGAGCGACGGAGATTCCGAGGCAAGACCCGACCTCAGGAGTCAAGGATGACACGGGGAAAGGACAGGAGAGCAGCGGATTGCAGGATGGTGCAGTTTCCCCTTTCGTGCAAAGGAGGGAAGGACGTATATGGGTTCCCAAGGTATCTTCCAAGGGTTTCCTTTCTGGTGCAACAAGGCCGTCGCCGCCCACCAAGAGGACAGACGTCATCCCTGGACCCGTCCGTGAAGTGGTGGCAGCCACTTTGCTGGCGAAGATCACCTTTGGACAGGAGGAGCATGTTCCCTTGTTCCCCTTCAAAAATGGCCATTGTGGGATCCCTTCCCGCCCTTGCGATACGGGAAGATGACCCGAGCCGTCGCTATCTATAGAGGATAGGTTACTTCATAGAGGGGGAGATCCATTCATTGACCCACCAGCACCACACGAAAGCCACCCAGCCTCTGGAGGCCCTCGAACACTGTACTAGTTCATCCACCAACCTCCACGAGGGGCAATCCAACAAAGCAGGAGTAGGGTATTACGCTTCTCAGCGGCCCGAACCTGGGTAAACTGCCATGTTCTGTGTCTTCCTCACCATCGAGTGAGTTCTCTGACATCCCCATCGAGTAGCGAGTTAGGCGAGGCGAGCCCACGAGAAATCTTCGTACACGCCGCTGAGTTCGAATCTTTAGGGTTTTTCGGAGCCCGAAATATGACAGCTCCTACGAGAATTAGTGGCACCTGATGGGGTTTTCGAGAAGACTTTGGAATCTTTTCTTTCATCATCGCCATGCATATTCCTATCCCATTTGCATAGCATCTACTAGCAACCTAACTACTTCCCACCCGCACAACCCTCATAGGAAGGTAGGGTCATGCGCAAGTGCAAGTATCAACGAGGAGTTTTTTGGAGACAACCCACCAAGGTGGTCACCGATTCAACATGAATCAGATGCAACAAAGTGTAGTGCTATATGGCATTCAATAAAATGTTTCCTTAGACATGGTCAAAGGGCTGCTTGCCTCGTCCTGCAAAGTCTTCAATCTCTCCAAGAGATTCTAGTCCAACTCCTAGGAGCTTGTCTACTTCGTTAACTATCGCCGGAACAACCACAACGAGCAACACAAAAATCAGAAAATAAAAGTGCTCTAAACATGGCAGTTTATTTTTCTTGGGCATCTCTAGTCATAAGAAAATCTCCTAAAGTTTCTTCTAATGTAGTTGGATCACCGGAGAATTTTGAATGGTGGAAATGGAGGCATCACTGGCCCCACAAGAAATCTTCAGAAAATATTTTCCTAAAAATGAGTGGAGGGACTCATTTAATCGGGCATGATTTTAGAAACATCTAGGAACTGGTTTCACACAATTTGGAGTTGGGATGATATTCCTATGATTTTTCTAAGGTGGGAATAGTGGAAAAGGGATCCATTTATTTGTCCTAGCACAAACAATGCATAAAAAAAATGTTAACTAATGCTATAAAGATAGTGCCTGATTTTTAGAGTCTCTCGAAATTTGAATCACTCCATTTGGAGTTGATTTGGATGTTGTAGGAAATTTGCATAGAGGTGGGTTTGAGGTATTAAAAATTGAATTTGAATATTAGCAGACAAAAAATGTTATTTGAAAAATGTGAAATCCACATATTTGGATAGAACATTAGTTTAGGAATCTTTAGGAAATTGAATCATCAAATTTCGAGTACAAATGAATTACTTAGGAATTAAAATGGCCTCTCTAGAAAAAGAAAATGGGCAAGGGCTTTACCATATGGGCGAGAACGATGACCATGGCGCAAGATAACAAATGGGCAGGCCCAACAGCGCAGCTGCGCGCCTGCACTAGCCATGCCGAAGGCGTAGAGTACGCCTTCTTTGCACGAAGGCATGTGAGTCCGCGAGCCCTTTCCACTTAAAGAGCCACGCATGATTGACAGGTCGTTCATAGGTGGGGCCCACTTGTCGGGTTCACCCCCTACCGCCCGCTCGATTCGGGAGAGCCACGGGAGGCGGGGCCGCCAGCGACGCGCCCGGCGGAGAGAGCCACGCCACCCGGGGTGTCCGTTTTCGCCGGGGGTGCCAGGTCGTGTAGTTCGTTGGTTGCGGCGGACGCAACCAATGGCGACATCGGGCACGGGGCATCAACCAATGGGAGGGGAGAAGTGGAGCGTGGGGAGCTCCATATGGTAGTGGAGGTCCTCTGGTGAGGCTTTGAGAGGGAAGGAGCAATCGGGGAGCTCGAATTTGAGCGAGGGCCGACGAGAGAGCTCCGTCCATGGGAGCGAATGGAAGACGAGAGAGCAGATATTGGCTGGTCCAGGAGCTAATTAGGAGGGAGGGGGAGCGAGAGGGGACAAGTGGGGGCTCGAGGAGAGGCTGAAATAGAGGGGGGCGACCGAGGGGAGCTCGCGTGGCATCGAATGCACTTTGGCGGGGCGGGCGTACACATGAGAGGGGCCTTGGAGCTATGCGAGCATCATGGAGGGGTGTGGGAGGATGAGAGGAGATGCGTGGCGCGCTGGGGTGCTCTGCCACTACTATAAACGAGCTACCGGACACCCCTTTGTGGCAGAGCGATGTTTGTTATAGGTGAACGATGTGTTCACCATGCGAAGCGTTTCCATGATGACTTTTTGGTCCGAAAAAGTTGTCTAACGCACATGGCATGGATTACAGGGAGTTATGGAGGAGTTTGGACCCATTTGGAGAAGGTTAGGTTGGGTTTTTACTGAGAGCAAGCTTCTAGTAGCCAACTTGGGGCTGTACCAAACTGCGTTTACTGCATGACCTTTGCAACAAAACTTCGTCTAGAGTCCCTAGCTGCACAAGGACTACATGACCACCAAGTTTCAGCTCAGGGAGAGGATACTAGCTAGCACTTGTATTTCAAGGCTACATTTCTACCAAAAATCTAGTTTTAGAAGGGCTCCCCATATTTACCACATGAGCGTGCCATTTTTGGGGGTGCTGCCATGGTGAAAAGAAGAGGGAAAGAAAGGGAGTCACCCTCCAATAATTGATCAAGGGCCATAGCAAGGTTACTCTGGGTAGAAGAGGGTCAGAAAATACTATGGTAGAAAATTGTGGGCAAGGGAATTCCTTTTGGGTCAACATTATTTGCCCTCTAGTCAATGGAAAAAGGTGTTTCGTGTTTTCCAGGGGCACCTAGGGGTATCCAATGGCCCTGATAATTACCAGGGTAAATGGTAGCACCATTTGGCCGTGATCACCAATTTTGAGATTATATGGTGAAAGTTGACAATGTAAACTTTATAATCCCTAGAAATGGACAGAAATGGTTTCTCTTAGATAAACCCATGAAAATTAATCCCCCTATTGCACCACTTGGTGTGGTGTCATGATTTGAGGATTAGAGCATTTCCAAAAAGTTTGGGACCAATTGGAGAAACTTGACAATGCAAATATTGTCAATTCTAGAAATCAACATAAGCAGCTTTGAGGGTCTTTAGACAAGTGGATCTATTCTCCTTGATGCACCAAGTGGTGTGGATACATTACTAGGGTATTGGAACATGTCCACAAAATTTGAGCACAAAACGAGAAACTTGGTAATGTAGAGTTGCTCAAATTTGGTTCTGGACAGATAGGGATTTGGAATATTTTTGTGAACGAGATCAACTTGGATTGATTTGAAACTTGACATGCTCATCACATATACCATGTGGGACTTGAAGGAATTTTACTCGAGTTATTTGAGAATATTTTTTATATAAATATTTCGAATAAGAGAAATAGGTAGATAAGGTTTTGGAGGGTTTTAGTCCAATATTTTGAACATGACCATGTGTTGAAATTGTTTTATATGGAAAATATATGTCCACTAAGGTTCCCTAAATTTTCTCAAATATTTTTAAAGCATTGAAATAATTTTTAATATGAAAAACCTTTTCTGGCCTTAGAAAAAGGTATTACAATAAAATAGGAAAATAATTTTCAAAATAATTTTTTGTGGTTTTGGGAAGTCTTTTTGTTAATATGATTTAAATAAAATATTTGTGGCAAAACATCTACCCTAATTTAAGGATTTGTAGTACAAACCTCAATTCAAGGGTTTATAAAAAGCTAAATCAAATAAATGCTTTTTGGTTGAAATAATATTTTATAAAAATAGATTGTGGGCCTTTACACATGGAATGATCATTGGGCAAAGGTTTGGGGTGAAGGTGATGAGTCTAGAGAGTAGGAGGAAGTTTTGTGATTTACATCCCTATCAAGCGAGGAAAAAATCATAATCAAGTCAAGCATCACAACACTGAGAAAAAGTTTGAATTGGTTCTAATTTTTGAGCTATGTTAACTTAGCGAAGTAAGGTAAAACACATGGTGTGACATAACTAGTTCACGTTCGTTTACGCGTATATACTCACCTTATTGTTATACTCGTAAGCCAGCCACTTAAACATGCTTAGAGCTTGATGCAACCTCACCACTTAATCACACCTCACCTAATATCTTAATTAGACTTGGTACCTTGGGTGATTAAATTGTCGAGTCCCCGTGGCGCATTGATCACTAGAATACAACAGGTACATGTACATATGAGATTGATTGAGATGATGCCTCTAGGATCTAGAGGGAGTATGACGAGGAGCGTGAGCGTATGCACATCACGTATCCAGACGAGTAGAAGGATACTTGGTTGGCATCTTGGTATTAATGGGACAGATGCCATCTCTTTTATCATTCGATTTCGTCCATAGTTGGACCTTGTTCTTCTGGATGATTGCATTGAATGATGTTATTTAGCTTGTGTCGAGTGTAAGCCAACTCCATATACTCATCTCGTATTTTAAATGTATGTGTGATGATATCTATTGTTATAAAATGACGAGATGCGCTTCTATCCATATCACGACCTTGAGCCATGATTAGGATAATGCCACATCTCGGGTGTTAGAAGTTGGCAATCATAGCCATACCGACCATGGGAGACCCTTACTTGATCGAACTTGGCTGAGTCAAGTTTAGAAAAATATTTCGAGTCTAGTTATATATCGGAGAGTAGGATTCGTTTTACTCCTCTTCCCTGCAGCGGTGAGGAATAATGATGTAGGAATTTTAGTTCTACCCCTCTTCTCACTCAATGTTTTTTAGGATCACGCGGGTATTTTGGAACCTTTACGTTGTCGATGTGATGGGAACTCTGTTCTTGGTGCCTCCCGTATGTATGGATTGGACCTGGGTAGTTGAGGTCCAGGGTTTCTTTTGTCATACTTGATATCGTCCAGTTTCCTTAGTATCTGTGGAGGAGGATGTTCGAAATTTCTTCAATACTATTTGCGGCAAGAGGAGTGTGGCGGCACCCAGTACTGGGGAGCGGGATCACATGTACTACCATACTTAGTATGGCTGTGATTACGAGCGTCTGAGGTAGATGAGTTTCCGAGACCTCTGTTTATACTATCATGCTAGGAGTTGACTAATGCATAACCAAAGGATTTCGGGAGTTCTTAGGTGGGAATTCAAGTAGTCACCTAGGAATTTCTTCCAATAGATGTATGATGGGTTATGCATTTGTTCCGAGTAATTATTATCACAATACTTTGTTTAATTGCAATTGGCTTTCAAATCCTATGATGATATCTCTAATCTTTAGAAAATATTCTCACTAATTCAAGTTTGGATGCAATTGCTAAGACTCTATGTTGCTATATTTCGAGCCATTGATTCAACTTATCATCTCCATCTTTTGTCATTGGTGTTCTAATATTTATGTCCATATCAAGGATGGCTTCATCAACTCGTCAAAATCTGGGTCGTTATGATGGAGAAATCTAACTCTCCAACACCACCGGATCCACCTCCGGAGGTATGGCCATCGGTCATGGATGCAACCAATGTCAATACCCATATCTTGCTCAACCTATTGCAAGGGTTCCAGAATGAGCAAGGGAATCATGGCTATCATGGGAACTTCAATAATCGACCTCAGTTCAGAACTCTAAATCAGTTCCTCACAAATCAACTCATGTCCTTAAACAACTGTGTCCATCCTCTTGATGCTGATGATTGGCTCATTGATATCAACAAGCATTTTGAAGTCAGCAACATCAGGCCCGAGAACTATGTCAAGTTCGCAACTTTCCAGCTCAAGAACCAGGAAGTAGAATGGTGGCAGCAGTACAAGGATTCCAGAGGAGGTCGAGTGGTTAGTAGGGATGAATTTTGTCGTGACTGCACAACTCATCATATCCTAACGAGTGTTGTCGAGGGCAGGCATGAGAAGTTTAGAAAACACAACCAAGTAAGCCTGATTATCTATCGATAGAATACCGACTTCTAGAATCTTGCCTATTATGCCAAGCAATATGTGTTCCAGAAGAGAAGAAAAAGATCTACCAGTTCAGAGGTAGCCTCAGACAAGAACTTTAGCTTGCTCTCATTCTTGCAGAGCTAGCTAGGTTTGATCAGTTTTACAACATGGATCTAAGGCTTGAAGCACCTCAGCTCAAGGCTGAGACTTCCAAGAAGCGGTTCAGCGACTCCCACCCTTCTTCGTCTTCCTCTCAGGTGGTTCCTAAGTAGCAGAAGTTCGCGGTACCATACCCTACTCTGTTTCATCCTACTCTGTAGCAGAAGCAGATCAGTGG
The DNA here is from genome assembly GCF_904849725.1 of Hordeum vulgare subsp. vulgare. Taxonomy (NCBI): domain Eukaryota; kingdom Viridiplantae; phylum Streptophyta; class Magnoliopsida; order Poales; family Poaceae; genus Hordeum; species Hordeum vulgare. The sequence continues at coordinate 277,891,768 of NC_058519.1, read as the reverse complement.
TCGTGGTTCTTCCCATCCACCCAACCTAAGGTTGTAGCAGAGGCCTCGGCTGCCCAGGTCAGGAGGTACTCCTCCAGTCATCTTCCGTCCATTCTTAGAGGTTACTTGTAACAACTGTGGTCAGTAGGGGCACTATGCTACCATGTGTACCAACCAAAGGTGCCTTCCGCCTCCTCCGCTAGTCCTGCAAAAGTTTTGTCTGATTTTGGAGTCTCACATTGTTTCATGTCCAAACCATTTTTCTTCACGGATGGTTGTGCTTCATCAATGTTGGATAAACCTTTGGGTATTGTTTCTCGAGGCTCAAAAATGTGAGCTAATTCGGTGGTTCTAGATGTTTCTATCAAGATGGGCAATTATTCTTTCTTGGCTTCTCCTTATGGTGTCGACAATTCCGACATTGATCAATTCTTGGCATGTATTTTCTTGAGGCGCACAAGGCAAAGATTGATTGTGCACCTAAACAACTCAAATTAACTCATCCTTCTGAAGACGTGATCATTTTCGCTGCTCACGCTCAAACTATTTGTCTCTTTGTGCTCACCGAGATGGGTGAAATCTCAGCTATATCTCAAGTCCCCGTCGTTTGTGAGCACGAATATGTCTTTCTAGAAGAATAGTCATGAATGCCTCCTCACCCGCCAATGGACTATGTGACTGAACTCGAACTTGGAACTGAACCGGTTTGCAAGCGTAATTATAAACTTGTCCCTAAAGAGCTGAAAGAATTGAAGTAACATCTTGCTGAACAAGAGCGTCTGGGCTTGATCAGACCATTCTTCACCTTGCGTTGGTGGTGTTCTATTTTTCAAGAAGAAGGATGCCATGGAATGACTTGACTGTCCATTGACTAAAAATACAATCAAGAATAAGTATCCCCTCCCCAACATCAACTAATTCTTTCAACAATTGAAAGGGGCCAAGGTTTTCTTAAAGCTTGATCTTCGAATGGGCTACATCAAATCGTTATTCGCGAAGAAGTATTCCAAAAACTACTTTCAGGACCAGATTTGGCTCTTAAGAGTACACGGCGAAGTCCTTTGGTCTTGAAAATTCTCCTCCAACATTCTCTCGCATGATGAACTTCATCTTCTCTCCCTTCAAGAATGCGTTCATCTTGGTGTATATTGTTGACATTCTAATATTCTTTGAGACCGTGGAAGAACATGCACAACATCTTTGGCTTGTTCTTGATAAGCTAAGAGAGCATCGACTCTATGTAAAAATTTCCAAGTGTGAATTATGGATCAATGAGGTGCTATACCTTGGTCACTTCATCTCTCACGAGGCATGAAAGTAAATCCTGAAAAGGTTGAAGCCATTGTCAAGTGGGAGCCTCCTCGAAATGTCAAGCAACTTTGAAGCTTTCTCAGTCTTGCAAGCTACAGTAGAAGACTCATGGAGAAATTATCCTATATTTCTAAGCTTTTGTCTAACCTCCTCCAGAAGAATGTCAAATATGTCTGGACTCCTTATTGTGAGATTGATTTCAATACACTCAAGGAGAAGGTCAATTTAGCTCTAGTTCTCACTCCTCTCGATGATTCCAAACCATTCCAAGTATACAATGATGCTTCTTTGCATGGACTTGGCGGAGTGATTATGCAAGACAAGAAAGTGGTAGCTTATACCTCTCACTAGTTGAATCCAAGTGAGAAGAACTACCCCACTCATGGTCTTGAATTGGCGGTAGTTGTCCATGCTTTGGTTACCTGGAGGCATCTCTCGTTGGGAAGAACAGTCTATGTCCACACCGACCACAAGAGTTTGAAATATATCTTCCCTAAACTGAACTTCAATCTCCGTCACACATGTTGTGTGGAGATGATCCAAGATTATAATCCAGGTATTGAGTATACTCCAAGCTAAGAAAATGTGATTGCAGACGCTTTGACCAGAAAGGCTTACTGCAACAACCGCATTATCAAGCCATTGCAGCCGGATTTGCGTGAATCATTCAGGAAACTCAACCTTCAGCTCATTCCTTTGGTATTTCTTGCTAATCTAAAAATTTCTCCTACTTTGGAAGATCAAGTATGCTAAGCACAACTTCTTGATGTTATGGTGAAGAATATGAAATTCAACTTGGCCAAGGGCATTTAGAAGTATAAGTGCTTCCGCATCGATGACAAAGACACTTTGTTCTTCGAGGACCGTCTTGTGGTTCCAAAGGGAGAGCTCCGAAAAGTCATAATGGATGAAGCACATAACTCTCCCCTCTCAATTCATCCAGACAGTTCCAAGATATATCAAGATCTCAAACAAACCTTCTCGTGGACTCGCATGAAGCATGATATCACTTAGTTTGTGAATGAGTGTGATGTGTGCCGCACAGTGAAGGTGGAACATCAATGTCCAGTGGGTCTCCTTCAGCCGCTACCTATCCCCGAGTGGAAATTCGACCATGTTGAGATGGATTTTGTCACCGGGTTTCCTAAATCTAAGAGAGGCATTCACGCCATCTTTATGGTCATTGATAAGCTCATTAAAATTGCTCACTTCCTTCCGGTCGAAGAATCTATCATGGAAGCTCTACTAGCAGAGCCGTATACATCAAAGATAGTTTCTTTCCATGGTATTCCTCAGTTGATAACTCTAGAACGTGCCAGCATCTACACTTCCAGGTTTTGGGATTCTTTCCAAATGACCATGGGTATCAAGATTCACTTCAACACAACCTTCCATCCTCAAACAAGTGATCAACTCGAGAGGGTCAACCAAATTCTGAAGGACATGCTCAGAGCGTGTGTTATATCCTTCGGCATGAAGTGGGAAGATTGCCTTCCGTTTGTCGAGTTCTCCTACAACCATTTTAAAACCCAAGATGCGATCCTATCCTTAGTTTTTGGCACGAGGGCCTCGACAGGGATAGACGCACATCTCGTTGTTTGCCGGTCAAAAAAAAAGAATGGATATTATTACAAGTACCTTTAGAGAAGAGATGAGTATATGAAATTGGCTTACACTCGCCACAACGTAATCATGAACATCTCAATACAACAATACATTCAATCACCACTTAGAAGAGCAGGGTCCGAGTACGAACGAAATCAAACAGTAAAACGACGTCCATCCTTGCTATCCCAGGCTATCGGCATGGAACCCATCCTATGGTAGAGGAAGAAGAAGAATAAATTCCAAATAGAACAACCATTGCACTCACGTCAAAGTATTGCTTTACGTGTACCTTCTACTATTGTTGTATTAATCCGAGAGCCACTTGGACTCATCAATCTCATTTCCAAAGGTACCAAGACTAACAAAGCTTAATGGGTGAGGTATGGTTAAGTGGTGAGGCTGTAGCAAGCACTAAGCATTTATTTGAGTGGTGAACTTATGAGTACAAGAATAAGAGGGGGTGATCTACACATAAATGGACGTGATTTTATAATGATCAAGAAATTATCCTGAACACCTACTTACGAGTCATACATAACCCCACCCTGTTCTCTCTCGGACCGAGAGCTCACGAGAAGAGACAGTCACGGTAACACACATAGTTGACATATTTAAATTAATTTTACTTCAGGTTTGCTATGACCAGGTGTAAAGTAAGTTTCCAAGTTGCCACATAACCGCAGTCACAGCTCAAAGAAAGATTTAACACTGCATGGGTGCTCCAACTAGTCCATCACAAACTACCACAAGCTGCGTGGAATAACCTGAACCACGGAAAAACCGTTGTCTCCTCAGAAATTCCGATGGAATACCTCAACCTCGAGATAGCCCAACGTATCCTCAGAATTCCGTTTACAAGACGTTCGAGAAAGGTAAAACAAATCCAGCAAGGTCGTCCGACGTGATGACATGCCCGATAGGAGTCGCGCATCTTGTTCTCAGGGCACGACCGGATGAGCTAGACATCGGGTTGGCTGAGACCCCGGGTGACCAGGGGCGCCGAACATGAGGAGCACTAGCTCGGGGGTTGATCAATTATCCACGTGGGTTGATGGGTCCCTATGCAATTTATTAGGTATTAGGAAAATATAGTACAAAAGTTGGACCTTGCTAGAAGAGTTTTACCCCAAAACAAAAATCAAGGGGGTCCCCATAACAACCACAAGCATTTTATTAGCGCTCAATTATGGAACATAACACCGGTACACAAGTAACTAGGGCGGAAAAGGTGGAACAAAACACCAAGCTGCAAGATGTGGGGCAGTTGATGTCAAGATGCAAAACAATCAACTCCTCATGACAAATTGAAATAGTAGCATGGATTGCTAGGAAATGATCTCACAAAATGGCTACTTCAACACACTTTCAGACTTGGTGAAATTACGAGTTTTAATGGTGTAGTTTTTATCATGAGGTCATATTGACATAAATAAAAACACATGCTATAGGTCATATAATGGAATGAAATTTACCACATGGTAGTAGGCATGAAGCACTTCATTTCATTCCACCCTAGCAAGGTCTAAATATGCACACATTCATAACTAGCATCAACACAACGTGGCATTCTAAAATAATCAAATTCTCAGACTTAGCAATATTTGACCCTACAAAACAGCAACGTCATCTTAGCATGTTCACACGATGAAAAATATAGCTAAGCATTACATATATGGCATGGGAAACAAACTAACAACAACTAGGCATAGCCTATTACAAATCACTCTATTATGCACAATGCAAGCGGACTACAGATTAGTTGCAACCATCCATGCAAGATTGAATAAAATAACAGTTTAGACGTATTCTCGATGTACTTGCAATAGAGATTTGAGCATTTATATGCAACCTATTATGCATGCAAATGCCGCAATCATGTAAAGCACATCAAGCACAATATTTTTCATATAAATTTTATTTAAATCGAAGCTACGATTATTTAGTTATGGAATAAATCATTTTAACATGGCATTTACGCAAAAAAATGCAAACAACAAGTTTAAATGTTTAGCACATGCATGAAAGTTGGATATTGTGAATGGACAGAAAATTCTAAACATTTTTATTATTAAGTTTGTTTAATTCCAATGCACGGATTAAATCACACAAATCACAAAAGAGCATCACAACAAAATAGTATGCACATTAACTAGTTCAAATGACAAAACTAATTGCAAAGATGGATTCTATGTATTTTTTTTACCACAAAATCATATAAAACATGTGGGTATTTACTATGGGAAAAATGACACAACAATTATGCGAGGTTATGAGATTTATGTAAATTTCGTGCAAACAGTTTAAATATTTTTATCATGAATGAAAGTTCGAAATTATTAATCTACACAAACTCTACACATTTTTCATCTATAAACCATTTTCATCCGATGCACGGTTAATTAGTTATGAACATTTTTAAATCATGCATTTTTCCGAAATTATGAAATATCTTGGTTAATTGCCAAATCGCGGTAAAAAACACACACACATGGGCCAATTCTATAGAAATCGGGCTACACACAGGCATGCGCAAAATAACTAAAATGTGCCCAAGGCGCAGGGAGGCGGGCTTGCTTGCTCAACTTGTTGGGCGTGGCCTAGTTGTTGCTCAACTTGCTTGCTCAACTTGCTCAAAATAACTAAAATGAGAGGAGGTTGGACGGAGGAGAGACAGCCTGGACCGGGGTGCTGCTATGGTTGGAGGCGGATCCACGACCACGAATGGGCCAGCCTTGCTTGGGCTGGCAGAGCGCTGGCGTGGGACAAAGCTGGTTGGGACGACAGAAGCCTGGGCCCACATGCGGTTCAACGCGGGCGTTCGTCTCGCCTGCTCGACCCCGAGTAGGAAGCAACCAATGGCAAGGCAGTTTGTCGCGGGACCGCGGTGGTAGGACGATGAGGCGGCGAGTGATGACGAGATGATGTATATACTTCTCGCTCCTTGTTGGATACCCCAAGTGGAAGGTTGAGATGTAGTCAGCAACAAGTTTTCCCTTACACGGAGGGTGTAAGGTTTATCGAACCAGGAGGACTCCTAGGATCAACAAGTAGGTGTCTCCCACCCTGGCACTAGCAGAAGACGTGGACCTGCACATACACAAATAACTTTGCTCCCAATGAGTACAGAGAGGTTGTCAATCTCTCCGGCCTTTTAGTTTGCAAAGGATCAAAACACAAGCGGGAAAAGTGATAGTGATTGCAACCGAAAAAGTAAATGAAAGCAGTAAATGAAGGAGGTGTAAGCAATAGTGGTGATATGGACCGGAGGCACATGATGTTCTCTAGTGATGTCTCTCTCCCAGAAGACGATAAAAAACTATGTTTGGGTAAAAAAATTACAGCTGGGCAATTGACAGAATTATGAACGCACCGCAATGCTAATTATGCTACTTGAAAGTTAGAGGCTCAATAGTAATGGACAGTATGCCAAGACAAGTAGACTGTTTATTCATCAGAATCTACTTACTAATCGTCGACCCTGAGATATCTATCTAGAACATCTCCCCGGTATTAAGTTGCGAGCCCCACCCAAAGTGTAAACTCAAAGCAACGGACAACTGCATTAACGAACTATGCGTAAGGTAAACAATCCTTGCAACCGTGGTCACAAGTACCGTTGTTTTCTCCTTGGTGGCAATAGCACATCCCCTAGTCTCATGTTTCTGTCACTCAAGCTAGACATCGAGGGGCATGAACCCACAATCATGCATAACGCTCCCTCTTAGAGTTACAATCTACTACTCGGCCAAAGCAGTAAATAGAAACGGAGAACATGCATGATGCACTAAGGAACATAATATAAAAGGATAATCAAATATATAACTCGTAATAATCTGAACATAATCTAATAATCCATCGGATCCCAACAAACCGAGCATAGCAATAGCAAGAGAATTACATAGATGCCTTGATCATGTAAGGCAGCTCACCAGCGCTAATCATGGAAGCACAAGATTGGAGAGAAGACATCACATAGCTACTGGTCATGGACTCATGCTCCAAGGAGGACTACTCACAGAACATTCAGGAAGCGTCCATGGTGGTGGAGAAGCTCCCAGAGTTCAATCCTCCCTCCGGCAGGGTGCCGGGAAGAGGTCTCTTGACGCTCCCGATCTCGGAAGCGCTGGGGTGGCGGAACGATGGAGAAATTCACGAGTTTGGATGTCCTTGAAGGGTTTTCTCATGGAGGAGTAAATATAGGCCAAAGGAGGGCACCAGAGGAGGTGGGACCCACCCAAGCGGCCTCTTGGTGCGGCCTAGGGGTGGGCCGCGCCCACAGGTCGCTTGGGTGGCCCCTGGCCCCCCTCTGGCCCATCTTCGGTGATCTGGAAGCACTACATGAATCGAACTCTTTGAACTTTTCCATAACGGATGACAAAGAGGTGATCCACCGACGGCAAAGGTCTTTGCCATCAGCCTCCTGTCGGCAATGTTCCTACGACTAGTTTCGACGACATATCACCTTCTTTGTCCTCGGTCTGCCCTAAGCGGATAGCAAAGGTCTTTGCCGTCAGCCTCTGGCACTGAGCAGACGACAAACATGCTTAGACGTCAACCGACAGGCAACGCCTTCATTAGGGCTAACGGAGGCTTTACCATCTTCCTTCCTCCCCCTCTTTGCCGTCTGCCTTCGTCCCCCTCTTTGCCATCTGCATCCCTCCCTCTATTTGTCGTGTGCCTCCATCCCCCTCTTTGCCGTCTGCTTCTATGGGCCAGCACAGAGTTGGGCCAGCGCAGGACTCAGACTCTTTGTCGTGCGCCTCCCTACCGCTTTGCCGTCAGCCTCCCTACTACTTTGCCATTAACCACCCGAGGCAACGGACGGCAAAGAGCCCATATGGCCAGCTGCTGCTGCCCAGGTTGCACAACTGGGTGCCACTTGGCACCTTTGCTGTGAGCTGCATGATGGCAAAGGCCTTTGCCATTAGCTAGCAGACGGCAAAGAGCCCATATTGTCACATTTTTTGTTTATTTTTTCTATTTCACAGCACATATATATATATAATTCATAGCACATATATGATATATAGGTCACAACACATATATGATATACATATAAAGTTCATCGATGCCATTTGTTCATCAATGTACATCCCATATATCAAAAGAACCAACATGTACAAATTTCATCCATATATACATATACATATAGTTCCACATATATTGTTCATCCATATATACATATACGTATAGTTCCACATTGTTCAACAACTCAAATGAAAACTAGAACCAAAGCACTCCAATGCCAGCTTACATGCATGTAGTACATCCAATCTGCAAAATGGGAATAAGAAAGTGAGAAGAAGAACAACAACAAAATATATATGAAAAATAAGCTAAATTGAAGAAGAAAGAGAAGAAGCAAGAACAGAAGAAGGAGAAGAAAAACAAGAAAAATAAGGAGGAGGAGGAGGAGGAGAAGGAGAAGGAGAAGGAGAAGGAGGAGCAGAAGAAAAGAAGAAGAGAAGAAGAAGGAGAAGAAGGAGGGCTCCTTCACAATATTATTATTTTAAAAGTTATTTTACTATTTTATTTAAATACCTCCCTGTGAGGCCAGAAATGGTCTCTTATGAAGGAAAGTTATTTTTATTGCTTTCAAAATATTTGTGAAAATTTAGGGAAACTTAGTGCACATATATATTCCATATATATGAGTTTCAACACATGGGCATGTTCATAATATTCGGAAAACCCCTCCAAAACCCTTCCTGCCTATTTCAAGCTTTTGGAATATTTCTATAAGATATATGTGATAATTCTAGCATTGTCAATAAATTCCTGTAAAATTCTAGCATGTCACATATCATATATGTGATGATCTTGCCAAGTTTCAGCTCAATCCAAGTTGATTTAACTCTCCTAACTATTCTAAAACCCTATGTGTCGAGATCCAAATTTGAGAAACTCTGCATTGTCTAGTTCCTCCAATTGTGCTCAAATTTGGCAGACATGTTCAGATACTCCAATAATGCATCCACACCAAGTGGTGCACCAAGGAGAATAGAAGAACTTGTCCCAAGCCTCTCAAAACCCTCTCTGTTGATTTCTGACTTTGGGAAACTTTGCATTATAAAGTTGTTCCAATTGACCCCAAACTTTTTGGGCATTCTTTTATCCTTAAATAATGCCGCCACACTAAATATTGGATCTGTGGGAATTGATTTGAATAGCTTTGTAAGCAGAAGGCCATTTCTGCCCATTTCATGGGTTTTCCAAGTTTACATTGGAAACCTTGTCCACGAAATCCCAAAATTGTTGTCCAAGCTTATTTTCATCTATTATTTGATCCTGTTAGGTTTCATATCCATTGAAGTCCATCTGATTGCCCTGACACTGATCAAACACCTTGTGTGCACTCACTTTAATGGCTACTTTGATCCCTTCCACTTTTACCCTTGAGCTCAACTTTCTACCACAGCTCTCTCTAGTTACCTTTTACCTCCAGTAACATTTCCATGGCCACTGATCAATTATTGGAGAGAGACCCCTTGTAGCTATTCCTCATTTTTACCCTAGGATCAACATGTTTACCCCTCATGTCCCACTTCTGCTTAAGCCAAAGCCCCCACCTCTTGCAAGAGGGTTCCTAGCATTCCAAAGCATTGTTTCAAGCCAAGAGAAATCATGCTCATGTGGAGAAAATGAGCAACACATCTTCAAGTTGAATTGTGGATGAAATGTAGCTTTGTACAGCAAGTACTAGCTACCCTTCTTTGCTTGAGCTGAATCTTTGCAGTGGTGTAGTCTTTCCATACCAGGTGCTACAGGACATGGTTTCACCGCAAGTTTTTCCCTCTCGAAACCACCTTTGCTAACCCCAAGTTTCCTGCTGGAATCTTAACCACAGGCAAAGCCAATTCGAACCAACCTCAGATGCTTCCAAACTCCACAGTCTCCTTCCTGCATGTGTGCCCTACGTGTTGCACATGTTTGACTGGTCTTGAGTGCCGTGTAGACATGAGTGGACACGGTGACCATGCTGGTAGCATGCAATATCGGTGCTCTCCCTCTTGTCCTCTTGGTGCAGCTCGTTGCCGGCCGTTGCATCATGTCCCACAGAACCAGGTCATCTCCCTTGACTGGTCCAAGCTCGTCCCCGACGCTACCTAACCTCCCAGGTGCCCAGGGACGTGTGTCTTCGCCCATGCCAGGAAGCTCCAGAGAGCTCCCGAGCTCTCTCTCCCTCCCCCTCTCTTATCTCCTCTTCCCCGAGCCCTCCTGCCTCTCATACTCTCTCCCTCTCTCCCTAGAACCCCTCTCGAGATCCCCTTCTCCCTCCCGAGCCTCCTCTCCTCCTCCTTTCTCTTCGGCCGGCATGGCCGCCGCCATGAACCTGGTGTCGCATGCCTCCCCAGCCCCTTCTCTTCCTCGTGCACCCCCAGAGCGTCGTCCTTCCCGGCCGGTAGCACCGGTTCCTCTGCGGCGAGTCCCGCAAGCCTCAGAGCGTCGTCCTTCCAGGCGGGCTCGCCTCCTCGCCCCACACGCACCGGTGGCCGCAGCAACGTCAGGGACGGCTGGAGCCGTCGGAGCAGCACTGGGCGCTGCCTTGTCCCGCCTCCCCTCTCTCCCAGCTCAAGCGGGAGTTGGGAAACGAAGTTGACAGGTGGGGCCCGCCGGTCAACGTCTCAGCGACCGGGCCCAGCCCCGTAAGTGGAGGCATGTTCCTTCACGTGCGCCTCCCCGCGCTAAAAGCGTAAAGGGAGCGGTGCGCCTTCGACGTGGCGGTTCCCTGGATAGCCCGAGCCACTGGGCCAGCCCAACTCCTCCCCAGCGCTAGTGGGCGCATGATAGCCCCTGGTAGCCCCTCCTTTTGCCTTTTTCTATTTTTCAAGAAGCTTCTAAAACTCATATCAAATTCATTTAAAATCCAAATCTGATGATTCAAAATCCCGCAGGTTCCTAAAATCAAGACCTATCCAAATATGTGGAATGCATATTTTTCCAGAAGACTTCCTGTGGGGATTTAATATTTAGATGCCCATTTGAATATTTTAACCCCACCTTGTGAAATTCTTAGAGGGTCCAAATCAACTCCAAATGGAGTGATTCCACTTTCTAGAGACACATTAAATCATTCCCTAATTTCCTAGCCAAGATGGACATTTTTCTTTGCCTTGTTTCTATTGCATTAAATAAATAATGCCTATTCCTATTATCTCCATATTGTAAAATCCCTAGAATATTCATTTGAACTCCAAATTCAGTAAAACAACTTCCTAAATATTTCTAAAGTTATGCTCTATTAAATGAGTGCCTCCACTCATTTTTATCCTGATATTTTCTGTAGGCATCTTTAGAGATCACTTGTTCCTCTTTTCATCCATTCAAAAATCCTTGGTGATCCAAATCTCCTATGGAAAGCTTCAGGTAATTCTCTTATGACCAAAGAGGTCCAAGAAAAATATGACTCCTAATTATGTAGCACTTTTATTTCTGCTTGTTGTGTGTCTTACTTTGTTGTTTACGACGATAGTTGACGGAGTAAATGGAGTACTCGGAGTTGGTACGGAAGACCTAGAAGACCCCGAGGACTTATGTGAGCAAAGGCAAGCAGCCCTTTGACCATGTTTTGAACATATGTTATATTGCATGCTAGTAGAGAAAATATTTCCGTTGCATGTGATCATAAGTATCGGTAAATCATTGAAGTGATACTACCGATGGCTCCTCCGGAGCACTTGCATATTGAGCATGATCCTACCATATGAGGGTCACGCTAAGATCATGTTGACAAGTAGAGCTAAACATAGTAGCATGAGCATGATGTTGATATAAAACCAAAGGTTTATGAAAACCACATCGGGTGCCACTAATGCCCGAGGGTGATGAGTTAGGTGGCCACTTTTGGTGAACTGGTGCACCGAGTATTTTTTGTGTGTATGGTTTTGGAAATGGGATTAGATTTATGATGTGTCGACCGTCCCAACCTTACATGTACGACCACGTTACCCCTTTATGGGACGGGGCTTTGTTGATTACTCTGGTCGGTGCTAGCAAAGAGCCACATTACTAGTGGTGGGAGTGATGTGTGGTCAATCTCGTGATGGGGTCGTGCCAAGTAGGGCGACTATGCTGTTTTTACGTGTTCCTGGCACACCATTGGTCCCTGCATGGTTGCTACTGTTCAGAGTCGGTGCTCGTAAGAAGTACACCATGTGGGCTGGGTACCAATCGAGTGGACCTCTTTGTCTAGTATCGTCAGGGGAAAGGCTTTGATCGGGTAATTACCTCGGGTATGTTATATACCGCGAGTCGTGGATGACACAGAAGTTTCCTAGATCTCGTGGGTCCAGTCTACTACCTCTGCAGAGTGTAAAATTATTCGAATAGCCGTGTCCACGGTCAAGGACAGTTGGGTAATCCTTCTTAAAATACGTCCACTCGTTTCCGCATAAACCAAGTGTGTGTGAGTATGTGGTAAATGGTGTTAATATAAAACAGTTGATATGACCAAGTTTGGTGACTAGGCATATCCGGTGAACACGAAGTGTTCAGCCCATGAAAGATATATTGATATATGTAACCTGTTCTTCTAAACAACATCTAGCTTATATTGCACATCCATCTATGATCATGTTTATTTACAGATAAGTTGCTATCCACCAAATACTGCATATTACTTGTTACCATGCCAACTGCATTATTCATATCGTGGGCTGTTTGCGAGTACATTCAAAGTACTCATTGGCTTGCCGCAGGTTATTTCATTGACTAGGTACGAGAGAACAATATAGGGTGAAGAGTAACTTGGTGACGTTCCTGCGATCTAGGATGCTTCCCAGCCAGAATGCGTGTAGGTTAAGGCTGATGGCATGGGTTCACACTTTCGACCAATATTTATGCTATTGGTCAATATTGGTGTGTTGGCCCTCAAGGCCTATATATGTGTCGGGACCCCGATCCTAAGCCATAGGAATCGAGCCTGTAACACATCGCATTCCTTTGCGGTCTCACACACGGTTAACTCCACGGCTGCAGCCTTACCTTAGCCGGGACCGTTTACGTCTTTTGACTCACGTATGCAATAGTGTCGCTAGCATTCCAATGTCAAAGAACCCGGATCGACATGTCTAGTCATAAACCAAAGTGGCAGTACCGCACAAGGACATGCATACATGACCCAACAAAGAAGGTGTCGGTCATCAGCGAATGTAGACGAGTCGTAGCAAGCTACAAGGACTCCATTACATCGCGTGACATTTCCCCAAAGGGGACAGACACAGCAGCTAAGAAGGACACATGTCGGTCAACCAATGTGTCTGGAGCAGTAGCGAACTACCAAGGCTCATTGGATCACAAAGGGGCATTTCCTTGTAAGGAGTGCTACTAAAGTTCAAGACTAAGTGATCGAACCCCATACATATCAAGTACGACACACGTACGCATGGCATATCGATATGTATAGATACATCGATGGCATCACAACATAACCATAAACATACAACCTTTATTTAAAAGGCTCGGAAGAGCCACACACATAATATTACACATTAAGGGTCTCATGACCCATAATAGCAGTCATTCAGTTCCAAGCCAGCGGAAGAGTTTAAACTGTCTGAGTACAGACAGGGCAACTAGAAGGCACATGGCCTGACTATACTATAGACCCAACGTAGGGCCAGATCGTAGCTGGGACACCAGCTACTCGTCGTCGTCGATGTCTACCAAGAACCCTCCATTAAGGTCATTAGCAACCTCTGCAACATTTATTAAGCAAACATGAGTACGAAGGTACTCAGCAAGACTTTAGGATAACTAACTACTCATGCAAGGTATCAATAAGGTATTGTGGGGTTTTCAAGCGGAAAGCCAGCTTTTGACTCGTGGCTAGACAAATTGCATATTTAAATAATTTTGACAACTTGATTTTTCGCACACGAGTCCACTAACACCACAACAATACACCATCGTGGAATAATTCTGTCTCCATACAGAAATGCCGTCCATGACACTCACGCTTATCTTGACAATTTTATGAGTAGCCATTTAAGTTATCTATGAACAACATATGTCTCCAAGTAGTCCATATCCGCGGACGCGGCTATTCGAATAGATCATAACCCTGCAGGGGTGTACTTCGTCACACACGCTCTCGCCACTTATCGCCATGTGCACGTCATGCACCTCGGCAACCTTCAAGCGGAAGCCCAGCGAGGGAGTCGGCCACGACCGTTAACCACACTAGTTCCTAGTCCAGGTTTATCGCCTATCTGAGAGTAACCCGTACGGAAGTCCGGCCGAGGTTTCCGCCACGGCCTCAAACAATGTGCGCAGGGTTCCCAAGCCCACCATCCGGGTGCCACTTGGTACACCGTGCCACTGCCTACCACATCACGGCCCACCTCTCAAGTCAGCACCATGCACGGCCTCCAGCATTACTATAAACACCAGAAACTACTTGCAACTCCTGGACCGAGTACTAAGCGATTAATAGGCCGAGCGGGGTCATATTTCAGGGCCCAGCATGTGGTAGTATCTAGTCTTGGATTACATACACGGAACTCAGTTCCTATGGACGGTTCCAATGAAACAACCCGCCATGTACTCCTACACAGCCTTTCACCGGTACCTTTACCAAGTCAGGTTCAACACACAACCTTTGCTTACTGAACACATTCTCACAATTCTGTTCATCTCCCAGATGACAGACCATACACAACTCTAAGCATAGCATGCATAGCAGGATAAGGCACATCATAGCTCAAGCAACTACCAGGTATGCTAGGTTGCAAGGTTCGGCTATTTACTGTGACAAGGTTAGGTCATGCAAAGGAAGTGGGTTCAACTAACGTGGCAAAAGCAGTTGAAGCATTTGATCCTCATGCAATAAATAAGTGCAGGAGCAAGAACATGGGAATTATCGAGATGATCAAAAGGGTTGCTTGCCTTGTTGCTCAGAGGAGGGACAATATCCGGCAGACGGATATTCGGTGAAATCGGGGGTGCGGAGCCTACCGAAATGAATGGCAACAATCAATAACAATCATATGCAAGCAAGATGATGCATGAGCATGGCATGAGAATGCAAGGTGATAAACTAATATAATCAACATGTATTAGGTTTAGAGTTGATTTGAATCACAGTGAAATATCAATTCAAACGAGGTATTCTCGGATACCGATTTAATTGATTCGACCTGATGCTGAGATCAACTTGATGTTAACATGCACGAGATGTCATGTTAAGGTACTGATTTGTAATTAGGACAGTGTGTGATCATGTCATTCATAATGAAATTTGAATATTTTCCAAATTCCATTTATAAAGTAATTATAAGAATTGACTTATTAATTAATCTACATGTTTGGGTTCTGTAACTTTTTCAACATTCATGAAAATGCCATAATCAGATTCCTTGGATTTTTCTGGTACTTTTTTATATATAAATTATTTTCATCCGAGTTATATTTTAATTTCCATGATTTTTACAAGTTTTAGCAATTTCCTGGATTTATTTTATAAACAGAAATACTAATATTGCATCACTACATACGTCAGCAGGTCAACTGCGCCTGGGCCAGGTCAAACCTGACCAGTGGGGTCCACTGGTCAGTGAACCAGGGGCTAACCCCGCGCTGACCAGCCCCTAATTGGGGTTTGACCAGGCGTGGGGCCCTCTGGCAGTGACTGAGGGAAGGATAATTACGCCCTAATGGTCGGCCACGTCGACGCCCACCGGAGGGTGGTCGCCGGCGACCAAGCCCGCGGCGGAGGGCTCGCTGGAGACGACCTAAACGGCGCTACACGGCACCAAATCGAGCGCGGTTTGTAGCTATGGGACGCGGGCGAAGCAGCCGATCTGGCAGGGGCATCAGGAGAAGCTAGGGTCGCCAGGAGAGGCGCCGGCGACGAGCCGAAGCGGCGGCCGAAGCTCGGCCTTCCGCGGGTGATGGCTCCAGGGCACGGGGAGGGCAGCTGATGGGCTCATCACATTCCTGGCGGCTCCAGGAGCTCGATCCCTAGCTCTAGCGCGTGGAAGAGACACCACAGCGACAGCGACGACATGACCGGCGGCGAGGAGCTCTCGGCCTTGGTGGGGAACGGGGCTACGGTGCGCGGAAGAGCATGGGGTGGGAGAGGAAATGATGACGAGCTCACGGCGGTTCCGATGGTGTTGTTGTAGGGCTCGGGGGTGCGCTGGAGGGAGCGAATCGACGGAAGAGGTCCGGCGGCCGGAGGTGGAGAAGATGGCGGCGAGGCGATGACAGGGGGCCTCCGGGCTTGATTCCTTCTTCCAGGGGATGAGGAGGAGCACGGCGGGGCTTTGGGGCACAGCAGCTGGGATGAAGGGGGCTCGTGGCCACAGCTACGACGATCGGCGGCGACAAGCAGGCTCGGCCATGGTGGGAGAGGGTGAGAGAGAGATGGAGGGGAGCCAGAGATGGGTGGAGAAGGGAGAGACGTGCACGGGGTACTCATCCCCGCCGTCTGCGTGGCTCGGGCAAGCAGGAGGTGGCGAGGGAACGTGGCCACGCTCGCCGGCGCGTCGGCACGCAGCTGCTTCTCCTCCTGGCAGGAGGAAGAAGACAGCCGTGCCCCTAGTGGGCTGGGCCGGCGATAAATAGAGGTAAGTCATTTCTTTCTCTTATTTCTTTTCTATTTTGTTTCTGTTTTGCTAACTATTGTTTTGCTATTTATTTCAGCTCCAAAATGATTTGTAAAAACTATTTTAAACACACCTGAATATTTGTTGGAATATTTCCAACCATTTCCAAAGTTTTTAACATTTTTGAAAATTTAAAGTTTTTGATTTCAAATTTAAAACTTGAAACCAGTAGCTTTTGCATTTATTTAAAATGCTTAAAGTGTCAAGAAAATAGTTTTCTCCAATGCTCATTTACTTTCATGATTTATTAGAAAGTTTGAACTTTTCTTGAGGCCATTTTGGGTTCATTGATTTTAACTAGTTTTGAGATTTCCTTTATTTGAAGAAGTGGCTAGGGTTTGAGTTTTTCCTTCACCTCTTTCTTTGTTCTTGTTGACAATTTCTTAGATGCAATGCAAAGAAGACATGAGCACAAGACTAACTTGCTTAAGGGGTCAGGGATGTGACAATATGTAAGACTTAACCGCAACGGTCATTTATTGTATGAAATGGTATGTATGGATGTAAGACTCTTGTTAATCAGTTTCTGTGTGTTCAGTGAGCATTGATCTCTGGGATCACTGAGCACGTTCATTCGGCGATCTCGATCCGTAAGTCGGGGTACCCACACTCTACCTATCCTCGAGTGGAAATTCGACCAAATTGAGATGTATTTTATCACCGGGTTTCCTAAATCCCAGAGAGGCAATGATGTCGTCTTTGTGATAATCGATAAGCTCATTAAAGTCGCTCACTTCCTTCCGGTCTAAGAATCTATCATGGCAGCTCAACTGGCAGAGCGGTAGACATCAAGGATACTTTCTTTGCATGGTATTCCCTAGTTGATAACTTCAAACCGTGGAAGCATCTACACTTCCAAGTTTTGGGATTCTTTCTAGAAGATTCACTTTAGCAGAACCTTCCATCCTCAAACAAGTGATTGAGTTAATAGGGTCAACCAAAATCTCAAGAACATGCTCAGAGCGTGTGTTATCTCCTTCGGCATGAAGTAGGAAGATTGCGTTCCGCTTGCTGAGTTCTCCTATAGCCATAGTTTCCAAGAAAGTTTGGGTAAGGCTCCATTTGAAATTCTGTATGGCTGGAAGTGCCCTAGAAAGCTCAATTGGTTTGACACCGGTGAACACCAACTCCTTGGCAATGACATGATCACCAAAGCTGAAGATATGTGTAGTGTCATCCATGATAATCTCAAATCTACTCAATCCCATCAGAAGAGCTATTATGATAGCAAGCATCGTGAGATGAAATTTCAAATTGATGATTTTTGTCTATCTCCGAGTGTCTCCCATGAAGGGTACTCAGTGCTTTGGCATCAAAGGCAAGCTTGCACCATGGTTTATGGGTCCTTTCAAGATTATTTGCAAGAGAGGCGACCTTGCCTACCAACTCGAGCTTCCTTCCAATTTCTCTAATGTGCATGATGTCTTTGATGACTCTAAACTCCGCAAGTGCTTCAAGACAACCAAGCACACCGTTGATTTCCAAGACATTGATCACCAAGAAGACTTATCCTATCGTGACCACCCAGTTGCTATCCTTGAAGAAACTGAGTGCAAACCTCGCAACAAATGTATCAAATTCCCAAAGTGAAGTGGTCCCATCATTCCTATAAAGAAGCCACTTGGGAATGTGTGGACCTTCTCTGTTTCGAATATCCTGATTTCTTCCATTCCTAGATCTTGGGATGCGATCTCTTTGTAGGGACGGAGAGTTGTAATAGTCCAAGCTCAACATTCCTATTCTTGTAACCATTTCCATGAGACCAAGTGATGACCCACAAGTATAGGGGATCAATCGTAGTCCTTTTGGTAAGTAAGAGTGTTGAACCTAACAAGGAGTAGAAGGAAAAGTGGTTTTCAGCAAGGTATTTTCTGCAAGCACAAAAATAGCAGTAACAAGTTGTTTGATAGCAAGATAGTTGTAACGAGTGACAAGTAGAAATAGTAACAATACGTTCAACAAGTTATCCCAATAATTTTTGTGGCAAAGGATAGTATGGAATAGTTTCATATAGTAGGCAAAGCATTCTTAAGGGCACACGGGAATTTTATCAAGTCACTTTCATCATGTTGGATTAATTCGCAATCGGTACTTTGATAATTTGATATGTGGTTGGACCAGTGCTTGGGTGATGTTCTTACTTGAACAAACCTCCCACTTATGGTTAACCCTCCTGCAAGCATCCACAACTATGATAAAAGTATTAAGAATAAATTCTAACCATAACATTCAACATAGGGATCCAAATCAGCCCCTTACGGAGTAGCGCATAAACTAGGGTTTAAGTTTTTGTCACTCTCGCAACTCACCATGTGATTACTCCTCCACAATGCATTCCCTTATGATCAAGGATGGTGAAGTTTTATGTATTCGACATTCACATAACACCACTAAGGGAATCACAACATTCACATCACCAAATTATTGAATGAATATCAACTTCACATGACTACTTGCAAGATGACTTCTCTCGTGGCCTCAAGAACAAAAGTAACTACTGACAACTGATAAACATGATAATGATAATAGAGGTATTAAATAGCATATTGGGTCTGAACATATGTTCATCCACCAAATAAACCATAAATCATCAACTACAAGATGTAATCAACACTACTAGTCACACACCAGGTACCAATCCGAGGTTCCGGTACAAGATTGAGCACAAGAGATGAACTAGGGTTTTGATAGGAGATGGTGATGATGAAGATTTTTATGAAGATTGGACTCCCCAAGATGAGAGGGTTGTTGGTTATTGCGATGGCTTCGATTTCCCCCTCCGGGAGGGAAGTTCCTCCGGTGGAATCACTCCGTCGGAGGATAAAAGTTCTCCTGCCCAGGTTCTACCTCGAGATGGCGGCGCTTTGATACGTCCATTTTGCATCATTCTTTCATGTTGATATTTATAGCTTTATGGGCTGTTATTACACTTCACAATACAATACTTATGCCTTTTCTCTCTTATTTTGCAAGGTTCACATGAAGAGGGAGAATGCCGGCAGCTGGAATTCTGGCCTGAAAAAGGAGCAAGTCCGAGATACCTATTCTGCACAACTCCAAAAGCAGTGAAAATCAACGAGGATTTATTTTGGAATTTATAAAAAATACTGGGCCGAAGAAGTACCAGAGGGGAGCCAGCAGGAGGCCACAAGCCTGCTAGGCGCTCCCCCCTGGCCGCGCATATGGGGCTTGTGGGCACCCTGGTGGCCCTCCGGCCCCCCTCTTTTGCTACAAGAAGGGTTTCGTTCCAGAAAAAACTAGGAGGAGGCTTCCGGGTGGAATCGCCACTGCCACGAGGTGGAACTTGAGCAGAACCAATCTAGAGCTCCGACAGGGTCGTCCTGCCGGGGAAACTTCCCTCCCGGAGGGGGAAATCATCGCGATCGTTATCAACAACACTCCTCTCATCGGAGGGGACTCATCACCATCAACATCTTCATCCGCACCATCTCATCTCCAAACCCTAGTTCATCTCTTGCAACCAATCTCCGTCTTGCGACTCCGATTGGTACTTGTAAGGTTGCTAGTAGTGTTAGTTACTCTTTGTAGTTGATGCTAGTTGGATTACTTGGTGGAAGATTATATGTTCAGATCTTTGATGCTACTCATTACCTCTCTGGTCATGAATATGATTATGCTTTGTGAGTAGTCACTTTTGTTCCTGAGGACATGGGCTAAGTCATGCTATAAGTAGTCATGTGAATTTGGTATTCGTTCGATATTTTGATGTGTTGTATGTTGTCTCTCCTCTAGTGGTGTTATGTGAACGTCGACTACATAACACTTCACCATTATTTGTGCCTAAAGGAAGGCATTGCAAAGTAGTAAGTAGATGATGGGTTGCTAGAGTGACAGAAGCTTAAACCCTAGTTTATGCGTTGCTTCGTAAGGGGCTGATTTGGATCCACTAGTTTAATGCTATGGTTAGACTTTGTATTAATTCTTCTTTCGTAGTTACGAATGCTTGCGAGAGGGGTTAATCATAAGTAGGATGCTTGTCCAAGTAAGGGCAGTACCCAAGCGCCAGTCCACCCACATATCAAACTATCAAAGTAGCGAACACGAATCATATGAACATGATGAAAACTAGCTTGACAGAAATTCCCATGTGTCCTCAGGAGCGTTTTACGCTTCCTCCGTAAAGTCCTCTCCTAATTATTTCAGGTTAAAAGAGAATTTATACCAGAATATGGTCGCTAGAGGTGGACCAGGGGGCCCGCTAACTACTAGGCCGCGCCTATGGGGGTTGGCGCGCCCTGGTGCCAAGTGGGCATGTGGTAGCCCCCTTTGGTACTTTTTTGCTCCTGTATTTTTCATTTATTCCAAAATAAATCTCTTTAAAATATCAGCCCATTTGGATATGTGCACAATAGGTACCTTTGAGGTAGCTTTTTCAGGTCTAGAATTCCATTTGTCGTTATTCCCCCTCTTGATGTAAACCTTGCATACTATGAGAGAAAAGACATTAGAATTACTCCACCCAGGGGTAACATGCATTAAAACATTATAAATAATAGCAATAAAACCTGATGCAAAATGGACGTATCAACTCCCCCAAGCGTAGACCTCGCTTGTCTTCAAGCAAAAGCTGATAACGGAAATCATGACCACATGCTTTGAGAGAGAGGTGTCGATAAAAAATACATACATAACAGCATCATGCTCATTATTATAACAACCAATAAAACCTTATAAAATACTTCATCACAACATTTCCATCATATAAATTTCCTCATTAAGGATTTTTCTAAACAAGTAAAAATTCATCACAACATCGAAGTATGAAGCATAAACTCTATTGAAAACTAACAAACTATGTTTTTAGTCAACTTTGCAACACAATTCATCACATTTTCAGGAAGGGTCACATCGGTGATTTTAAGCAAGTATAAATGATTGCTAACACTCACTTCATACATATGAGCAAAAGGTTTCAGTCAAACACTTAGAAATATAGGGGCTTATAGTGTTGCCTCCCAACGTATTCACCTCAGGGGTGATGTCAACAATAATAACTCATGACCACCCACATTCAGAAGGATATATATGTCTAGAACTTTCCCCACCATATGATGCTTTCCAAATAGAAGATAAAGGGCAGTAGAGGAAAATACTTAGTCTCATGCATAAAAGTAAATATATACAGGTAAAAGATAGGCCCTTCGCATAGGGAAGAAGAGGTTGTCATGCACTCTTTTGTTGTATGCCAAATCCCTTAGTGCGAAGGAACGTTATTTTATATTGCCCCATGTGATGGCAACCTTTATTATGCACTCCGTCGGATTTATTATCGCCATCACAAGTTTGTACAATGTTTAATTTCCCTTAAACTAAATTATCGGACATGTTTAGAAGCAATTTTTATTGCTTTGTGCACTGATTACAACTTACTTGAAGGATCTTACTCAATCCATAGGTAGGTAAGGTGGACACCTGAAACATGGAATTGGGTTTAAGGTTTTGGATGCGCAAGTAGTATCTCTACTTAGTGCGGAGTTTTGGCTAGCAAAGATATTGGGAAAGCACCACATGTTAGAGGATCTATAAGAATATAACTTCTATGTGAACGTGAGCAAACATAAATCATTACTTTGTCTTCCTTGTCCAATATCAACAGTTTTGGCATACTGTAATTAATGGGGGATCACAATCATAAAAGATGTGTAGGATAGTTTATTTGCATGTAAATCTTCTCTTCCATTATTAATTATTTCAGGTGTTGCATCACTGACTAATGCTATGTTTGTCAACCTTCAACAAATTTTACCACTTATAGTTTTCCTTATGTGATGTCACTACTTACTATAAGATTGGCGTACGATCTTTTTCATTATTTTCTTTTATTTTGAATGCAGCAAGAAAGTAAAGAAGCAAAACTCAAACTAAACTTTATTATATAACTCTCACTCTACTACATAGATAGATAGATAGATAGATCAAGAAACTAGCACTCGAAAAGATGGATCGAACTAAACTTTTATTTGACTAAATCACACAATAGCTAAAGATGAAACTAAGATGGATAAACATAATAAAAGTGATGGTGATAACTTACCGGGGCATCTCCCCCAAGCTTGGCACAAGCCAAGGGGAGTGCCCATACCCGTGTACTCAAGTCTCCTTCTTTGGTGATGAAGATGAAGGTGGTGGTGGTGTTTTTTTTCCAAGTCGCATGTGAGGCTGAAATTATCCTCCCTCAGATCCTCACTCTCCAACTCCAGCTTTAATATTTTTTCACATAATGCCACTTTGTTCTCCTTGAGAAAACGGGAAGAGATAAATTGGACCTTATGTTTGTACTTGTTGGGGAGGCTTGACTTCTTGAATTCCGCATGCATATCTCCGGGTTGAGGCGGTGGATCTTCTTCTTCCTCAGAGCTATCCCCCTTTGCTTCCTTCCTATCTTCATCTTCCTCCTCCTCCTTAGTCCAGCCATAGTGATCCACCTTTCCGTGGACCTTAGGGTTTGCAATGAAATCCGCGATGTAGCTCTCTCCCTCCGAATCTTGAGATGACATAATTTCATATCTGCGAGGAAAAACAGCATGAAAAAGAACATAGGATTTCTCCGTGGTACGGGGGTCAAATCATTGGGAGATATATATAGAGAATTTTTATACAAGGATATACGTGTCCCACAAGAAAACGGAGCCAGGAAGGTGCCCGAGAGGCCCACCAGACATCATGCTGCGCTAGGGGGACCGGTGCTCCCTGGTGCTTAGTGGGCATCTCGGTTGCCTTCCCGTGTGTTTATCAGTTTCCTAATTTGTCTAATATTCCAAAACTGATGGAAAATAGTTTTGCGGATATTTCTGAGTCTGTTTACTTACCGTATCACCTACCTCTTCCATTTAAGGGTTCTGGAGTGTTCTGGAAGGTCTCCTTAATGTTCTCCTCTCGTGTCATGGTTTGCATAATATTTGTTTCAACATTAGTTAGTGTACCTTAAATATAGTGCATTATTCTTTGTCCATTGACCACCTTTGGGTTAGTGCCATCGGGATTATTGATCTTAATAGCTCCACACTGATAAACTTCTTCGATGATATATGGTCCTTCCCATTTGAGAGATGTTTTCCTACCAAAAATCTAAGACGAGAATTGTACAATAGAACATATTCACCAACTTTGAATTCTTGCTTTTGGATTCTTTTGTCATGCCATCTTTTCAATTTTCTTTGAATAGTTTGGCTTTTTCTTAAGCTTGGATTCTCCATTCATCTAGTGAGGTAATATCAAATAACCTCTTCTCACGAGCAAGTTTGAAATCATAGCTGAGTTCTTTAATTTCCCAATAAGCTTTATGTTCTAACTAAAGAGGTAAATGCCATGCTTTTCCATAAAACAATTTTAGGGAGACACACCCATAGAATTTTTATAAGCTGTTCTCTAGGCCCACATGCATCATGTAATTTATTAGACCAATTTTCGGGACCGGTTGTTAGTCTTATGCAATTATAATTTTAGTTCTCTATTGGTTAATTATACTTGACCACTAGACTGAGGATCATAGGTAGATGCAATTTATGGTTAATATCATATTTAGCAAGCAACTTACGAAAATCACCTTGAATAAATGTGAACCACCATCAGTCATTATGTATCTAGGGACTTCAAAACATGGGAAAATAACTTCCTTAACCACTTTAATAGAGGTTTTAGGATCAACACTATTGGTTGGAATAGCTTCTACCCATTTAGTGACATAATCAAGAACAACCAAAATATGCCTATACCCATTAGAGGAAGGAAAATGCCCCATATAATCAAATCCCCATACATCAAATGGTTCAATAACAAGTGAATAATTAATAGGCATTTCCTGACGTCTACTAATATTATGAATTCTTAGACATTCATCACAAGAGAGGACAAACTTACGAGCATCTTTGAAAAGAGTAGTTGTGACAGCCCGATGCCGACGTTCCAGAAGATTCCCCTTCTATTCCGTTTTCGTCGTGCGGTTATTTTTATTTGTTGCATCATCATCGCATCATGCGCATCATCAACATTGCATCGGCAACCCGTTGCCGCCAGTTTTCAAAACTTGCATCCGTTGTTTGTTGTCGGTTCTCGTCGTTATCCGTTCTGAGCCCGACCACACACGCACTCGTCGCGGCATCGTCAAAACCCTGTTTTAAAAGTGTGTGTCAAACTTTCTCTGATTGGGTTGGAACTTGGCGTGCGGTCGTTATTAGTAGTAGCTAGGCCGCCTGTCAAGTTTCGTCGTAATCGGAGTCTGTCTAGTACCCAAACGGTCGACCGTAGTGGCACCGTATTCGGTCTACCGTCGGACGGTTATCGGTGTTTTCAAATCGCGTTGCCACGCCGCCCGTTTTCCCTCTCGTCTTTGGATAACTACTCTACACGGCCACTTAGTCTGTCCCGCGTTCGGAATTATTCGAATCCGGCCGCGCGGTTGAAACCGGGGCGGAATTTCGCTAAACGTAGCCCCCTTTGCCTATAAATAGGACCTCCCATGCCATTTTTAGACACCCTACCCCTTTGCCTCGAAATCTGTGCAGCCCCGAAACCCTAACCGAGCCATCTCTCTCCTCCCACCAGCCGCAGTCGCCACGGGCCCGCCGAGCCCGAATCGGGCCCGGGTAGGCCCATCTACGCGCCGCCGCCGTTCGGTCCAGCAGCCCCGAGCTCCCTACTCCCGTGCTACTTCTCCCGTAGTCCCCGTCGCCTCTTCGCCGGTCGTCCTCGCCGTCGGAGCGCTGCACCACCTCGCCGGCGATCCCGTGCCCCCTGTACCTCGCCTCTAGTCGCGGAGCAACACCCAGCCGGAGTGGCTCGCCGGACCTCGATAGCTCGTCGGAGCCCCGCGCCGTCCTCTACCATGCCCGCGTCGATGCTGGAGCTCCCATGCGCCGCCTCGAGTCACCCCCACCTCGGGAACGGACGGATCCGGGTAGATCCCAGCCGGATGCTTCCGCCCCTCGATGCCCCCGCCTCGCCTTCTGCCACCGGCGCCGTCAAGTCCTGCCGCCGTCGCCCCTGTCGTGCTCGAGAATAAGCGCAGCGACGGGAGGTCCTCCACCTGTGCCGTGCCCCGCGCTTGGCCGCGCCTTCGCCTCGCCCCGGGCCAGTAGAAGGAGCAGCGCCTAGCCAGCTCGCACAGGCCTCGGCCTGCCTCCTCCCAGCCAGACCGGCCCAAGAGGCCCCCCAAGGTGAGCCCGGGCTCTATTCCCCACCCACTTACTGTTATGCTAAGTTGCACCCTCTCAATCCGGCCTGGTAGTATTTCTTATTTAGGGTTTTTCGAATTAGTAATATTTCAGGAAAATTGACGGATATTAGAATGCCCGTATATTTTTTACCGTAAGTCGGATCGCGATGCGTTGTATATGGTTTTTGAGTAGAATCTCGCATAGAATTCGAATTTGCAACTTGCATAATTGTTTGACGTTGTTTGACGTGCCGAATGCATAGTTTTTACGTGTTGTCCCAACAGGAATCGTCCGGTATTTATTTTCTCGTGCGTGCCCGGTTTGCTCGAATGCCGTAGATAAAATGTTCATGTTTTAGGAACCCCTTTGCCATGTATTTTAGAGTAGTCATTGGTATTTTTGCGTGTAGGATTCCGTACCTAGTTTATTATTTCGCGTTTAGGATATTATCTCGCATATACGTGTGGCAATATTATTGTTGTGCAACCCCTCATTTTATATATGTTTTCGGGGTAGAAAAATACTATGTGCATTTAGTTTTAGCTTTTGAGTAAGTTAGTTCGCGTGATATTTTGCCATGTTTCCCTCTTGTCTATTTTGTGGGATTTTATCTGTGCGTGATTTGTAGGAGTTGTCAACTAGAGAGTTGTTCTTGGATGTTTAGTCTAGCCCCTTGTAATTTTGGTTGCAATATAAATCCATGTTTAGGTGTGGTTTTATTGCTCTCAAGTTGCTAGAAAATAGTGTTGTTTTAGAGTTGCTGAAATATTTCTAAGTCTGAATCTGTTATATTTTGTTGTTGTCTTTGCGTGAGTTTATCTTGTGTTCTGTAGCTTTTTTGAGGTTTGTGCAATGGAGTTAGTTGTAGCCTTTGGGATTCTCTAGCATGTTTTGAATTTTCATGCCATTTGGAGTCCTGTAGCTTTTGGTTTTGCTGCTGTCAATATGCCTTCAGATCGAAAACTGCAGCTTCATAAACTCCTATTTTCACTAAGTCTGAAATAGTGTGTGAGATGCCATTTTGTGACTTCTTTTCCTAATGTTCCATGCTTCCATGTTAGTTTTTGTTAGTTGTATGTTGTAGTTCCTCTTGCCCTCTATCGTGTCATGTCTTGGTTGAGTATTTTGGAGTTTAGTAGCTCGTAGTTGTGGGGTGTAGAAAATGCTATGTGGCTGATTTTGGCAGATTGTAGTGATTTCTTGTTTTGCTCGTAGTTGTTGAACCGTAGCTCCGTTTTGGCCGTGTACTATATGAAACTTGCTTAGAATCTCGTGTAGTTTCATATTTTCTTGCTGGTTGTGTGTTTTGAGATGTTGTGGATGCCATTTGCACACATATTGCATTCATGCCATCACATCTTGCGGTGTCCGTAGCTTTTGATCTGTAGCTCCGTTGGAGATGTTCTCTTTGTGTAAATTGCTCATAACGACGCGTAGAATCACGTGAACCTATTTGTTTTGCTGTTTAACAACTAATTAAATGTGTTAGTTCAGATCTGGACAGAATTGTAAATTAACATTTGAGGTTGTTTCGGAGATGCTATATGTCATTTCCGACCTCATTTAAAATGCATAGATAGGTAGATTAATTACGCTTCACCTCTTGCCATGTTTAACCACATTTAATATTGTCATGTATCTAATCGGGATAGAACTAAATAACTCATATGTGGAGTTTCGTCAATATGCAACTCGTTGCATATTGAACTTCACTTAATGTGTAGTGTTTGAGTGTTGTGAATTGCCATGCCATGACATGCATATATTGAGCTGCTCATGCATCATTTGTGTTGCGCATCATGTGGTGAATATCGTGTGTTGATTCTTGTTTCCGGTTTCCTCCGTCTCGATAGAGTTCTGCAAGCGTGTCGATAAGTGAGGACCCGTTCGACTACATCGGTTCGTCTGCTTCACGGAGTCATTCTTCTTCCAAGCGGGATCTCAGGAAAGATGACCATTTCCCCAGATACCATTACTATCATTGCCATGCTAGTTTTACCGTTTCTACCAATTATGTCTCGTTGCCTACCACATGTTAAATATCAGCCTCCCAACATTGCCATGGAAACCTTCAACCTGTTCAACCTAGCAAACCACTGATTGGCTATGTTACTGCTTTCTTATCCTTATATTAGCGTTGCTAGTTGCAGGTGCAGTTGCTTCCATGTGTTAACATGGGTTCCTCGTTATATCACCACATTAAATGCTCTTTCATTTAGTGCACCTATATACTTGGTAAAAGGTGGAAGGCTCGGCCTTTCTAGCCTGGTGTTTTGTTCCACCTTTGCCCCCTTAGTTTCGGCTACCGGTGTTATGTTCCATATTTGAGCGCTCCTAACACGATCGGGGTTGTTATGGGGACCCCCTTGATACTTTTTTTTAGATTAAAGCTGGTCTGGCAAGGCCCAACATTGGTACTACATTTTCCCAACATAATAACTTTGTTAATACTGAAAAGCATAGGGAGTTAGCGCTACCCGAGGAGTAATTCTACATAATACAGAGAGGTCCAGGGCTGATGGTGCTGGTCCAAAACAGAGCACTGTGCGGGGCCAACCCAGGGAAACTTGGGTGATTTCTATCAGGCCATCGTACGCGTCGCTCATCCGTCGTGTCCTGAGAACGTGATACGCGGCTCCTATCGGGATCGTCGACACGCCGGGCGGCCTTGCTAGATTAGTTTTACCTTTGGTGAGATATCTTGTGCATCGGGATTCCGGTGATGCTTTGGGTAACCTCAGAGTTGAGGTTTTCCACTAAGGAGTCCGACGAGATCGCGAGCTTTGTAATCAAGGATTTATATGCGGCTTGTGGTAATTTGTGATGGACTAGTTGGAGCACCCCTGCAGGGTTAAATCTTTCGGAAAGCCGTGCCCGCAGTTATGTGGCAATGTGGAAACTTTATTTAACACTGGTTCTAGATAACTTGAAGTTAACTTAATTAAAACTTGCCAACTGAGTGCGTAACCGTGACTGTCTCTTTCGTGAGTTCCTTCTCTGATCGAGGACACGGTGGGGTTATGTCTGACGTAGGTAGGTGTTCAGGATCACTCATTTGATCATCAGTAGTCACGTCCGCTGTGTGTTGATCTTCCCCCTCATATTTCTTGTACTCGTAAGTTTAGCCACCAAATATATGCTTAGCCCCTGCTGCAACCTCACCACTTAACCATGCCTCACCCATTAAGCTTTGCTAGTCTTGATACCTTTGGAAATGAGTTTGTTGAGTCCCCTGTGGCTCATAGATTACTACAACACCAGTTGCACCTATAGCTAAAGGTTATTTGACGCGAGCGCGTTGAATGTTCATTTGGATTTGCTTCTTCTTCTTCTTCTTCATCATCGATCTAGGATGGGTTCCAGGCCGGCAGCCTGGGATAGCAAGGAAGGACGTCTTTCTTCTTTTCTCGTTTATTTTAGTCCGTAGTCGGACCCTGCTCTTCTTCATGATGGTATGTATTGTAATGATGTGACTCTGCTGTAGCTTGTGGCGAGTGTAAGCCAATTCTATATATATCTCTTCTTTTCAGTACATGTACTTGTAACGATATCCATTCTTGCGAAACGACGAGATGCGCTTCAATCCCTGATGAGGCCTTCGTGCCAAATTAAGGATAGGGTCGCATCTTGGGCATGATATTAGGCCAATAAAATCTAGATTGTAATACCTTGTGTGCACTTCAATCTCCTGCATGGTATCCTCCATAAGCCTTGGAGTGACAGTTCCTAAGGATTTGTTCCTATTCATCTTCAGGTATACAATGTCTAATAATACCATCTACTCCATCCCAAAAGTAATGTCTTCAATCAAAAAAGAATTTTTTTCTTTTGCCGATAGATGAAACTAGGTGGTATGTATTTAGCAAGAATGTAATTAGCATAATCAGGAAACGGCGGAGTGTTGTGAGAAACATTGACCCTAGCTGGTTGTTCATCCGTAAGGTTATCATCAATAGGTAGTGGGTCATTAATAATATTTTCTAACCTAGACATGTGATCAGCTATGAGGTTTTGAGCTCCTTTCCTATCAGTGATCTGCAAATGAAATTCTTGTAGCAAAAGAACCCACCTAATAAGTCTAGGATTAGCATCTTTCTTTTCCATAAGATATTTAATAGAAGCATGATTAGTGTGAACAATTACTTTAGAATCAACAATGTACGATCTGAATTTATCACAAGCAAATACTACTGCTAAAAATTCCTTTTTAGTGGTGGCATAATTTCTCTAGGCAACGTCTAGAGTTTTAATACATAATGAATAACATTTCATTTCTTATCAACTCTTTGTCCAAGAATAGCACCAACAACATAGTCACTAGCATCACACATAATGGCAAAAGGCAAGTTCCAATCAGGTGGTTGAACAATAGGTGCAGAAGTTATGGCTTTCTTAAGAGTTTCAAAGGCTTCTACACAATAATCATCAAAAACGAAAGGAACATTCTTTTGTAATAGATTAGTAAGAGGACTAGAAATTTTAGAGAAGTCTTTAAGAAATCTCCTATAGAAACCAGGATCACCAAGGAAACTGTGGATACCTTTAATAACTTTAGAAAATGGCATCTTGTCAATACATCAACTTTAGCCTTATCCACCTCAATACCTTGTTCGAAAATTTTATGACCCAATACAATACCTTCATTTACCATAAAGTGTCACTTCTCCCAATTCAAGACAATGTTAGTTTGCTCACATCTCCCCAAAACATGATCAAGGTTGCTTAAGAAATCATCAAAATAAGTTCCATATATAGAAAAATCATCCATGAAAATCTCAATAATATTTTCACAAAAATCAGAGAATATAAGAGTCATACATCTTTGAAAGGTAGCAGGTGCATTGCATAATCCAAAAGGCATACGTCTATAAGCATAGGTTCCAAAAGGACAAGTAAAGGTTGTTTTCTCTTAATCGGGTTGTGACACATATTGTTGAGTGAAACGAGAATAACAATCTAGAAAGCAAAAATGTGTGTGCTTCGATAATCTTTCAAGCATTTGGTCTATGAAAGGTAAAGGATAATGCTCTTTTCTAGGTGCTTTTTTAAATTTTCTAAAATCAATTACCATTCTTTAGCAAGTGACAATTCTTTGTGGAATGAGTTCATTTTTATCATTACGGATGATAGTAATACCTCCTTTCATAGAAACACAATGAATGGGACTTACCCATCTACTTTCAGCTATGGGATAAATTATACCTGCTAGCAAAAGCTTTAGTATTTCATTTCTTACCACTTCTTTCATTTTGGGATTCAGTCTTCGTTAGTGATCAACAACGGGTTTAGCATCTGGTTCCATATTAATCTTGTGCTGACAAAGAGTGGGACTAATTCCCTTATGATCATCAAGAGTATACCCAATAGCAGCTTGGTGCTTCCTTAAAGTTTTTAAGAATCTTTCTTCCTCTTGCTCTGTAAGGTTAGCACTGGTAATAAAAGGATATATCCTCTTTTTTATCAAGATAAGCATATTTCAAAGTGTCAGGTAATTTATTTAATTCAAACACAAGATCAACCTTGGGTGCAGGAGGACCTCCTAGGGTTTCAATAGGCAAGTTGTGTTTTAAGGATAGGCTTTTGCTCAAAGAACATATTATCTAGTTCATTTCTTGCGCGCATATGCATATCGTTTTCATGGTCTAGAAAATATTGTTCTAATTGATTAGTAGGAGCAATGGATATATAAGCAATACCAATTACTTCAACTTTACTAGGCAACTCTTTATCATGGGATTGCTTACTAAACTTGGAGAAACGAAACTCATGAGACAGACCACCAAAATTAACACTGTCAATTTCCCCTTTGCAATCTATTTGAGCATTGACAGTGTTCAAGAAGGGTCTACCAAATATTATGGGACAAAAATCATCTTGTGGTGAGCCAAGTACTAGAAAATTAGTAAGGTATTTTACTTTTTCACACAAGATTTCAACATCTCTAACAATCCCAAGTGGTGTGATGGTGTCTTTGTTAGCAAGTTTAATAGTAACATCCATGTCTTGTATTTCAGCGGGTGCTATGTCATGCATAATTTATTGATATAAGGTGAAAGGAATAGCACTAACACTAGCACCCATATCACATAAACCGTGATAGTAATGATCTCCTATTTTGACTGAGACGACAAGCATGCCAACAACAGGTCTATTCTTATCTTTAGTATCAGGTTTGGCAATTCTAGCAGCTTCATCATACAAAAAAAGCATGCCCATCAATATTATCTACCAACATATCATTAAACATTGTAGTACTTGGTTCTACATTGATTCTCTTAGAAGGTTAGGTTGTTCTAACATCACTTTTGTTAACCACGGTTGAAGCTTTAGCATGTTACTTTATCCTAACACAGAAATGTAGTTTCTCAATATAAGCAGTAGGCACAACTGGGTCAACATTGTAAATGATAGTTTCATCCTCAAGTTTAATTGGTTCAACAACTTTTTATTTAATAGGTGGATGACATGTGAACCATTTATCTTTAGGGATATCAACATGAGGAGCAAAGCTTTCACGGAATGAGGCAACTATCTCAGATCAAGTCCATATTTAGTGCTAAAATCATTGAAATCATCGATATTCATAAAACATCTAACACAATCAAATTAAGTTTTATACCTGACTCTTCACCTTCATCGAGTTCCCAATCTTCAGAGTCGCGTTTAATTCTTTCCAAAAGACCCCACCTGAATTCAATAGCCTTCTTCATAAAATAATGAGAACAAGAAGTATCGAGCATGGTTTGATCATTATGAGAGCTCATGATTGGGGCATGAATATAACATTGACTTCAGGCTCCCCTAAGCTAGAGTAATACTTTCTCCTTCACAAGGCCAGAAATTATAGATAAAATTCCGATCACGATGAACAAGATGCATAGGATAATTTTTTTGGTGGAAATCCAATTGCAATCGACTATAGTTCCAACATCCTGTATCATCACATAGCCTATACCATGTCAATGTTTTCATCCAAAAGATAAAGGGGAATTCTTCTTCTTGACTTCATCTTCGGATAAACTTGCAAGCTTAAATAATTCACAAACTTCATCCACATAGATTAGGTGCATATCGGGATGTTTTGTTCCATATCCCGCAAAAGGATTAGCTAGCAGTTTCTCTATCATACCCGAAGGAATTTCAGAATAAACATTTTCAGTAGGTTCAGCAAGTTGAGGGGTAACTCTTGGTGTTTTCGGTCGAGGTGAAGATACCTCGAACAAACTCCTCAAAACATTACTTTCCATAGTGACAAGTAATAGTAAATTTCAGCACGTAATATAAAGTTTTCCTTACTAAAGGTGCTTCACTCCCCGACAACGGCGCCAGAAAAGAGCATTGACGACCCACAAGTGTAGGTGATCAATCGTAGTCCTTTTGATAATAAGAGTGTCAAACCCACGAGGAGTGGAAGGAAATGACTAGCGGTTTTCAATAAGGTAATTTTTGCAAGCACTGAAATAGCGGTAACAAGTTGTTTGATAGCAAGATAATTGTAACAAGTGACAAGTAGCAATAGTAAAAATTGGTGCAGCAAGGTACCCCAATCCTTTTTGTGGGAAAGGACAGGCCTTAATAGTTTCTTATAATAGGCAAAGCATGCTTGAGGGCACATGGGAATTTCATCAAGTCACATTCATCATGCTGGCTTAGTTCGCGTTCGGTAGTTTGATAATTTGATATGTGGGTGGACCGGTGCTTGAGTGCTATTCTTACTTGAACAAACATCCCAATTATGATTAGCCCTCCCGCAAGCATCCACAACCACGAGAAAAGTGCTAAGAATAAATTTAACCATAGCATTAAACATAGGGATCCAAATCAGCCCATTACGGAGTAGCGCACAAACAGGAGTTTAAGTTTTTGTCACTCTCACAACCCCCCATCTAATTACTACTCCACAATGCAATCTCTTAGGCCCAAATAGGGTGAATTCATATGTAGTCGATGTTCACATAACACCACTAAGGGAATCACAACATTCACATCATCAAAATAGGGAACAAATACCAACTTCACATGACTACTTGCAACATGACTTCTCCCGTGGCCTCAAGAAAAAAGTAACTACTCACAATTGATAATAAGTGCCACAAATTTAGTACTTAGTTAGTACAAATATTGTACTAAAGAAGCGACACTTATTTTGGGATGAGGGAGTATTAAATAGCATATTGGATCGGAACATACGATCCCCACCAAGTAAACCATAAAGAATAAACTACAAGATGTAATCAGCATTACTAGTCACACCCCAGGTACCAATCCGAGGTTCCGGTACAAGATTGAGCACAAGAGATGAAATAGGGTTTTGAGAGGATATGGTGCCGATGAAGATGTCGATGAATATTGCCCTCCCCAAGATGAGAGGGTTGTCGGTGATGACGATGGCTTTGATTTCCCCCTCCGGGAGGGAAGTTC
The DNA here is from genome assembly GCF_904849725.1 of Hordeum vulgare subsp. vulgare. Taxonomy (NCBI): domain Eukaryota; kingdom Viridiplantae; phylum Streptophyta; class Magnoliopsida; order Poales; family Poaceae; genus Hordeum; species Hordeum vulgare. The sequence goes on along the minus strand of NC_058519.1, from coordinate 277,857,666 downwards.
CTCCGATGGAATCGCTACACCAGAGGGAAAAAGTTCTCGTACGCAGGTTCCACTTCGAGATGGCGACGCTTCATACCGAAAGTCCTCTCCTGATTTTTCAGGTTAAAAGATAATTTATAGGAGAAGATGGTCGCGAGAGGTGGGCGAGGGGGCTCATTAACCACTAAGGCGTGCCACGGGAGCTGGCACGACCTCGTGCCTAGTAGGCGCATGGTATCCCCCCTCTAGTACTTCTTTGTCCTATTATTTTTCATTATTACAAAATAAATCTCTTTAAAATTTTAGCCTATTTGGAGATGTGCAGAATAGGTATCTTTGACATAGCTTTTTCAGGTCCACAATTCCATCTGCCCACATTCTCCCTCTTGATGTAAACCTTGCATTTTATGAGAGAAAAGACATTAGAATTACTCCACCTAGTGGTGAAATGCATAAAAAACATTATAAATAATAGTAAAATGGACATATCACCAAGCTTGTATGTCTCTTCCATGTTTAATTTCAGTAATGAATTTTTCCTTCTCATCCATTATGTATCTTGGCATCATTTCTTTTTTGCATCATGATTTGTCTTGGTGTGTATTGGGTGTTCAGGTGTTTCACCTCCCTAGTGTGTTGAGTAAGATAGTTCTTGAGTGCATCAAGTTTTCAAACCATCCCAACCACTTCATGTTCTCCCCTCCCCTAAACCCTTGTTATTTTCTAAGTGTGCTGCCCTACCTCAGTTTAATGTTCATCATTTTACTATAACCCCTAATCCAGGCCAAGAAGCCCTCCTCAAAGTTTTATCTCAATTGAAAATGTGCTAGACATATTTGACAATTAATCAAGTTTGAATTTAATTGAAACTTGATTTATTTTTGTTTCTGTGAAAATTACCACACCGCTGCCGGTGTAGCATCTCTCACTGCCTCACCAAATGCATCCCCGATCACCGCGATGAAGTCGTGGCTCCCTTTCTCGCATCAAAGCTAAGCCACGGATCTCCTTCCCCGACGTCCCCTACTTCCTTGTCTTCATCTTCAGTTCATCACACATCATCACTAGAGTTCCTCGCCTCGCCGTTGTCTTCTCATCTCCTCTCTATCGTCCGCATCATGTTGCAGGTAAACGTGGTAGTACCAGATCCCTCTCTGTTCCTTGCTAGCATTGTTAGATCCTCAAGTTAGTCACTATCTCTATGCCATCTTTCGCGCCCCCGTGCTCTGCCATGTTCTGAGGCAAGATGTGCCTTGCGTGTAGGCTATCGTGCTCATGCTCACCCGCGTCACCACTCATGCCTCCCCGCACGTGCTCCAACCGCTCATTCGCATCACCGCTCGTGCTCACCTCACTGCCCGTGCCTCGCCATGGCCTTGGGCTCGAGTGCCTACACACCCCTGACCGCCGAATCGCGTCGCAGCTGAGAACCGACCCCTCATGAGATCCCGCACCCCCATTGGCGTTCTTTTCCCCAGGATGCACTGATGCACACCAGCAATGTCAGCATTCTCCTTGTCTCAGGGAAGAAGAAGGAAGGTCCTGGGAGTTGTTCATTGAATCTAAGCCCCATATTTGTCATGTTGGAATTATGCCCTAGAGGCAATAATAAATGTAGTTATTATTATAATTCCTGTATCAAGATAATAGTTTATTATCCATGCTATAATTGTATTGAATGAAGACTCATTTACATGTGTGGATACATAGACAAAACACCGTCCCTAGCATGCCTCTAGTTGGCTAGCCAGTTGATCAATGATAGTCAGTGTCTTCTGATTATGAACAAGGTGTTGTTGCTTGATAAATGGATCACGTCATTGGGAGAATCACGTGATGGACTAGAACCAAACTAACAGACGTAGCATGTTGATCGTGTCATTTTGTTGCTACTGTTTTCTACGTGTCAAGTATTTATTCCTATGACCATGAGATCATATAACTCACTGACACCGGAGGAATGCTTTTTGTGTATCAAACGTCGCAACATAACTGGGTGACTATAAAGATGCTCTACAAGTATCTCCGAAGGTGTTAGTTGAGTTAGTATGGATCAAGACTGGGATTTGTCACTCCGGGTGACGGAGAGGTATCTCGGGGCCCACTCGGTAATACAACATCACACACAAGCCTTGCAAGCAATGTAACTTAGTGTAAGTTGCGGGATCTTGTATTACGGAACGAGTAAAGAGACTTGCCGGTAAACGAGATTGAAATAGGTATGCGGATACTGACGATCGAATCTCGGGCAAGTAACATACCGAAGGACAAAGGGATTGACATACGGGATTATACGAATCCTTGGCACTGAGGTTCAAACGATAAGATCTTCGTAGAATATGTAGGATCCAATATGGGCATCCAGGTCCCGCTATTGGATATTGACCGAGGAGTCTTTCGGGTCATGTCTACATAGTTCTCGAACCCGCAGGGTCTGCACACTTAAGGTTCGACGTTGTTTTATGCGTATTTGAGTTATATGGTTGGTTACCGAATGTTGTTCGGAGTCCCGGATGAGATCTCGGACGTCACGAGGGTTTCCGGAATGGTCCAGAAACGAAGATTGATATATAAGATGACCTCATTTGATTACCGAAAGGTTTTCGGAGTTACCGGGAATGTACCGGGAATGACGAATGGGTTCCGGGAGTTCACCGGGGGGGCAACCCACCCCGGGGAAGCCCATAGGCCTTGGGGGAGACACACCAGCCCTTAGTGGGCTGGTGGGACAGCCCACAAGTGCCCTATGCGCCAAGGAGAAGAAAATCAAGAGAGAAAGAAAAAAAAGGGAGGAGGTGGGAAGGAAGGGGGACTCCCTCCCACCAAACCTAGTCCAACTCGGTTTGGGGGGGGAGAGTCCTCCCCCTTGGCTCGGCCGACCCCCTTGAGGGTCCTTGGACCCCAAGGCAAGGCCCCCTCCCTCCCACCTATATATACGGAGGTTTTAGGGCTGATTTGAGACGACTTTTCCACGGCAGCCCGACCACATACCTCCACGGTTTTTCCTCTAGATCGCGTTTCTGCGGAGCTCGGGCGGAGCCCTGATGAGACAAGGTCATCACCAACCTCCGGAGCGCCGTCACGCTGCCGGAGAACTCTTCTACCTCTCCGTCTCTCTTGCTAGATCAAGAAGGCCGAGATCATCGTCGAGTTGTACGTGTGCTGAACGCGGAGGTGTCGTCCGTTCGGTACTAGATCGTGGGACTGATCGCGGGATTGTTCACTATATCAACCGCGTTCTCTAACGCTTCTGTTGTACGGTCTACAAGGGTACGTAGATCACTCATCCCCTCTCGTAGATGGACATCACCAAGATAGGTCTTCGTGCGCGTAGGAAACTTTTTGTTTCCCATGCGACGTTCCCAACAGTGGCATCATGAGCTAGGTTCATGCGTAGATGTCTTCTCGAGTAGAACACAAAAGTTTTTGTGGGCGGTGATGTGCGTTTTGCTGCCCTCCTTAGTCTTTTCTTGATTCCGCGGTATTGTTGGATTGAAGCGGCTTGGACCGACATTACTCGTACGCTTACGAGAGACTGGTATCATCGTTACGAGTAACCCCCTTTGCTCAAAGATGACTGGCAAGTGTCGGTTTCTCCAACTTTAGTTGAATCGGATTTGACCGAGGAGGTCCTTGGATGAGGTTAAATAGCAACTCATATATCTCCGTTGTGGTGTTTGCGTAAGTAAGATGCGATCCTACTAGATACCCTTGGTCACCACGTAAAACATGCAACAACAAAATTAGAGGACGTCTAACTTGTTTTGGCAGGGTATGATTGTGATGTGATATGGCCAACGATGTGATGTGATATATTGGATGTATGAGATGATCATGTTGTAATAGAAATATCGACTTGCACGTCGATGGTACGGCAACCGGCAGGAGCCATAGGGTTGTCTTTATACTAACGTTTGTGCTTGCAGATGCGTTTACTATTTTGCTAGGATGTAGCTTTAGTAGTAATAGCATAAGTAGCACGACAACCCCGATGGCAACACGTTGATGGATGATCATGGTGTGGCGCCGGTGACAAGAAGATCGTGCCGGTGCTTTGGTGATGGAGATCAAGAAGCACGTGATGATGGCCATATCATGTCACTTATGAATTGCATGTGATGTTAATCCTTTTATGCACCTTATTTTGCTTAGAACGACGGTAGCATCATGAGGTGATCTCTCACTAAAATTTCAAGACGAAATTGTGTTCTCCCCGACTGTGCACCGTTGCTACAGTTCGTCGTTTCGAGACACCACGTGATGATCGGGTGTGATAGACTCAACGTTCGCATACAACGGGTGCAAAACAGTTGCACACGCGGAACACTCGGGTTAAGCTTGACGAGCCTAGCATGTGCAGACATGGCCTCGGAACACATGAGACCGAAAGGTCGATCATGAATCATATAGATGATATGACTAGCATAGGGATGCTTACCACTGAAACTATACTCAACTCACGTGATGATCGGGCTTGGGATAGTGTAAGTGGATCATGAACCACTCAAATGACTAGAGAGATGTACTTTTTGAGTGGGAGTTTAGCATCTAATTTGATTAAGTTAAACTCTAATTATCTTGAACATAGTCTAAGTCCACTTTGAATATATTTGTGTTGTAGATCATGGCTCACGCGACAGTCATCCTGAATTTTAATACGTTCCTAGAGAAAGCTAAGTTGAAAGATGATGGAAGCAACTTTGTAGACTGGGCTCGTAATCTTAAGCTAATCTTACAAGCTGGGAAGAAGGATTATGTCCTTAATGCTGCGCTAGGAGATGAACCACCCGCTACAGCTGATCAGGATGTTAAGAACGCTTGGTTAGCACGTAAGGAGGACTACTCAATAGTTCAATGTGCAGTCTTGTATGGCTTAGAACCGGGACTTCAACGTCGCTTTGAGCGTCATGGAGCATTTGAGATGTTCCAGGAGTTGGAGTTTATCTTTCAGAAGAACGCCCGGATCGAGAGGTATGAGACCTCCGATAAATTTTATGCTTGCAAGATGGAGGAAAACTCGTCTGTCAGTGAACATGTGCTCAAAATGTCTGGGTACTCAAACCGTCTAGCTGAGCTGGGGATTGAACTCCCACAAGAAGCTATCACTGACAAAATCCTTCAATCACTGCCGCGAAGCTATAAAGGCTTTGTGTTGAACTACAACATGCAAGGGATGAACAAGTCTCCCGGCGAGTTGTTTGCGATGCTGAAAGTCACAGAGTCTAAACTCCGTAAAGAGCATCAAGTGTTGATGGTGAGCAAGACCACTAGTTTCAAGAGAAACGACAAAGTCAAGAAGGGCAATTCGAAGAAGAGCGGCAAGCCTATTGCCAATCCGCCGAAGAAACCCCAAGCTGGACCTAAGCCTGAAATGGAGTGTTTCTATTGCAAGGGTATGGGTCACTAGAAGCGCAATTGCCCCAAGTATCTGGCAGATAAGAAGGCGGGCAAGGAAAATCAGGTATATTTGATATACATGTTATTGATGTGTACTTAACCGGCTCTCGTAGTAGTGCCTGGGTATTCGATACCGGTTCTGTTGCTCACATTTGCAACTCGAAGCAGGAACTGCGGAATAGACAAAGGCTGGCGAAAGACGAAGTGACGATGCGCGTAGGAAATGGTTCCAAGGTTGATGCAATCGCCGTCGGCACAGTGTCACTTCAGCTACCATTGGGATTAGTATTGAACTTAAACCATTGTTATTTAGTGCCTGCGTTGAGCATGAACATTATATCTGGATCTTGTTTATTGCGAGACGGTTACTCTTTTAAGTCTGAGAATAATGGTTGTTCTATTTCTATGAGTAACATCTTTTATGGTCATGCACCGAATGTGAGAGGATTGATCATATTGAATCTTGATAGCGATACGCATATACATAACATTGAGACCAAAAGAGTTAGAGTAAACAATGATAGCGCCATATTTTTGTGGCACTGTCGCTTGGGTCATATTGGTGTAAAGCGCATGAAGAAACTCCATGCTGATGGACTTTTGGAGTCACTTGACTTTGATTCACTTGACACGTGCGAACCATGCCTCATGGGCAAGATGACTAAGACTCCGTTCTCCGGAACAATGGAGCGTGCAAGTGACTTGTTGGAAATCATACATACCGATGTGTGTGGTCCAATGAGCGTAGAGGCACGGGGCGGATATCGATATTTTCTCACCTTCACTGACGATTTAAGTAGATATGGTTATGTCTACTTGATGAAGCACAAGTCTGAAACATTTGAAAAGTTCAAGCAATTTCAGAGTGAAGTGGAAAATCATCGTAACAGGAAGATCAAGTTCCTACGGTCTGATCGTGGGGGTGAATATCTGAGTTTCGAGTTTGGTGCTGACTTAGGACAATGTGGAATTGTTTCGCAGTTAACACCGCCTGGAACACCACAGCGTAATGGTGTGTCCGAACGTCGTAGTCATACTTTGTTAGAGATGGTGCGATCTATGATGTCTCTTACTGATTTGACGTTATCTTTTTGGGGTTATGCATTAGAAACAGCTGCATTCACTTTAAATAGGGCACCATCAAAATCCGTTGAGACGACACCATACGAACTGTAGTATGGCAAAAGGCCAAAGTTGTCGTTTCTTAAAGTTTGGGGATGTGATGCTTATGTCAAAAAGCTTCAGCCTGAAAAGCTGGAACCCAAAGCGGAAAAGTGCGTCTTCATAGGTTACCCAAAAGAGACAGTTGGGTACACCTTCTATCTCAAATCCGAGGGCAAAGTGTTTGTTGCTAAAAACGGAGCTTTTCTCGAGAAGGAGTTTCTCTCGAGAGAATTGAGTGGGAGGAAGATAGAACTTGACGAGGTTGTCGAACCTCTCATCCCTCTGGATGGTGGCACAGGGCAAGGGGAAACCTCTGTCGTTGCGACGCCGGTTGAGGAGGAAGTTAATGATGATGATCATGAAACTCCAGTTCAAGTTTCTGTTGAACCACGCAGGTCGACGAGATCACGCGCTGCTCCAGAGTGGTACGGTAATCCCGTCTTATCAATCATGTTGTTAGACAACAATGAACCTGCAAATTATGAAGAAGCAATGGTGGGCCCAGATTCCAACAAATGGCTAGAAGCCATGAAATCCGAGATAGGATCCATGTATGAGAACAAAGTGTGGACTTTGGAGATACTACCTGAGGGCCGCAAGGCTATTTAGAAAAAATGGATCTTTAAGAAGAAGACGGACGCTGACGGTAATGTGACCGTTTATAAAGCTCGACTTGTGGCAAAGGGTTTTTCACAAGTTCCAGGAGTTGACTACGATGAGACTTTCTCACCCGTAGCGATGCTTAAGTCCGTCAGAATCATGTTAGCAATAGCTGCATTTTTCGATTATGAAATCTGGCAGATGGATGTCAAAACGGCGTTCCTTAACGGTTTCCTTAAGGAAGAGTTGTATATGATGCAACCCGAAGGTTTTGTCGATCCTAAATATGCTGACAAGGTGTGCAAGCTCCAGCGATCCATTTATGGACTGGTGCAAGCATCTCGGAGTTGGAACAAACGCTTTGATGAGGTGATCAAAGCATTTGGGTTTATACAAGTGGTTGGAGAATCTTGTATTTACAAGAAAGTGAGTGGGAGCTCTGTGGCGTTTCTAATATTATATGTGGATGACATATTACTGATTGGAAACAACGTAGAGCTTTTGGAGAGCATAAAAGGTTACTTGAATAAAAGTTTCTCTATGAAGGACCTAGGAGAAGCTGCTTACATTCTAGGCATTAAGATCTATAGGGATAGATCAAAACGCCTGATAGGACTTTCACAAAGCACATACCTTGATAAAGTTTTGAAGAGGTTCAAAATGGAACAGTCCAAGAAAGGGTTCTTGCCAGTTTTACAAGGTACGAGATTGAGTAAGACTCAGTGCCCAGCAACTGATGAAGATAGAGAGCATATGCGCTCCGTCCCCTATGCTTCAGCCATAGGTTCTATCATGTATGCGATGCTGTGCACTAGACCGGATGTTAGCCTGGCCATAAGTATGGCAGGTAGGTTCCAGAGTAATCCAGTAGTGGATCACTCGACAGCGGTCAAGAATATCCTGAAGTACCTGAAAAGGACTAAGGAGATGTTTCTCGTGTATGGAGGTGACAAAGAGCTCGCCGTAAAAGGTTACGTCGATGCAAGCTTTGACACAGATCCGGGCGACTCTAAGTCGCAAACCGGATACGTATTTATTCTTAATGGGGGTGCAGTAAGCTGGTGCAGTTCCAAGCAAAGCGTCGTAGCAGATTCTACATGTGAAGCGGAGTACATGGCTGCCTCGGAGGCGGCTAAGGAGGGTGTCTGGATGAAGCAGTTCATGACGGATCTTGGAGTGGTGCCAAGTGCACTGGATCCAATAACCTTGTTCTGTGACAACACGGGTGCCATTGCCTTAGCAAAGGAACCACGTTTTCACAAGAAGACCAGACACATCAAACGACGCTTCAACCTCATCCACGACTACGTCGAGGAAGAGGACGTAAATATATGCAAAGTGCACACGGATCTGAATGTAGCAGACCCGCGGACTAAACCTCTTCGACGGCCAAAACATGATTGACACCAGAACTGTATGGGTGTTAGATTTATTACAATGTAATTCACATGGTGATGTGAGGGCTAGATTATTGACTCTAGTGCAAGTGGGAGACTGTTGGAATTATGCCCTAGAGGCAATAATAAATGTAGTTATTATTATAATTCCTGTATCAATATCCATGCTATAATTGTATTGAATGAAGACTCATTTACATGTGTGGATACATAGACAAAACACCGTCCCTAGCATGCCTCTAGTTGGCTAGCCAGTTGATCAATGATAGTCAGTGTCTTCTGATTATGAACAAGGTGTTGTTGCTTGATAACTGGATCACGTCATTGGGAGAATCACGTGATGGACTAGACCCAAACTAATAGACGTAGCATGTTGATCGTGTCATTTTGTTGCTACTGTTTTCTGCGTGTCAAGTATTTATTCCTATGACCATGAGATCATATAACTCACTGACACCGGAGGAATGCTTTGTGTGTATCAAACGTCGCAACGTAACTGGGTGACTATAAAGATGCTCTACAGGTATCTCCGAAGGTGTTAGTTGAGTTAGTATGGATCAAGACTGGGATTTGTCACTCCGTGTGACGGAGAGGTATCTCGGGGCCCACTCGGTAATACAACATCACACACAAGCCTTGCAAGCAATGTAACTTAGTGTAAGTTGCGGGATCTTGTATTACGGAACGAGTAAAGAGTCTTGCCGGTAAACGAGATTGAAATAGGTATGCGGATACTGACGATCGAATCTCGGGCAAGTAACATATCGAAGGACAAAGGGAATGACATACGGGATTATACGAATCCTTGGCACTGAGGTTCAAACGATAAGATCTTCGTAGAATATGTAGGATCCAATATGGGCATCCAGGTCCCGCTATTGGATATTGACCGAGGAGTCTTTCGGGTCATGTCTACATAGTTCTCGAACCCGCAGGGTCTGCACACTTAAGGTTCGACGTTGTTTTATGCGTATTTGAGTTATATGGTTGGTTACCGAATGTTGTTCGGAGTCCTGGATGAGATCTCGGACATCACGAGGGTTTCCGGAATGGTCCGGAAATGAAGATTGATATATAGGATGACCTCATTTGATTACCGGAAGGTTTTCGGAGTTACCGGGAATGTACCGGGAATGACGAATGGGTTCCGGGAGTTCACCGGGGGGGCAACCCACCCCGGGGAAGCCCATAGGCCTTGGGGGAGACACACCAGCCCTTAGTGGGCTGGTGGGACAGCCCACAAGTGCCCTATGCGCCAAGGAGAAGAAAATCAAGAGAGAAAGAAAAAAAAAGGGAGGAGGTGGGAAGGAAGGGGGACTCCCTCCCACCTAACCTAGTCCAACTCGGTTTGGGGGGCGAGAGTCCTCCCCCTTGGCTCGGCCGACCCCCTTGAGGGTCCTTGGACCCCAAGGCAAGACCCCTCCCTCCCACCTATATATACGGAGGTTTTAGGGCTGATTTGAGACGACTTTTCCACGGCAGCCCGACCACATACCTCCACGGTTTTTCCTCTAGATCGCGTTTCTGCGGAGGTCGGGCGGAGCCCTGCTCAGACAAGGTCATCACCAACCGCCGGAGCGCCGTCACGCTGCCGGAGAACTCTTCTACCTCTCCGTCTCTCTTGCTAGATCAAGAAGGCCGAGATCATCGTCGAGCTGTACGTGTGCTGAACGCGGAGGTGCCGTCCGTTCGGTACTAGATCGTGGGACTGATCGCGGGATTGTTCGCGGGGCGGATCGAGGGACGTGAGGACGTTCCACTACATCAACCGCGTTCTCTAACGCTTCTGCTGTACGGTCTACAAGGGTGCGTAGATCACTCATCCCCTCTCGTAGATGGACATCACCATGATAGGTCTTCGTGCGCGTAGGAAAATTTTTGTTTCCCATGCGACGTTCCCAACATGTCAAACCTGCCTACCTAGCATAATGCTCACCCGTGCTTGTTTGCATACAGGGAGTCGCGTCTTCAAGTTCCCTCAGCGCCACTTAACCCCCCTTTTCATTTCTATGTTCCTATAACATGTGGGGCTCTCTCATAAGCCTCTCATTTGCATGCGTGGTGCCCGGGCCCACCAGTCAGGCTCAGTAGTTGGGGTAGTCCCTCGTGACCCTAGAATTTTACCTTTTATTTATTTTGAGTGCATTTCTTGTTATTTCTTCCGTTTTTTCATAAATGAGTAAAACTTGCATCATTATTTGTGGCATACTATCCTACTATAACATATACATATAATATATTTTTTTGGGTAAAACATCCATATAATTTAACTGTGGCATTAGGTTTGCAATTTGAGCAAGTTTTACTGCAGGTTATTTTTTTACTATTTTAGACATTTCGTCATTTTCGTGTGATTTATTCCACGTAGCTTATGATGAAAGTTTGCACATGATCTAGGGCTACTTTTATTTCTTCTTGCTAGTACTATTTTTATCATGCCTAGAAATACATGTTTAGCTATATTTTTCTTGCTTACTCAATGTATTGTTTTTGAGATAGACAAATACCGCAATCTGAAACTGTTTAGCAACTTGGCATCTTGTCTGGTGAATAGCTGTTGACATAAAGCTCCTTGGAGTATGTTCACTTTGGGTGTTTTTAAAGCATGTTGTGGCCTATCATGTTGCGGCGTTATTTGCCATGAATAGACTATGCATCATATTTATTTCTGGTGTTACAAACTACCCTCAGTTGAGTTACATACCAAGGAGCAATCCCCCAAAACAGTTTCAAAATGGGGTTTCGATCAAAGAGATCGAAATCCGTGGGTTTAAGAGCAAGAACACGGGAGAGAGAGATACAAGGATTTTTTTTCGGAGGTACGTTATAAAGTGAGCTCAAAGGATAAGTGAGGGGACCCTCGAGGGGGCCACTACCCACCAGGGCGCGCCTCGTAGGGGTGGCATGCCCTCGTGTCTAGTGGACACCTTGGACACCCCCCGTGAGATGTTTGCAGTACCAGATGATCTCAAATATTGAGAAAAAATCATGTGAAAGTTTCAGGTCATTTAGAGAACTTTTATCTTTGGGCACTTTTTGTGGCACGAAAAATTCTGAAAACAGGATAATCATGGCATTTATTGTACTTCAATAAAAATAATAGGAAAAATAAAGTGGGTACAGAAAGTTGTACCTACTAAATTCGTCGACCTCATGCCTCTAAAAAAATGATTCATTAAAATGATTCATTAAAAAGGTTCATTGCAAACACTTCAAATTAACATGAACCCGAAGAATTTCTGTAAAACACTAAGTTACCTATACAGGGATGTGCATATCCCCAATGATAAGTATTTCATATTTGTTTGGCAATAGGTGGAGGTGGTTGAAAAATTCCAATAGTGATAGTCAGAGATTTTGCAATAACATTAACACCATTCACTTGGAATTGCTTCCTCGGAAAATGCACCTTATGTTCTTTACCATTGACATGAAAAGTTACTTTGCTTTTATTGCAATCCATAACAGCCCCTGTAGTAATTAAGAAAGGTCTACCAAGGATAATTGGCATGTTTTCATCCTCGGGCATATCAAGTATCAGGAAGTGTGTCAAGATAGTAACATTTGGAGCAACAAGGGTACATTCTCACAAATCTAGATAGGTATGGCCGTTGATTTGTCACCCATTTCCAATGAAATTTAAGTAGGTGTGAATTTATTCATGTCATGTAATTTTTTATAAAGATAAAGGCATAACACTAACACGAGTTCCTAGATCACATAAATCACTTTTCACATAGTTTATTTTGATGGAACATGGTATTGCTGGTCCACTTGGATATCCTAGTTTTTAGGTACCCCATCCACTACAGGGATGAGATACTTTGCCGTCTGCCATGGCTGACGGCAAAGGGGAGCACCCCGGACGGCAAAGGCATTTGCCGTCTGTCTACAGAAGGCAAACTGGACGGCAAAAAAAAATCCGGTGAAAGGGCCTCTTTGTCGTCCGCATTGGGCCTACTGACAGCAAAGGATCTTTGTCGTGAGGGGGCACACGGCAAAGATTATGGTACGGCAGATCTGCGGGCACCTCCATCAAGTGCTAACGACAGGCTGTTGGGCTCACAGAACTTTGTCGTCTACCCTGTCCCCCTTTGCCATCAGCCATGCTTGTGGGCAGATGGCAAAGAGTGGCACCCAGCCTCTTTTGTTGTAGCCTTTTCCGTTTGCCCTTTTCCCCTTTGATGTCTGCCATGTTTGTTGGCACACGGTAAAGGGGGCACCCAATTTGCTTCATCACGGGCAGTTTGGGCCCTTTACCGTCTGCTGTAGACCCTTTCCCATCGGTGGGCAGACGGCAAAGGCTCCAAACTACCCCTGTTTATTTTGTTTTTATAATATCCAGCATTTTCACACAAATTAGGGATATATATATATTTGATAGTTTCATCCATAATAGATAATATATCTTTGACAGTTTCATCCATAATCCATAATACATAATATATTTCACACAAACTGCCCCATACTCATAACCATATTAAAATAAATTTCACCCATAATACATACATATTATGCAAGTTTCATCTATACCAAACTATATATTATACTAGTTGCATCCATACATACAAAGTTTCATATCCACACACTACAATAGTTTCACTCCAAGCTTCCGTGAAGCCATTTTAGAAAAACCATATTGAAGCACTCCATCAATCTAATCCAAGCTTCCGTGAAGTGAATGTAATCTGCAAAATGGGAAATAAGTAAGGTAGAAGAAGAAGACTAGATGAAGAAGGGAAGTATAGGTCATTTCAGAGCTAATTTAACTTACTACATCATTTAAGATGAAACTAAGCTAAGTATATGTCATCTTGGAGCTAACTTGGGTAAAATATGCCATTTTGGAGCGAACTATGCTTATTAAGCCATTTTGGAGCTAGCTAAGCTAATTATAGGCCATTTGATAGCTAAGTTAGGGGAATATGTCATCTTGGAGCTATGTAAGCATATTATGTCATTTAGGAGAGAACTTAGCTAAGTATAACTCATTTTTTATTAAATAGGCCATTTTGGAGCTAACTAAGCTAATTATATCATTTAGGTGTAAGCCAAGCTAAGTATATGTCATCTTGGAGCTAACTTGGGTAAAATATGTCATTTTGGAGCTAACTATGCTTATTAAGTCATTTTGGAGCTAGCTTGGCTAATTATAGGACATTTAATAGCTAAGTTTGGGGGAATAGGTCATCTTGGAGCTACATAAGCCTTATTATGTCATTTAGGAGAGAACTAAGCTAAGTATAGGTAATTTTGTATTAAATACGCAATTTTGGAGCTAACTAAGCTAATTATGTCATTTAGGTGGAAGGGAAGCTAAGTATAGGTCATTTTGGAGCTAACTTCGGTAAAATATGTCATTTTGGAGCTAACTATGCTTATTACGTCATTTTGGAGCTAGCTAAGCTAATTATAGGCCATTTAATAGCTAAGTTAGGGGGAATAGGTCATCTTGGAGCTACGTAAGCCTTATTATGTTAATTAGGAGAGAACTTAGCTAACTATAGGTCATTTTTTTGTTAAATAGGCCATTTTGGAGCTAACTAAGCTAATTATGTCATTTAAGTGCAAGCCAAGCTAAGTATAGGTCATTGTAGATCTAACTTGGGTAAAATTTAGTCATTTTGAAGCTAACTATGCTTATTAAGCCATTTTGGAGCTAGCTAAGCTAATTATAGGACATTTAATAGCTAAGTTAGGGAGGATAGGTCATATTGGAGCTACGTAAGCCTTTAGGAGAGAACTTAGCTAAGTATAGGTCATTTTTAATTAAATAGGCCATTTTGGAGCTAACTAAGCTAATTATGTCATTTAGGTGCAAGCCAAGCTAAGTATATGTCATCTTGGAGCTAACTTGTGTAAAATATGTCATTTTGGAACTAACTATGCTTATTAAGCCATTTTGGAGCTAGATAAGCTAATTATATGCCATTTAATAGCTAAGTTAGGGGGAATAGGTCATCTTGGAGCTACGTAACCCTTATTATGTCATTTAGTAGAGAGCTTCGCTAACTATAGGTCTTCTTTTATTAAATAGGCCATTTTGGAGCTAACTAAGCTAATTATGTCATTTAGGTGGAAGTCAAGCTTAGTATATGTCATTTTGGAGCTAACTTTGGTCAAATATGTCATTTTGGAGCTAACTTTGCTTAGTAAGCCATTTTGAAGCTAGCTAAGCTAATTATAGACAATTTAATAGCTAAGTTAGGGGGAATAGGTCATCTTGGAGCTACGTAAGCCCTATTATGTCATTTAGGAGAGAACTTAGCTAACCATAGGTCATTTTTTTATTAAATACGCTATTTTGGGGCTAACTAAGCTAATTATGTCATTTAGGTAGAAGCCAAGCTAAGTATAGGTCATTGTAGAGCTAACTTGGGTAAAATTAGTCATTTTGAAGCTAACTATGCTTATTAAGCCATTTTGGAGCTAGCTAAGCTAATCATAGGCCATTTAATAGCTAAGTTAGGGAGAATAGGTCATCTTGGAGCTACGTAAGCCTTATTATGTCATTTAGGAGAGAACTTAGCTAAGTATAGGTCACTTTTTATAAAATAGGCCATTTTGCAGCTAACTAAGCTAATTATGTCATTTAGGTGCAAGCCAAGCTAAGTATATGTCATATTGGAGCTAACTTGGGTAAAATATGTTATTTTGGTGCTAACTGTGCTTATTAAGCCATATTGGAGCTAGCTAAGCTAATTATAGGCCATTTAATAGCTAAGTTAGGGGGAATAGGCCATCTTGGAGCTACATCAGCCTTATTATGTCATTTAGGAAAGAACTTAGCTAAGTATAGGTAATTTTTTATTAAATAGGCCATTTTGGAACTAACTAAGCTAATTATGTCATTTAGGTGGAAGCCAAGCTAAGTATAGGTCATTTTTAATTAAATAGTCCATTTTGGAGCTAACTAAGCTAATTATGTCATTTAGGTGCAAGCCAAGCTAAGTATATGTCATCTTGGAGCTAACTTGTGTAAAATATGTTATTTTGGAACTAACTATGCTTATTAAGCCATTTTGGAGCTAGATAAGCTAATTATATGCCATTTAATAGCTAAGTTAGGGGGAATAGGTCATCTTGGAGCTACGTAACCCTTATTATGTCATTTAGTAGAGAGCTTCGCTAACTATAGGTCTTCTTTTATTAAATAGGCCATTTTGGAGCTAACTAAGCTAATTATGTCATTTAGGTGGAAGTCAAGCTTAGTATATGTCATTTTGGAGCTAACTTTGGTCAAATATGTCATTTTGGAGCTAACTTTGCTTAGTAAGCCATTTTGAAGCTAGCTAAGCTAATTATAGACAATTTAATAGCTAAGTTAGGGGGAATAGGTCATCCTGGAGCTACGTAAGCCCTATTATGTCATTTAGGAGAGAACTTAGCTAACCATAGGTCATTTTTTTATTAAATACGCCATTTTGGGGCTAACTAAGCTAATTATGTCATTTAGGTAGAAGCCAAGCTAAGTATAGGTCATTGTAGAGCTAACTTGGGTAAAATTAGTCATTTTGAAGCTAACTATGCTTATTAAGCCATTTTGGAGCTAGCTAAGCTAATCATAGGCCATTTAATAGCTAAGTTAGGGAGAATAGGTCATCTTGGAACTACGTAAGCCTTATTATGTCATTTAGGAGAGAACTTAGCTAAGTATAGGTCACTTTTTATAAAATAGGCCATTTTGCAGCTAACTAAGCTAATTATGTCATTTAGGTGCAAGCCAAGCTAAGTATATGTCATATTGGAGCTAACTTGGGTAAAATATGTTATTTTGGTGCTAACTGTGCTTATTAAGCCATATTGGAGCTAGCTAAGCTAATTATAGGCCATTTAATAGCTAAGTTAGGGGGAATAGGCCATCTTGGAGCTACATCAGCCTTATTATGTCATTTAGGAAAGAACTTAGCTAAGTATAGGTAATTTTTTATTAAATAGGCCATTTTGGAACTAACTAAGCTAATTATGTCATTTAGGTGGAAGCCAAGCTAAGTATAGGTCATTTTGGACCTAACTTGGGTAAAATATGTCATTTTGGAGCTAACTATGCTTATTAAGCCATTTTGGAGCTAGCTAAGCAAATTATAGGCAATTTAATAGCTAAGTTAGGGGGAATAGGTCATCTTGGAGCTACGTAGGCCTTATTATGTTTTAGTAGAGAACTTAGCTAAGTATAGGTAATTTTTTATTAATTAGGCAATTTTGGGGCTAACTAAGCTAATTATGTCATTTAGGTGGAAGCCAAACTAAGTATAGGTCATTTTGGAGATAACTTGGGTAAAATATGTCATTTTCGAGCTAATTATGCTTATTAAGCCATTTTGGAGCTAGCTAAGCTAATTATAGGCCATTTGGTAGCTAAGTTATGGGGAATAGGTCATCTTGGAGCTGCGTAAGCCTTATTATGTCATTTAGGAGAGAACTTAGCTAACTGTAGGTCATTTTTTATTAAATAGGTCATTTTGGAGCTAACTAAGCAAATTATGTCATTTAGGTGGAAGCCAAGCTTAGTATATGTCATTTCGGAGCTAACTTTGGTAAAATATGTCATTTTCGAGCTAACTATGCTTATTAAGCTATTTTCGAGGTAGCTAAGCTAATTATATGCCATTTACTAGCTAAGTTAGGGGGAATAGGTCATCTCGGAGCTACATAAGCCTCATTATGTCATTTGGGAGAGAACATAGCTAAGTATAGGTTAATTTTTATTAAATAGGCCATTTTGGAGCTAAGTAAGCTAATTATGTCATTTAGGTGGAAGAAAAGCTAAGTATATGTCATTTTGGAGCTAACTTCGGTAAAATATGTCATTTTGGAGCTAACTATGCTTATTCAGCCATTTTGGAGCTAGCTAACCTAATTATAGGTCATTTAATAGCTAAGTTAGGGAGAATAGGTCATTTTGGAGCTATGTAAGCCTTATTATGTCATTTAGGAGAGAACTTAGCTAAGTATAGGTCATTTTTTTTATTAAATAGGCCATTTTGGAGCTAACTAAGCTAATATTTCATTTAGGTGCAAGCCAAGCTAAGTATATGTCATCTTGTAGCTAACTTGGGTAAAATATGTCATTTTGGAGCTAACTATGCTTATTAAGCCATTTTAGAGCTAGCTAAGCTAATTATAGGCCATTTAATAGCTAAGTTAGGGGGATTATGTCATCTTGGAGCTACGTAAGCCTTATTATGTCATTTAGGAGAGAACTTAGATAAGTATAGGTAATTTTTTATTAAATAGGCCATTTTGGAGCTAACTAATCTAATTATGTCATTTAGGTGGAAGCCAAGCTAAGTATAGGTCATTTAGGAGATAAAATGGGTAAAATATGTCATTTTGGAGCTAACTATGCTTATTAACCCATTTTTGGAGCTAGCTAAGCTAACTATAAGACATTTAATAGCTAAGTTAGGGGGAATAGGTCATCTTGGAGCTCCGTAAGCCTTATTATGTCATTTAGGAGTGAACTTAACTAACTATAGGTCATGTTTTTATTAAATAGGTCATTTTGGAGCTAACTAAGCTAATTATGTCATTTAGGTGGAAGCCAACCTTATTATATGTCATTTTGGAGCTAACTTTGGTAAAAATATGTCATTTTGGAGCTAACTATGCTTATTAAGCTATTTTGGAGCTAGCTAAGCTAATTATATGCCATTTAATAGCTAATTTATGGGGAATAGGTCATCCTGGAACTACGTAGGCCTTATTATGTCATTTAGGAGAGAACTTTGCTAAGGATAGGTTATTTTTTATTAAATAGGCCATTTTGGAGCTAACTAAGCTAAGTATGTCATTTAGGTGGAACACATGCTAAGTATATGTTATTTTGGAGCTAACTTGGGTAAAATATGTCATTTCGGAGCTAACTATGCTTATAAGCCATTTTGAAGCTAGCTAACCTAATTATAAGTCATTTAATAGCTAAGTTAGGGAGAATAGGTCATCTTGAAGCTACGTAAGCATATTATGTCATTTAGGAGAGACTAAAATAAGTATATGTCATTTTTTATTAAGTAGGCCATTTTGGAGATAACTAAGCTAATTATGTCATTTAGGTGATGCCAAGCTAAGTATAAGTCATCTTGGAGCTAACTTGGGTAAAATATGTCATTTTGGAGCTAACTATGCTTATTAAGCAATTTTGGAGCTACCTAAGCTAATTATAGGTCATTTAATAGCTAAGTTAGGGGAAATATGTCATTTTGGAGCTACGTAAGCCTTATTATGTCATTTAGGAGCGAACTTAGCTAAGTATAGGTAATTTTTTTATTAAATAGGCAATTTTGGAGCTAACTAAGCGAATTATGTCATTTAGGTGGAAGGTAAGCTAAGTATAGGTCATTTCGGAGCTAACTTGGGTAAAATATGTCATTTTGGAGCTAACTATGCTTATTAAGCCATTTTGTAGCTAGCTAAGCTAATTATAGGCCATTTAATAGCTAAGTTAGGGGGAATAGGTCATCTTCGAGCTACGTAAGCCTTATTATGTCATTTAGGAGAGAACTTAGCTAAGTCTATGTCATTTTTTATTAAATAGGCCATTTTGGAGCTAACTAAGCTAATTATGTCATTTAGGTGCAAGCCAAGCTAAGTATCGTCATCTTCGAGCTAACTTGGGTAAAATATGTCATTTTGGAGCTAACTATGCTTATTAAGCCATTCTGTAGCTAGCTAAGCTAATTATAGGCCATTTAATAGCTAAGTTAGGGGGAATAGGTCATCTTGGAGCTACGTAAGCCTTATTATGTCATTTAGCAGAGAACTTAGCTAACTATAGGTATTTTTTATTAAATAGGCCAATTTGGAGCTAACTAAGCTAATTATGTCATTTAGGAGGAAGCCAAGCTTATTATATTTCATTTTGGAGCTAGCTTTGGTAAAAAATGTTATTTTGGAGCTAACTATGCTTATTAAGACATTTTGGAGCTAGCTAAGATAATTATATGCCATTTAATAGCTAAGTTAGGGGGAATAGGTCATCCTGGAGCTACGTAAGCCTTATTATGTCATTTAGGAGAGAACATAGCTAAGTATATATTATTTTTTATTAAATAGGCCATTTTGGATGTAACTAAGCTAACTATGTCATTTAGGTGGAAGACAAGCGAAGTATATGTCATTTTGGAGCTAAGTTGGGTAAGATTAGTCATTTTGAAGCTAACTATGCTTATTAAGCAATTTTGGAGGCTAATTATAGGACATTTAAAAGCTAAGTTAGGGAGAATAGGTCATCTTGGAGCTACGTAAGCCTTATTATGTCATTTAGGAGAGAACTTAGCTAACCATAGGTCATTTTGGAGCTAACTAAGCTAATTATGTCATTTAGGTGCAAGCCAAGCTAAGTATATGTTATCTTGGAGCTAACTTGGGTAAAATATGTCATTTGGAGCTAACTATGCTTATTAAGCCATTTTGTAGCTAGCTAAGCTAATTATAGGCCATTTAATAGCTAAGTGAGGGGGAATAGGTTATCTTGGAGCTACGTAAGCCTTATTATGTCATTTAACAAAGAACTTAGCTAACTATAGGTTTTCTTTATGAAATAGGCCATTTTGGAGCTAACGAAGCTAATTATGTCATTTAGGAGGAAGCCACGCTTATTATATGTCATTTTGGAGCTAACCTTGGTAAAATATGTCATTTTGGAGCTAACTATGCTTATTAAGCCATTTTGGACCTAGCTTAGCTAATTACAGGCCATTTAATAGCTAAGTTAGGGGAAATAGGTCATCTTGGAGCTACATAAGCCTTATTATGTCTTTTGGGAGAGAACTTAGCTATGTATAGGTAATTTTTTTATTAAATAGGCAATTTTGGAGCTAACTAAGCTAATTATGTCATTTAGGTGGAAGGTAAGCTAAGTATCGGTCAATTTGGAGCCAACTTTCGTAAAATATGTCATTTTGGTGCTAACTATGCTTATTAAGCCATTTTCTAGCTACCTAAGCTAATTATAGGCCATTTAATAGCTAAGTTAGGGGGAATAGGTCATCTTCGAGCTACGTAAGCCTTATTGTGTCATTTAGGAGAGAACTTAGCTAAGTATAGGTCATTTTTTATTAAATAGGCCATTTTGGAGCTAACTAAGCTAATTATGTCATTTAGGTGCAAGCCAAGCTAAGTATCTATCATCTTCGAGCTAACTTGGGTAAAATATGTCATTTTGGAGCTAACTATGCTTATTAAGCCATTTTGTAACTAGCTAAGCTAATTATAGGCCATTTAATAGCTAAGTTAGGGGGAATAGGTCATCTTGGAGCTACGTAAGCCTTATTATGTCATTTAGGGGAGAACTTTGCTAACTATAGGTCTTTTTTTATTAAATAGGTCATTTTGGAGCTAACTAAGCTTATTATGTCATTTAGGAGGAAGCCAAACTTATTATATGTTATTTTGGAGCTAACTTTGGTAAAATATGTTATTTTGGAGCTAACTATGCTTATTAAGCCATTTTTGAGCTAGCTAAGCTAATTATATGCCATTTAATAGCTAAGTTAGGGGGAATAGGTCATCCTGGAGCTACGTAAGCCTTGTTATGTCATTTAGGAGAGAACTTAGCTAAGTATAGGTTATTTTTTATTAAATAGGCCATTTTGGAGCTATCTAAGCTAACTATGTCATTTAGGTGGAAGACAAGCAAAGTATATGTCATTTTGGAGCTAACATGGGTAAAATATGTCATTTTGGAGCTAACTATGCTTATTAAGCCATTTTGGAGCTAGCTAACCTAATTATAGGTAATTTAATAGCTAAGTTAGGGAGAATAGGTCACCTTAGAGCTACGTAAGCCTTATTATGTCATTTAGGAGGGAACTTAGCTAAGTATAGGTCATTTTTTTATTAAATAGGCCATTTTGGAGCTAACTAAGCTAATTATGTCATTTAGGTGTAAGCCAAGCTAAGTATATGTCATCTTGGTGCTAACTTGGGTAAAATATGTCATTTTGGAGCTAACTATGCTTATTAAGCCATTTTGGACCTAGCTTAGCTAATTATAGGCCATCTAATAGCTCAGTTAGGGGAAATAGGTCATCTTGGAGCTACATAAGCCTTATTATGTCATTTAGGAGAGAACTTAGCTAAGTATAGGTATTGTTTTATTAAATAGACAATTTTGGAGCTAACTAAGCTAATTATGTCATTTAGGTGGAAGGTAAGCTAAGTATCGGTCATTTTGGAGCTAACTTTGGTAAAATATGTCATTTTGGAGCTAACTATGCTTATTAAGCCATTTTGTAGCTAGCTAAGCTAATTATAGGCCATTTAATAGCTAAGTTAGGGGGAATAGGTCATCTTGGAGCTACGTAAGCCTTATTATGTCAATTAGGGGAGAAGTTATCTAACTATAGGTCTTTTTTTATTAAATAGGTCATTTTGGAGCTAACTAAGCTTATTATGTCATTTAGGAGGAAGCCAAGCTTATTATATGTCATTTTGGAGCTAACTTTGTAAAATATGTCATTTTGTAGCTAACTATGCTTATTAAGCCATTTTTGAGCTAGCTAAGCTAATTATATGCCATTTAATAGCTAAGTTTGGGGGAATAGGTCATCCTGGAGCTACGTAAGCCTTATTATGTCATTTAGGAGAGAACTTAGCTAAGTATAGGTTAATTTTTACTAAAAAGCCCATTTTGGAGCTATCTAAGCTAACTATGTCATTTAGGTGGAAGACAAGCGAAGTATATGTCATTTTGGAGCTAACTTGGGTAAAATATGTCATTCTGGAGCTAACTATGCTTATTTAGTCATTTTGGAGCTAGCTAACCTAATTATAGGTAATTTAATAGCTAAGTTAGGGAAAATAGGTCATCTTAGAGCTACGTAAGCCTTATTATGTCATTTACGAGGGAACTTAGCTAAGTATAGGTCATTTTTTTTATTAAATAGGCCATTTTGGAGCTAACTAAGCTAACTATGTCATTTAGGTTTAAGCCAAGCTAAGTATATGTCATCTTGGGGCTAACTTGGGTAAAATATGTCATTTTGGAGCTAACTATGCTGAATAAGCCATTTTGGACCTAGCTTAGCTAATTATAGGCCATTTAATAGCTAAGTTAGGGGAAATAGGTCATCTTGGAGCTACATAAGCCTTATTATGTCATTTAGGAGAGAACTTAGCTAAGTATAGGTTTTTTTATTAAATAGGCAATTTTGGAGCTAACTAAGCTAATTATGTCATTTAGGTGGAAGGTAAGCTAAGTATCGGTCATTTCGGAGCTAACTTTGGTAAAATATGTCATTTTGGAGCTAACTATGCTTATTAAGCCATTTTGTAGCTAGCTAATCTAATTATAGGCCATTTAATAGCTAAGTTAGGGGGAATAGGTCATCTTCGTGCTACGTAAGCCTTATTATGTCATTTAGGAGAGAACTTAGCTAAGTATAGGTCATTTTTTTGTTAAATAGGCCATTTTGGAGCTAACTAAGCTAATTATGTCATTTAGGTGCAAGCCAAGCTAAGTATCTGTCATCTTCGAGCTAACTTGGGTAAAATATGTCATTTTGGAGCTAACTATGCTTATTAACCCATTTTGTAGCAAGCTAAGCTAATTATTGGCCATTTAATAGCTAAGTTAGGGGGAATCGGTCATCTTGGAGCTACGTAAGCCTTATTATGTCATTTAGCAGAGAACTTAGCTAACTGTCGGGACCCCGATCCTAAGCCATTGGAATCCTGCGTGTAACATAACACATCCCTTTGCGGTCTCACGCACGGTTAACCCGACGGCTGCAGCCTTACCTTAGCCGGGACCGTTTGCGTCTTTTGACTCACGTATGCAATTATGTCGCTAGCATTCCAATGTCAAAGAACCCGGATCGACAAGTCTAGTTATAAACCAAAGTGGCAGTACCGCACAGGGACAGGCATAGATGACCCAACAAAGGAGGTGTCGGTCACCAGCGAATGTAGACGAGTCGTAGCAAGCTACAAGGACTCCATTGCATCGCGTGATACTTCCCCAAAGGGGACACACACAGCAGCTAGCTAAGCTAACTATAAGACATTTAATAGCTAAGTTAGGGGGAATAGGTCATCTTGGAGCTCCGTAAGCCTTATTATGTCATTTAGGAGAGAACTTAACTAACTATAGGTCATGTTTTTATTAAATAGGTCATTTTGGAGCTAACTAAGCTAATTATGTCATTTAGGTGGAAGCCAACCTTATTATATGTCATTTTGGAGCTAACTTTGGTAAAATATGTCATTTTGGAGCTAACTATGCTTATTAAGCCATTTTGGAGCTAGCTAAGCTAATTATATGCCATTTAATAGCTAATTTATGGGGAATAGGTCATCCTGGAGCTACGTAGGCCTTATTATGTCATTTAGGAGAGAACTTTGCTAAGGATAGGTTATTTTTTATTAAATAGGCCATTTTGGAGCTAACTAAGCTAAGTATGTCATTTAGGTGGAACACATGCTAAGTATATGTTATTTTGGAGCTAACTTGGGTAAAATATGTCATTTCGGAGCTAATTATGCTTATAAGCCATTTTGAAGCTAGCTAACCTAATTATAGGTCATTTAATAGCTAAGTTAGGGAGAATAGGTCATCTTGAAGCTACGTAAGCATATTATGTCATTTAGGAGAGACCTGAGCTAAGTATATGTTATTTTTTATTAAGTAGGCCATTTTGGAGATAACTAAGCTAATTATGTCATTTAGGTGATGCCAAGCTAAGTATAAGTCATCTTGGAGCTAACTTGGGTAAAATATGTCATTTTGGAGCTAACTATGCTTATTAAGCAATTTTGGAGCTACCTAAGCTAATTATAGGTCATTTAATAGCTAAGTTAGGGGAAATATGTCATTTTGGAGCTACGTAAGCCTTATTATGTCATTTAGGAGCGAACTTAGCTAAGTATAGGTAAATTTTTTATTAAATAGGCAATTTTGGAGCTAACTAAGCTAATTATGTCATTTAGGTGGAAGGTAAGCTAAGTAGAGGTCATTTCGGAGCTAACTTGGGTAAAATATGTCATTTTGGAGATAACTATGCTTATTAAGCCATTTTGTAGCTAGCTAAGCTAATTATAGGCCATTTAATAGCTAAGTTAGGGGGAATAGGTCATCTTCGAGCTACGTAAGCCTTATTATGTCATTTAGGAGAGAACTTAGCTAAGTATATGTCATTTTTTATTAAATAGGCCATTTTAGAGCTAACTAAGCTAATTATGTCATTTAGGTGCAAGCCAAGCTAAGTATCGTCATCTTCGAGCTAACTTGGGTAAAATATGTCATTTTGGAGCTAACTATGCTTATTAAGCCATTCTGTAGCTAGCTAAGCTAATTATAGGCCATTTAATAGCTAAGTTAGGGGGAATAGGTCATCTTGGAGCTACGTAAGCCTTATTATGTCATTTAGCAGAGAACTTAGCTAACTATAGGTATTTTTTATTAAATAGGCCAATTTGGAGCTAACTAAGCTAATTATGTCATTTAGGAGGAAGCCAAGCTTATTATATGTCATTTTGGAGCTAGCTTTGGTAAAAAATGTTATTTTGGAGCTAACTATGCTTATTAAGACATTTTGGAGCTAGCTAAGATAATTATATGCCATTTAATAGCTAAGTTAGGGGGAATAGGTCATCCTGGAGCTACGTAAGCCTTATTATGTCATTTAGGAGAGAACATGGCTAAGTATATATTATTTTTTATTAAATAGGCCATTTTGGAGGTAACTAAGCTAACTATGTCATATAGGTGGAAGACAAGCGAAGTATATGTCATTTTGGAGCTAAGTTGGGTAAGATTAGTCATTTTGAAGCTAACTATGCTTATTAAGCAATTTTGGAGGCTAATTATAGGACATTTAAAAGCTAAGTTAGGGAGAATAGGTCATCTTGGAGCTACGTAAGCCTTATTATGTCATTTAGGAGAGAACTTAGCTAACCATAGGTCATTTTGGAGCTAACTAAGCTAATTATGTCATTTAGGTGCAAGCCAAGCTAAGTATATGTTATCTTGGAGCTAACTTGGGTAAAATATGTCATTTGGAGCTAACTATGCTTATTAAGCCATTTTGTAGCTAGCTAAGCTAATTATAGGCCATTTAATAGCTAAGTGAGGGGGAATAGGTTATCTTGGAGCTACGTAAGCCTTATTATGTCATTTAACAAAGAACTTAGCTAACTATAGGTTTTCTTTATGAAATAGGCCATTTTGGAGCTAACGAAGCTAATTATGTCATTTAGGAGGAAGCCACGCTTATTATATGTCATTTTGGAGCTAACTTTGGTAAAATATGTCATTTTGGAGCTAACTATGCTTATTAAGCCATTTTGGACCTAGCTTAGCTAATTATAGGCCATTTAATAGCTAAGTTAGGGGAAATAGGTCATCTTGGAGCTACATAAGCCTTATTATGTCTTTTGGGAGAGAACTTAGCTAAGTATAGGTAATTTTTTTTATTAAATAGGCAATTTTGGAGCTAACTAAGCTAATTATGTCATTTAGGTGGAAGGTAAGCTAAGTATCGGTCAATTTGGAGCTAACTTTCGTAAAATATGTCATTTTGGTGCTAACTATGCTTATTAAGCCATTTTGTAGCTACCTAAGCTAATTATAGGCCATTTAATAGCAAAGTTAGGGGGAATAGGTCATCTTCGAGCTACGTAAGCCTTATTGTGTCATTTAGGAGAGAACTTAGCTAAGTATAGGTCATTTTTTATTAAATAGGCCATTTTGGAGCTAACTAAGCTAATTCTGTCATTTAGGTGCAAGCCAAGCTAAGTATCTATCATCTTCGAGCTAACTTGGGTAAAATATGTCATTTTGGAGCTAACTATGCTTATTAAGCCATTTTGTAACTAGCTAAGCTAATTATAGGCCATTTAATAGCTAAGTTAGGGGGAATAGGTCATCTTGGAGCTACGTAAGCCTTATTATGTCATTTAGGGGAGAACTTTGCTAACTATAGGTCTTTTTTTATTAAATAGGTCATTTTGGAGCTAACTAAGCTTATTATGTCATTTAGGAGGAAGCCAAGCTTATTATATGTCATTTTGGAGCTAACTTTGGTAAAATATGTTATTTTGGAGCTAACTATGCTTATTAAGCAATTTTTGAGCTAGCTAAGCTAATTATATGCCATTTAATAGCTAAGTTAGGGGGAATAGGTCATCCTGGAGCTACGTAAGCCTTGTTATGTCATTTAGGAGAGAACTTAGCTAAGTATAGGTTATTTTTTATTAAATAGGCCATTTTGGAGCTATCTAAGCTAACTATGTCATTTAGGTGGAAGACAAGCAAAGTATATGTCATTTTGGAGCTAACATGGGTAAAATATGTCATTTTGGAGCTAACTATGCTTATTAAGCCATTTTGGAGCTAGCTAACCTAATTATAGGTAATTTAATAGCTAAGTTAGGGAGAATAGGTCACCTTAGAGCTACGTAAGCCTTATTATGTCATTTAGGAGGGAACTTAGCTAAGTATAGGTCATTTTTTTATTAAATAGGCCATTTTGGAGCTAACTAAGCTAATTATGTCATTTAGGTGTAAGCCAAGCTAAGTATATGTCATCTTGGTGCTAACTTGGGTAAAATATGTCATTTTGGAGCTAACTATGCTTATTAAGCCATTTTGGACCTAGCTTAGCTAATTATAGGCCATCTAATAGCTCAGTTAGGGGAAATAGGTCATCTTGGAGCTACATAAGCCTTATTATGTCATTTAGGAGAGAACTTAGCTAAGTATAGGTATTGTTTTATTAAATAGACAATTTTGGAGCTAACTAAGCTAATTATGTCATTTAGGTGGAAGGTAAGCTAAGTATCGGTCATTTTGGAGCTAACTTTGGTAAAATATGTCATTTTGGAGCTAACTATGCTTATTAAGCCATTTCGTAGCTAGCTAAGCTAATTATAGGCCATTTAATAGCTAAGTGAGGGGGAATAGGTTATCTTGGAGCTACGTAAGCCTTATTACATCATTTAACAAAGAACTTAGCTAATTATGTCATTTAGGTGGAAGCCAACCTTATTATATGTCATTTTGGAGCTAACTTTGGTAAAATATGTCATTTTGGAGCTAACTATGCTTATTAAGCCATTTTGGAGCTAGCTAAGCTAATTATATGCCATTTAATAGCTAATTTATGGGGAATAGGTCATCGTGGAGCTACGTAGGCCTTATTATGTCATTTAGGAGAGAACTTTGCTAAGGATAGGTTATTTTTTATTAAATAGGCCATTTTGGAGCTAGCTAAGCTAAGTATGTCATTTAGGTGGAACACATGCTATGTATATGTTATTTTGGAGCTAACTTGGGTAAAATATGTCATTTCGGAGCTAACTATGCTTATAAGCCATTTTGAAGCTAGCTAACCTAATTATAGGTCATTTAATAGCTAAGTTAGGGAGAATAGGTCATCTTGAAGCTACGTAAGCATATTATGTCATTTAGGAGAGACCTGAGCTAAGTATATGTCATTTTTTATTAAGTAGGCCATTTTGGAGATAACTAAGCTAATTATGTCACTTAGGTGATGCCAAGCTAAGTATAAGTCATCTTGGAGCTAAGTTGGGTAAAATATGTCATTTTGGAGCTAACTATGCTTATTAAGCAATTTTGGAGCTACCTAAGCTAATTATAGGTCATTTAATAGCTAAGTTAGGGGAAATATGTCATTTTGGAGCTACGTAAGCCTTATTATGTCATTTAGGAGCGAACTTAGCTAAGTATAGGTCATTTTTTATTAAATAGGCCATTTTGGAGCTAACTAACCTAATTATGTCATTTAGGTGCAAGCCAAGCTAAGTATCTATCATCTTCGAGCTAACTTGGGTAAAATATGTCATTTTGGAGCTAACTATGCTTATTAAGCCATTTTGTAACTAGCTAAGCTAATTATAGGCCATTTAATAGCTAAGTTAGGGGGAATAGGTCATCTTGGAGCTACGTAAGCCTTATTATGTCATTTAGGGGAGAACTTTGCTAACTATAGGTCTTTTTTTATTAAATAGGTCATTTTGGAGCTAACTAAGCTTATTATGTCATTTAGGAGGAAGCCAAGCTTATTATATGTCATTTTGGAGCTAACTTTGGTAAAATATGTTATTTTGGAGCTAACTATGCTTATTAAGCCATTTTTGAGCTAGCTAAGCTAATTATATGCCATTTAATAGCTAAGTTAGGGGGAATAGGTCATCCTGGAGCTACGTAAGCCTTGTTATGTCATTTAGGAGAGAACTTAGCTAAGTATAGGTTATTTTTTATTAAATAGGCCATTTTGGAGCTATCTAAGCTAACTATGTCATTTAGGTGGAAGACAAGCAAAGTATATGTCATTTTGGAGCTAACATGGGTAAAATATGTCATTTTGGAGCTAACTATGCTTATTAAGCCATTTTGGAGCTAGCTAACCTAATTATAGGTAATTTAATAGCTAAGTTAGGGAGAATAGGTCACCTTAGAGCTACGTAAGCCTTATTATGTCATTTAGGAGGGAACTTAGCTAAGTATAGGTCATTTTTTTATTAAATAGGCCATTTTGGAGCTAACTACGCTAATTATGTCATTTAGGTTTAAGCCAAGCTAAGTATATGTCATCTTGGAGCTAACTTGGGTAAAATATGTCATTTTGGAGCTAACTATGCTTATTAAGCCATTTTGGACCTAGCTTAGCTAATTATAGGGCATCTAATAGCTCAGTTAGGGGAAATAGGTCATCTTGGAGCTACATAAGCCTTATTATGTCATTTAGGAGAGAACTTAGCTAAGTATAGGTATTGGTTTATTAAATAGACAATTTTGGAGCTAACTAAGCTAATTATGTCATTTAGGTGGAAGGTAAGCTAAGTATCGGTCATTTTGGAGCTAACTTTGGTAAAATATGTCATTTTGGAGCTAACTATGCTTATTAAGCCATTTTGTAGCTAGCTAAGCTAATTATAGGCCATTTAATAGCTAAGTGAGGGGGAATAGGTTATCTTGGAGCTACGTAAGCCTTATTATGTCATTTAACAAAGAACTAAGCTAATTATGTCATTTAGGTGGAAGCCAACCTTATTATATGTCATTTTGGAGCTAACTTTGGTAAAATATGTCATTTTGGAGCTAACTATGCTTATTAAGCCATTTTAGAGCTAGCTAAGCTAATTATATGCCATTTAATAGCTAATTTATGGGGAATAGGTCATCCTGGAGCTACGTAGGCCTTATTATGTCATTTAGGAGAGAACTTTGCTAAGGATAGGTTATTTTTTATTAAATAGGCCATTTTGGAGCTAACTAAGCTAATTATGTCATTTAGGTGCAAGCCAAGCTAAGTATCTATCATCTTCGAGCTAACTTGGGTAAAATATGTCATTTTGGAGCTAACTATGCTTATTAAGCCATTTTGTAACTAGCTAAGCTAATTATAGGCCATTTAATAGCTAAGTTAGGGGGAATAGGTCATCTTGGAGCTACGTAAGCCTTGTTATGTCATTTAGGAGAGAACATAGCTAAGTATATATTATTTTTTATTAAATAGGCCATTTTGGAGGTAACTAAGCTAACTATGTCATATAGGTGGAAGACAAGCGAAGTATATGTCATTTTGGAGCTAAGTTGGGTAAGATTAGTCATTTTGAAGCTAACTATGCTTATTAAGCAATTTTGGAGGCTAATTATAGGACATTTAAAAGCTAAGTTAGGGAGAATAGGTCATCTTGGAGCTACGTAAGCCTTATTATGTCATTTAGGAGAGAACTTAGCTAACCATAGGTCATTTTGGAGCTAACTAAGCTAATTATGTCATTTAGGTGCAAGCCAAGCTAAGTATATGTTATCTTGGAGCTAACTTGGGTAAAATATGTCATTTGGAGCTAACTATGCTTATTAAGCCATTTTGTTGCTAGCTAAGCTAATTATAGGCCATTTAATAGCTAAGTGAGGGGGAATAGGTTATCTTGGAGCTACGTAAGCCTTATTATGTCATTTAACAAAGAACTTAGCTAACTATAGGTTTTCTTTATGAAATAGGCCATTTTGGAGCTAACGAAGCTAATTATGTCATTTAGGAGGAAGCCACGCTTATTATATGTCATTTTGGAGCTAACTTTGGTAAAATATGTCATTTTGGAGCTAACTATGCTTATTAAGCCATTTTGGACCTAGCTTAGCTAATTATAGGCCATTTAATAGCTAAGTTAGGGGAAATAGGTCATCTTGGAGCTACATAAGCCTTATTATGTCTTTTGAGAGAGAACTTAGCTAAGTATAGGTAATTTTTTTATTAAATAGGCAATTTTGGAGCTAACTAAGCTAATTATGTCATTTAGGTGGAAGGTAAGCTAAGTATCGGTCAATTTGGAGCTAACTTTCGTAAAATATGTCATTTTGATGCTAACTATGCTTATTAAGCCATTTTGTAGCTACCTAAGCTAATTATAGGCCATTTAATAGCTAAGTTAGGGGGAATAGGTCATCTTCGAGCTATGTAAGCTTTATTGTGTCATTTAGGAGAGAACGTAGCTAAGTATAGGTCATTTTTTATTAAATAGGCCATTTTGGAGCTAACTAAGCTAATTATGTCATTTAGGTGCAAGCCAAGCTAAGTATCTATCATCTTCGAGCTAACTTGGGTAAAATATGTCATTTTGGAGCTAACTATGCTTATTAAGCCATTTTGTAACTAGCTAAGCTAATTATAGGCCATTTAATAGCTAAGTTAGGGGGAATAGGTCATCTTGGAGCTACGTAAGCCTTATTATGTCATTTAGGGGAGAACTTTGCTAACTATAGGTCTTTTTTTATTAAATAGGTCATTTTGGAGCTAACTAAGCTTATTATGTCATTTAGGAGGAAGCCAAGCTTATTATATGTCATTTTGGAGCTAACTTTGGTAAAATATGTTATTTTGGAGCTAACTATGCTTATTAAGCCATTTTTGAGCTAGCTAAGCTAATTATATGCCATTTAATAGCTAAGTTAGGGGGAATAGGTCATCCTGGAGCTACGTAAGCCTTGTTATGTCATTTAGGAGAGAACTTAGCTAAGTATAGGTTATTTTTTATTAAATAGGCCATTTTGGAGCTATCTAAGCTAACTATGTCATTTAGGAGAGAACTTAGCTAAGTATAGGTTATTTTTTATTAAATAGGCCATTTTGGAGCTATCTAAGCTAACTATGTCATTTAGGTGGAAGACAAGCAAAGTATATGTCATTTTGGAGCTAACATGGGTAAAATATGTCATTTTGGAGCTAACTATGCTTATTAAGCCATTTTGGAGCTAGCTAACCTAATTATAGGTAATTTAATAGCTAAGTTAGGGAGAATAGGTCACCTTAGAGCTACGGAAGCCTTATTATGTCATTTAGGAGGGAACTTAGCTAAGTATAGGTCATTTTTTTATTAAATAGGCCATTTTGGAGCTAACTACGCTAATTATGTCATTTAGGTTTAAGCCAAGCTAAGTATATGTCATCTTGGAGCTAACTTGGGTAAAATATGTCATTTTGGAGCTAACTATGCTTATTAAGCCATTTTGGACCTAGCTTAGCTAATTATAGGGCATCTAATAGCTCAGTTAGGGGAAATAGGTCATCTTGGAGCTACATAAGCCTTATTATGTCATTTAGGAGAGAACTTAGCTAAGTATAGGTATTGGTTTATTAAATAGACAATTTTGGAGCTAACTAAGCTAATTATGTCATTTAGGTGGAAGGTAAGCTAAGTATCGGTCATTTTGGAGCTAACTTTGGTAAAATATGTCATTTTGGAGCTAACTATGCTTATTAAGCCATTTTGTAGCTAGCTAAGCTAATTATAGGCCATTTAATAGCTAAGTGAGGGGGAATAGGTTATCTTGGAGCTACGTAAGCCTTATTATGTCATTTAACAAAGAACTAAGCTAATTATGTCATTTAGGTGGAAGCCAACCTTATTATATGTCATTTTGGAGCTAACTTTGGTAAAATATGTCATTTTGGAGCTAACTATGCTTATTAAGCCATTTTAGAGCTAGCTAAGCTAATTATATGCCATTTAATAGCTAATTTATGGGGAATAGGTCATCCTGGAGCTACGTAGGCCTTATTATGTCATTTAGGAGAGAACTTTGCTAAGGATAGGTTATTTTTTATTAAATAGGCCATTTTGGAGCTAACTAAGCTAATTATGTCATTTAGGTGCAAGCCAAGCTAAGTATCTATCATCTTCGAGCTAACTTGGGTAAAATATGTCATTTTGGAGCTAACTATGCTTATTAAGCCATTTTGTAACTAGCTAAGCTAATTATAGGCCATTTAATAGCTAAGTTAGGGGGAATAGGTCATCTTGGAGCTACGTAAGCCTTGTTATGTCATTTAGGAGAGAACATAGCTAAGTATATATTATTTTTTATTAAATAGGCCATTTTGGAGGTAACTAAGCTAACTATGTCATATAGGTGGAAGACAAGCGAAGTATATGTCATTTTGGAGCTAAGTTGGGTAAGATTAGTCATTTTGAAGCTAACTATGCTTATTAAGCAATTTTGGAGGCTAATTATAGGACATTTAAAAGCTAAGTTAGGGAGAATAGGTCATCTTGGAGCTACGTAAGCCTTATTATGTCATTTAGGAGAGAACTTAGCTAACCATAGGCCATTTTGGAGCTATCTTAGCTAACTATGTCATTTAGGTGGAAGACAAGCGAAGTATATGTCATTTTGGAGCTAGCTTGGGTAAAATATGTCATTTTGGAGCTAACTATGCTTATTAAGCCATTTTGGAGCTAGCTAACCTAATTATAGGCCATTTAATAGCTAAGTTAGGGAGAATAGGTCATCTTAGACCTACGTAAGCCTTATTATGTCATTTAACAAAGAACTAAGCTAATTATGTCATTTAGGTGGAAGCCAACCTTATTATATGTCATTTTGGAGCTAACTTTGGTAAAATATGTCATTTTGGAGCTAACTATGCTTATTAAGCCATTTTAGAGCTAGCTAAGCTAATTATATGCCATTTAATAGCTAATTTATGGGGAATAGGTCATCCTGGAGCTACGTAGGCCTTATTATGTCATTTAGGAGAGAACTTTGCTAAGGATAGGTTATTTTTTATTAAATAGGCCATTTTGGAGCTAACTAAGCTAATTATGTCATTTAGGTGCAAGCCAAGCTAAGTATCTATCATCTTCGAGCTAACTTGGGTAAAATATGTCATTTTGGAGCTAACTATGCTTATTAAGCCATTTTGTAACTAGCTAAGCTAATTATAGGCCATTTAATAGCTAAGTTAGGGGGAATAGGTCATCTTGGAGCTACGTAAGCCTTGTTATGTCATTTAGGAGAGAACATAGCTAAGTATATATTATTTTTTATTAAATAGGCCATTTTGGAGGTAACTAAGCTAACTATGTCATATAGGTGGAAGACAAGCGAAGTATATGTCATTTTGGAGCTAAGTTGGGTAAGATTAGTCATTTTGAAGCTAACTATGCTTATTAAGCAATTTTGGAGGCTAATTATAGGACATTTAAAAGCTAAGTTAGGGAGAATAGGTCATCTTGGAGCTACGTAAGCCTTATTATGTCATTTAGGAGAGAACTTAGCTAACCATAGGCCATTTTGGAGCTATCTTAGCTAACTATGTCATTTAGGTGGAAGACAAGCGAAGTATATGTCATTTTGGAGCTAGCTTGGGTAAAATATGTCATTTTGGAGCTAACTATGCTTATTAAGCCATTTTGGAGCTAGCTAACCTAATTATAGGTCATTTAATAGCTAAGTTAGGGAGAATAGGTCATCTTAGACCTACGTAAGCCTTATTATGTCATTTAGGAGAGAACTTAGCTAAGTATAGGTCATTTTTTTATGAAATAAACCATTTTGGAGCTAACTAAGCTAACTATGTCATTTAGGTGTAAGCCAAGCTAAGTATATGTCATCTTGGAGCTAACTTGGGTAAAATATGTCATTTTGGAGCTAACTATGCTTATTAAGCCACTTTGGACCTAGCTTAGCTAATTATAGGCCATTTAATAGCTAAGTTAGGGTAAATAGGTCATCTTGAAGCTACGTAAGCCTTATTATGTCATTTAGGAGAGAACTTAGCTAAGTATAGGTAATTTTTTATTAAATAGGCAATTTTGGAGCTAACTAAGCTAATTATGTCATTTAGGTGGAAGGTAAGCTAAGTATCGGTCATTTTGGAGCTAACTTTGGTAAAATATGTTATTTTGGAGCTAACTATGCTTATTAAGCCATTTTGTAGCTAGCTAAGCTAATTATAGGCCATTTAATAGCTAAGTTAGGGGGAATAGGTCATCTTGGAGCCACGTAAGCCTTATTATGTCATTTAGGAGAGAACTTAGCTAAGTATAGGTCATTTTTTATTAAATAGGCCATTTTGGAGCTAACTAAGCTAATTATGTCATTTAGGTGCAAGCCAAGCTAAGTATCTATCATCTTCGAGCTAACTTGGGTAAATTATGTCATTTTGGAGCTAACTATGCTTATTAAGCCATTTTGTAACTAGCTAAGCTAATTATAGGCCATTTAATAGCTAAGTTAGGGGGAATAGGTCATCTTGGAGCCACGTAAGCCTTATTATGTCATTTAGGGGAGAACTTTGCTAACTATAGGTCTTTTTTTATTAAATAGGTCATTTTGGAGCTAACTAAGCTTATTATGTCATTTAGGAGGAAGCCAAGCTTATTATATGTCATTTTGGAGCTAACTTTGGTAAAATATGTTATTTTGGAGCTAACTATGCTTATTAAGCCATTTTTGAGCTAGCTAAGCTAATTATATGCCATTTAATAGCTAAGTTAGGGGGAATAGGTCATCCTGGAGCTACGTAAGCCTTGTTATGTCATTTAGGAGAGAACTTAGCTAAGTATAGGTTATTTTTTATTAAATAGGCCATTTTGGAGCTATCTAAGCTAACTATGTCATTTAGGTGGAAGACAAGCAAAGTATATGTCATTTTGGAGCTAACATGGGTAAAATATGTCATTTTGGAGCTAACTATGCTTATTAAGCCATTTTGAAGCTAGCTAACCTAATTATAGGTAATTTAATAGCTAAGTTAGGGAGAATAGGTCACCTTAGAGCTACGTAAGCCTTATTATGTCATTTAGGAGGGAACTTAGCTAAGTATAGGTCATTTCTTTATTAAATAGACCATTTTGGAGCTAACTAAGCTAATTATGTCATTTAGGTCTAAGCCAAGCTAAGTATATGTCATCTTGGAGCTAACTTGGGTAAAATATGTCATTTTGGAGCTAACTATGCTTATTAAGCTACTTTGGACCTAGCTTAGCTAATTATAGGACATCTAATAGCTCAGTTAGGGTAAATAGGTCATCTTGGAGCTACATAAGCCTTATTATGTCATTTAGGAGAGAACTTAGCTAAGTATAGGTATTGTTTTATTAAATAGGCAATTTTGGAGCTAACTAAGCTAATTATGTCATTTAGGTGGAAGGTAAGCTAAGTATCGGTCATTTTGGAGCTAACTTTGGTAAAATATGTCATTTTGGAGCTAACTATGCTTATTAAGCCATTTTGTAGCTAGCTAAGCTAATTATAGGCCATTTAATAGCTAAGTTAGGGGGAATAGGTCATCTTGGAGCCACGTAAGCCTTATTATGTCATTTAGGGGAGAACTTATCTAACTATAGGTCTTTTTTTTATTAAATAGGTTATTTTGGAGCTAACTAAGCTTATTATGTCATTTAGGGGGAAGCCAAGCTAAGTATCTGTCATCTTCAAGCTAACTTGGGTAAATTATGTCATTTTGGAGCTAACTATGCTTATTAAGCCATTTTGTAGCTAGCTAAGCTAATTATAGGCTATTTAATAGCTAAGTTAGGGGGAATAGGTCATCTTGGAGCTACATAAGCCTTATTATGTCATTTAGCAGAGAACTTAGCTAACTATAGGTCTTTTTTTATTAAATAGGCCATTTTGGAGCTAACTAAGCTAACTATGTCATTTGGGAGGAAGCCAAGATTATTATATGTAATTTGGAGCTAAGTTTGGTAAAATATGTCATTTTGGAGCTAACTATGCTTATTAAGCCATTTTGAAGCTAGCTAAGCTAATTATATGCCATTTAATAGCTAAGTTAGGGGGAATAGGTCATCCTGGAGCTACGTAAGCCTTATTATGTCATTTAGGAGAGAACTCAGCTAAGTATTGTATATTTTTTATTAAATAGGCCATTTTGGAGCTATCTAAGCTAACTATGTCATTTAGGTGGAAGACAAGCGAAGTATATGTCATTTTGGAGCTAGCTTGGGTAAAATATGTCATTTTGGAGCTAACTATGCTTATTAAGCCATTTTGGAGCTAGCTAACCTAATTATAGGTCATTTAATTGCTAAGTTAGGGAGAATAGGTCATCTTAGAGCTACATAAGCCTTATTATGTCATTTAGGAGAGAACTTAGCTAAGTATAGGTCATTTTTTATTAAATAGACCATTTTGGAGCTAACTAAGCTAATTATGTCATTTAGGTGTAAGCCAAGCTAAGTATATGTCATCTTGGAGCAATATTGGGTAAAATATGTCATTTTGGAGCTCACTATGCTTATTAAGCCACTTTGGACCTAGCTTAGCTAATTATAGGCCATTTAATAGCTAAGTTAGGGTAAATAGGTCATCTTGAAGCTACGTAAGCCTTATTATGTCAGTTAGGAGAGAACTTAGCTAAGTATAGGTAATTTTTTATTCAATAGGCAATTTTGGAGCTAACTTTGGTAAAATATGTTATTTTGGAGCTAACTATGCTTATTAAGCCATTTTGTAGCTAGCTAAGCTAATTATAGGCCATTTAATAACTAAGTTAGGGGGAATAGGTCATCTTGGAGCTACGTAAGCCTTATTATGTCATTTAGGAGAAAACATAGCTAAGTATGGGTCATTTTTGATTAAATAGGCCATTTTGGATCTAACTAAGCTAATTATGTCATTTAGATGCAAGCCAAGCTAAGTATGTGTGATCTTCGAGCTAACTTGGGTGAAATATGTCATTTTGAAGCTAACTATGCTTATTAAGCCATTTTGTAGCTAGTTAAGCTAATTATAGGCGATTTAATAGCTAAGTTAGGGGGAATAGGTCATCTTGGAGCTACGTAAGCCTTATTATGTCATTTAGCAGAGAACTTAGCTAACTATAGGTGTTTTTTTATTAAATAGGCCATTTTGGAGCTAACTAAGCTAATTATGTCATTTAGGAGGAAGCCAAGCTTATTATATGTCATTTTGGAGCTAAGTTTGGTAAAATATGTCATTTTGGAGCTAACTATGCTTATTAAGCCATTTTGGAGCTAGCTAAGCTAATTATATGCCATTTAATAGCTAAGTTAGGGGGAATAGGTTATCCTGGAGCTACGTAAGCCTTATTATGTCATTTAAGAGAGAACTTAGCTAAGTATTGTTTATTTTTTATTAAATAGGCCATTTTGGAGCTATCTAAGCTAACTATGTGATTTAGGTGGAAGACAAGCGAAGTATATGTCATTTTGGAGCTAGCTTGGGTAAAATATGTTATTTTGGAGCTAACTATGCTTATTAAGCCATTTTGGAGCTACCTAACCTAATTATAGGTCATTTAATAGCTAAGTTAGGGAGAATAGGTCATCTTAGAGCTACGTAAGCCTTATTATGTCATTTAGGAGAGAACTTAGCTAAGTATAGGTCATTTTTTTATTAAATAGGCCATTTTGGAGCTAATTAAGCTAAGTATGTCATTTAGGTGTAAGCCAAGCTAAGTATATGTCATCTTGGAGCTAACTTGGTTAAAATATGTTATTTTGGAGCTATCTAAGCTAACTATGTCATTTAGGTGGAAGACAAGCGAAGTATATGTCATTTTGGAGCTAGCTTGGGTAAAATATGTCATTTTGGAGCTAACTATGCTTATAAAGCCATTTTGGAGCTACCTAACCTAATTATAGGTCATTTAATAGCTAAGTTAGGGAGAATAAGTCATCTTAGAGCTACGTAAGCCTTATTATGTTATTTAGGAGAGAACTTAGCTAAGTATAGGTCATTTTTTTTATTAAATAGGCCATTTTGGAGCTAACTAAGCTAAGTATGTCATTTAGGTGTAAGCCAAGCTAAGTATATGTCATCTTGGAGCTAACTTGGGTAAAATATGTCATTTTTGAGCTAACTATGCTTATTAAGCCATTTTGTAGCTAGCTAAGCTAATTATAGGCCATTTAATAGCCAAGTTAGGGGGAATAGGTCATCTTGGAGCTACGTAAGCCTTATTATGTCATTTAGGAGAGAACTTAGCTAAGTATGGGTAATTTTTTATTAAATAGGCAATTTTGGAGCCAACTAAGCTAATTATGTCATTTAGGTGGAAGGTAAGCTAAGTATCGGTCATTTTGGAGCTAAGTTTGGTAAAATATGTCATTTTGGAGCAAACTATGCTTATTAAGCCATTTTGTAGCTAGCTAAGCTAATTATAGGCCATTTAATAGCTAAGTTAGGGGGAATAGGTCATCTTGGAGCTACGTAAGCCTTATTATGTCATTTAGTAGAGAACTTAGCTAACTATAGGTCATTTTTTATTAAATAGGCCATTTTGGAGCTAACTAAGCTAATTATGTCATTTAGGTGGAAGGTAAGCTAAGTATCGGTCATTTTGGAGCTAACCTTGGTAAAATATGTCATTTTTGAGCTAACTATGCTTATTAACCATTTTGTAGCTAGCTAAGCTAATTATAGGCCATTTAATAGCCAAGTTAGGGGGAATAGGTCATCTTGGAGCTACGTAAGCCTTATTATGTCATTTAGGAGAGAACTTAGCTAAGTATGGGTAATTTTTTATTAAATAGGCAATTTTGGAGCTAACTAAGCTAATTATGTCATTTAGGTGGAAGGTAAGCTAAGTATCGGTCATTTTGGAGCTAAGTTTGGTAAAATATGCCATTTTGGAGAAAACTATGCTTATTAAGCCATTTTGTAGCTAGCTAAGCTAATTATAGGCCATTTAATAGCTAAGTTAGGGGGAATAGGTCATCTTGGAGCTACGTAAGCCTTATTATGTCATTTAGCAGAGAACTTAGCTAACTATAGGTCATTTTTTATTAAATAGGCCATTTTGGAGCTAACTAAGCTAATTATGTCTTTTGGATGGAAGGTAAGCTAAGTATCGGTCATTTTGGAGCTAAACTTGGTAAAATATGTCATTTTTGAGCTAACTATGCTTATTAAGCAATTTTGTAGCTAGCTAAGCTAATTATAGGCCATTTAATAGCCAAGTTAGGGGGAATAGGTCATCTTGGAGCTACGTAAGCCTTATTATGTCATTTAGGAGAGAACTTAGCTAAGTATGGGTAATTTTTTATTAAATAGGCAATTTTGGAGCTAACTAAGCTAATTATGTCATTTAGGTGGAAGGTAAGCTAAGTATCGGTCGTTTTGGAGCTAACTTTGGTAAAATATGTCATTTTGGAGCTAACTATGCTTATTAAGCCATTTTGTAGCTAGCTAATCTAATTATAGGCCATTTAATAGCTAAGTTAGGGGGAATAGGTCATCTTGGAGCTACGTAAGCCTTATTATGTCATTTAGCAAAGAACTTAGCTAACTATAGGTCATTTTTTATTAAATAGGCCATTTTGGAGCTAACTAAGCTAATTATGTCATTTAGGTGGAAGGTAAGCTAAGTATCGGTCATTTTGGAGCTAACTTTGGTAAAATATGTCATTTTTGAGCTAACTATGCTTATTAAGCCATTTTGTAGCTAGCTAAGCTAATTATAGGCCATTTAATAGCTAAGTTTGGGGGAATAGGTCATCTTGGAGCTACATAAGCCTTATTATGTCATTTAGGAGAGAACTTAGCTAACTATGGGTCTTTTTATTAAATAGGCCATTTTGGAGCTAACTAAGCTAATTATGTCATTTAGGTACAAGCCAAGCTAAGTATTTGTCATCTTCGAGCTAACTTGGGTAAAAATATGTCATTTTGGAGCTAACTATGCTTATTAAGCCATTTTTTAGCTGGCTAAGATAATTATAGGCCATTTAATAGCTAAGTTAGGGGGAATAGGTCATCCTGGAGCTACGTAAGCCTTATTATGTCATTTAGCAGAGAATTTAGCTAACTATAGGTCTTTTTTATTAAATAGGCCATTTTCGAGCTAACTAAGCTAATTATGTCATTTAGGAGGAAGCCAAGCTTATTATATGTCATTTTGGAGCTAACTTTGGTAAAATATGTCATTTTAGAGCTAACTATGCTTATTAAGCCATTTGGGAGCTAGCTAAGCTCATTATATGCCATTTAATAGCTAAGTTAGGGGGAATAGGTCATCATGGAGCTACGTAAGCCTTATTATGTCATTTAGGAGAGAACTTAGCTAAGTATAGGTTTTTTTTTATTAAATAGGCCATTTTGGAGCTATCTAAGCTAACTATGTCATTTAGGTGGAAGACAAGCGAAGTATATGTCATTTTGGAGCTAACTATGCTTATTAAGCCATTTTGGAGCTAGCTAACCTAATTATAGGTCATTTAATAGCTAAGTTAGGGAGAATAGGTCATCTTAGAGCTACGTAAGCCTTATTATGTCATTTAAGAGAGAACTTAGCTAAGTATAGGTCATTTTTTTATTAAATAGGCCATTTTGGAGCTAACTAAGCTAATTATGTCATTTAGGTGTAAGCCAAGCTAAGTATATGTCATCTTGGAGCTAACTTGGGTAAAATATGTCATTTTGGAGCTAACTATGCTTATTAAGCCATTTTGGACCTAGCTTAGCTAATTATAGGCCATTTAATAGCTAAGTTAGGGGAAATAGGTCATCTTGGAGGTACATAAGCCTTATTATGTCATTTAGGAGAGAACTTAGCTAAGTATAGGTAATTTTTTATTAAATAGGCAATTTTGGAGCTAACTAAGCTAATTATGTCATTTAGGTGGAAGGTAAGCTAAGTATCGGTCATTTTGGAGCTAACTTTGGTAAAATATGTCATTTTGGAGCTAACTATGCTTATTAAGCCATTTTGTAGCTAGCTAAGCTAATTATAGGCCATTTAATAGCTAAGTTAGGGGGAATAGGTCATCTTGGAGCTACTTAAGCCTTATTATGTCATTTAGGAGAGAACTTAGCTAAGTATAGGTCATTTTTTATTAAATAGGCCATTTTGGGGCTAACTAAGCTAATTATGTCATTTATGTCGTGGTTTTGTCACGGCAGATGTCCTCGTGAGAGAACTTTAGGTGTGAGGCCATCACAACCATGTAGCGGCTTGAAGGGGTTGTTCGGAATTGACAGACGCGAGTTTACCCAGGTTCGGCCCCTCCGATGGAGGTAAAAGCCTACGTCCTGCTTGTGTTCCATTAATGGAGATGATGATCTTGATTACAAGGGTGGAGACTCGCCACCTCTAATCTCGTGGGTGTCTAATCTGTCTATCCCATGATTTGTCTTGTCTAGACCTATGTTGTGAATCTTGTCCCTGTTGGGGCGCCTTACCCCTCCTTATATAGGTGGAAGGGGTAGGTTTACATGTAGAGTCCTACTAGGAGTAGGAATAGTACTAGTCTCTCTTGAATCCTAATCCGGGTCTTGTTTCCTTTGTGAGGGAGTCTCTCCTCTTCTTGGGCCTTCTATGTGAGTCGGTCCTCCTGGCCTCTCTATGAGTCGCCTTATGCCAGGGTGTACGCCGGGCCTTGGGCCTTCCTCATTTATCTAAGTCGCCTGTGGGGACAAGTATGAGTCGCCCGCCAGGTCACTGCTGAGTCGCCAAGTCCTTGGCGGGTCATACTCCAAGCCGAGTTACACTGCGGGGTATATCCCCAACATTAGCCCCCAAGGTTAGCTTGAATTTATTCATGGTAAGCTCCTGAAATAAGAATAATAAATAAGTTAAGGGACCGGCTTGATCCTCTGGCCGGCT
Organism: Hordeum vulgare subsp. vulgare; assembly: GCF_904849725.1. Classification (NCBI taxonomy): domain Eukaryota; kingdom Viridiplantae; phylum Streptophyta; class Magnoliopsida; order Poales; family Poaceae; genus Hordeum; species Hordeum vulgare. The sequence goes on along the minus strand of NC_058519.1, from coordinate 277,815,284 downwards.
TGATTTACTAAAGTGGCTCCTTGAAAAATCCGGGTTTCTTCGAACCGCCTTTAATCATCTCGTAGGTACGTGTCCTTTGTAATAAAATACATATGCCATTGAGTCGGCCTCCAATGCTTTGGCTTGATGAAAATTTGGGAAATAAGAAATCCACACAATGTTGGACTAGCTTCTCTTGCTTCGGGGGGTTATAATTGACAATGGCGGGTCATGATTGACAATGGCGGGTCATCATTATTAGTAGTGCCCCGTCAAACAACTGAACTCCAATTGACAAATCCGTGTGATGTTGAGCCGGTCTTTCAGTGCTTCGACTAGATAAAAATATGCTGAACCGGTCTCCCAATACTTCACCTCCATGACAGAATGAAATGTGCTCTTCAATTTTTTGATATATCCATATTAACTGTAGCCCCAAGGGCCGGGTCATGAGTGTGTGATGTGCCGGGTCTTCAATTTGAACCTCCTGATCTATGAAACAACTTAGTGCTGTAGCCCCCAAGGGCCGGGTTGTCTTGCCTGCAGCAACCTGGGACTTTTGGAATTATGATCTGAATAGTGTAACCCCCAAGTGACAGGTCGATTGCTTGCGGCGACTCGGGACTTCCATGTTCTTCTCTTGAATAAAGAGCGGTACGTAGCCTTCCAAGGCCGGCTTATCTCCTTGAGGTAGCCGGGTCTGTTGATGATGTGATGATTTGAAAAGCGGATTGCATTAGCCCCCAAGTGTCATGGTGTATGCTTGCAACGACATGGGACTTTCATACTTTGATGTAATCTTGATTTGAATAATGTAGCCCCCAAGTGTCGGGTTGTGTGTCTACAGCGACTCGGGGTTATTCCTTCCATTGTACAATAAAATCATATCCACTCTGTGAGCTGATGATGCCTTTGTGATAAACGAAATCCTTGACCGTAGTTGCAATGTAACCCGGCAAATATATCCTTGAGAAATCCATATGTCGGAGAAATCCATAAGTGTTGTAGTTTACTACAGAACAGAAGTTGAAGAAATCCAAGGGCCGGTCAATTAGATGACTCGGCATTATATGTGATAGGACGGCTCTTTGACAATAGTCAATTCTTCCGAGCTGGCTTTAAAAACCCCCAATCATTTAACACTGGTTATGAAAATCCAGCCAAATTGGCTATTAGAAGATTTATTTGCACCTGCAAGAATTTATGCTTTGACCCGGTTTGAAGACCGGAATGATATGTATGTATGATGTATGATGCAATGCAATATGATGCATGTATATGATATGATACGTATGGCATCAAGCTATTTTAAATAAGCCGACTGAGTGAGTCACAGCGGTTAGGACGAGCTCAGTGAGTCACGGCGAGTCTCATAAAACTGTGAAACCTTGTGGCAGTGCCAGGAAGGTAAAAAATAGCAACTTCGTCGGCTCATAAGGTCGCGACAGGATGGGGCGAGTCAGAATGCTCAAGCGCCACCCAAGAATGATGGTTTCGTCGGCTCATAAGGTCGCGACAGGATGGGGCGAGTCAGAAAGCTCAAGCGCCACCCTAGGATGCAAGTTTCGTCGGCCCATAAGGTCGCGACAGGATGAGGCGAGTCAGAAAGCTCGAGCACACACACTACGGGGTATATCCCCAACAATTTAGGTGCAAGCCAAGCTAAGTATCTGTCATCTTCGAGCTAACTTGGGTAAAATATGTCATTTTGGAGCTAACTATGCTTATTAATCCATTTTGTAGCTAGCTAAGCTAATTATAGGCCATTTAATAGCTAAGTTAGGGGGAATAGGTCATCTTGGAGCTACTTAAGCCTTATTATGTCATTTAGCACATAACTTAGCTAACTATAGGTCTTTTTTTTATTAAATAGACCATTTTGGAGCTAACTAATCTAATTATGTCATTTAGGAGGAAGCCAAGCTTATTATATGTCATTTTGGAGCTAACTTTGGTAAAATAAGTCATTTTGGAGCTAACTATGCTTATTAAGCCATTTTGGAGCTAGCTAAGCTAATTATATGCCATTTAATAGCTAAGTTAGGGGAATAGGTCATCCTGGAGCTAAGTAAGCCTTATCATGTCATTTAGGAGAGAACTTAGCTAAGTATAGGTTATTTTTTATTAAATAGGCAATTTTGGAGCTAACTAACCTAATTATGTCATTTAGGTGGAAGACAAGCGAAGTATATGTCATTTTGGAGCTAACTTGGGTAAAATATGTAATTTTGGAGCTAACTATGCTTATTAATCCATTTTGGAGCTAGCTAACCTAATTATAGGTCATTTAATAGCTAAGTTAGGGAGAATAGGTCATCTTAGAGCTACGTAAGCCTTATTATGTCATTTAGGAGAGAACTTAGCTAAGTATAGGCCATGTTTTTCTTAAATAGGCCATTTTGGAGCTAACTAAGCTAATTATGTCATTTAGGTGTAAGCCAAGCTAAGTATATGTCATCTTGGAGCTAACTTGGGTAAAATATGTCATTTTGGAGCTAACTATACTTATTAAGCCATTTTGGACCTAGCTTAGCTAATTATAGGCCATTTAATAGCTAAGTGAGGGGAAATAGGTCATCTTGGAGCTACATAAGCCTTATTATGTCATTTATGAGAGAACTTAGCTAAGTATAGGTAATTTCTTATTAAATAGGCAATTTTGGAGCTAACTAAGCTAATTATGTCATTTAGGTGGAAGGTAAGCTAAGTATCGGTCATTTTGGAGCTAACTTTGGTAAAATATGTCATTTTGGAGCTAACTATGCTTATTAAGCCATTTTGTAGATAGCTAAGCTAATTATAGGCGATTTAATAGCTAAGTTATGGGGAATAGGTCATCTTGGAGCTACGTAAGCCTTATTATGTCATTTAGGAGAGAACTTAGCTAAGTATAGGTCATTTTTTATTAAATAGGCCATTTTGGAGCTAACTAAGCTAATTATGTCATTTAGGTGCAAGCCAAGCTAAGTATCTGTCATCTTTGAGCTAACTTGGGTAAAATATGTCATTTTAGAGCTAACTATGCTTATTAAGCCATTTTGTAGCTAGCTAAGCTAATTATAGGCCATTTAATAGCTAAGTTAGGGGGAATAGGTCATCTTGGAGCTACGTAAGCCTTATTATGTCATTTAGCAGAGAACTTAGCTAACTATAGGTCTTTTTTTATTAAATAGGCCATTTTGGAGCTAACTAAGCTAATTATGTCATTTAGGAGCAAGCTAAGCTTATTATATGTCATTTTGGAGCTAACTTTGGTAAAATATGTCATTTTGGAGCTAACTATGCTTATTAAGCCATTTTGAGCTAGCTAAGCTAATTATATGCCATTTAATAGCTAAGTTAGGGGAGTAGGTCATCCTGGAGCTACGTAAGCCTTATCATGTCATTTAGGAGAGAACTTAGCTAAGTATAGGTTATTTTTTATTAAATAGGCAATTTTGGAGCTAACTAAGCTAACTATGTCATTTAGGTGGAAGACAAGCGAAGTATATGTCATTTTGGAGCTAACTTGGGTAAAATATGTAATTTTGGAGCTAACTATGCTTATTAATCCATTTTGGAGCTAGCTAACCTAATTATAGGTCATTTAATAGCTAAGTTAGGGAGAATAGGTCATCTTAGAGCTACGTAAGCCTTATTATGTCATTTAGGAGAGAACTTAGCTAAGTATAGGTCATTTTTTTATTAAATAGGCTATTTTGGAGCAAACTAAGCTAATTATGTCATTTAGGTGTAAGCCAAGCTAAGTATATGTCATCTTGGAGCTAACTTGGGTAAAATATGTCATTTTGGAGCTAACTATGCTTATTAAGCCATTTTGGACCTAGCTTAGCTAATTATAGGCCATTTAATAGCTAAGTTAGGGGAGATAGGTCATCTTGGAGCTACATAAGCCTTATTATGTCATTTAGGAGAGAACTTAGCTAAGTATAGGTAATTGTTTATTAAATAGGCAATTTTGGAGCTAACTAAGCTAATTATGTCATTTAGGTGGAAGGTAAGCTAAGTATCGGTCATTTTGGAGCTAACTTTGGTAAAATATATCATTTAGGAACTAACTATGCTTATTAAGCCATTTTGTAGCTAGCTAAGCTAATTGTAGGCCATTTCATAGCTAAGTTAGGGGGAATAGGTCATCTTGGAGCTACGTAAGCCTTATTATGTCATTTAGGAGAGAACTTAGCTAAGTATAGGTCATTTTTTATTAAATAGGCCATTTTGAAGCTAACGAAGCTAATTATGTCATTTAGGTGCAAGCCAAGCTAAGTATCTGTCATCTTCAAGCTAACTTGGGTAAAATATGTCATTTTGAAGCTAACTATGCTTATTAAGCCATTTTGTAGCTAGCTAAGGTAATTATAGGCCATTTAATAGCTAAGTTAGGGGGAATAGGTCATCTTGGAGCTACGTAAGCCTTATTATGTCATTTAGCAGAGAACTTAGCTAACTATAGGTCTGTTTTTATTAAAAGGCCATTTTGGAGCTAACTAAGCTATTTATGTCATTTAGGAGGAAGCCAAGCTTATTATATGTCATTTTGGAGCTAACTTTGGTAAAATATGTCATTTTGGAGCTAACTATGCTTATTAAGCCATTTTGGAGCTAGCTAAGCAAATGATATGCCATTTAATAGCCAAGTTAGGGGGAATAGGTCATCCTGGAGCTACCTAAGCCTTATTATGTCATTTAGGAGAGAACTTAACTAAGTATAGGTTATTTTTTATTAAATAGACCATTTTGGAGCTATCTAAGCTAACTATGTCATTTAGGTGGAAGCCAAGCGAAGTATATGTCATTTTGGAGCTAACTTGGGTGAAATATGTCATTTTGGAACTAACTATGCTTATTAAGCCATTTTGGCGCTAGCTAACCTAATTATAGGGCGTTTAACAGCTAAGTTAGGGAGGATAGGTCATCTTGGAGCTACGTAAGCCTTATTATGTCATTTAGGAGAGAACTTAGCTAAGTATATGTCATTTATTTATTAAATAGGTCATTTTGGAGCTAACTAAGCTAATTATGTCATTTAGGAGCAAGCCAAGCTAACTGTATGTCATTTTGGAGCTAACTTTGGTAAAATTTGTCGTTTTGGTGCTAACTATGCTTATTAAGCCATTTTGGAGCTAGCTAAGGTAATTATATGCCATTTAATAGCTAAGTTAGGGGGAATAGGTCATCCTGGACCTACGTAAGCCTTATTATGTTATTTAGGAGAGAATTAGCTAAGTATAGGTTATTGTTTTATTAAATAGGCAATTTTGGAGCTAACTAAGCTAATTATGTCATTTATGTTGGAATTATGCCCCAGAGGCAATAATAAATGTAGTTATTATTATAATTCCTGTATCAAGATAATAGTTTATGATCCATGCTATAATTGTATTGAATGAAGACTCATTTACATGTGTGGATACATAGAGAAAACACCGTCCCTAGCATGCCTCTAGTTGGCTAGCCAGTTGATCAATGATAGTCAGTGTCTTCTGATTATGAACAAGGTGCTGTTGCTTGATAACTGGATCACGTCATTGGGAGAATCACGTGATGGACTAGACCCAAACTAATAGACGTAGCATGTTGATCGTGTCATTTTGTTGCTACTGTTTTCTGCGTGTCAAGTATTTTTTCCTATGACCATGAGATCATATAACTCACTGACACCGGAGGAATGCTTTGTGTGTATCAAACGTCGCAACGTAACTGGGTGACTATAGAGATACTCTACAGGTATCTCCGAAGGTGTTAGTTGAGTTAGTATGCAGCAAGACTGGGATTTGTCACTCCGTGTGACGGAGAGGTATCTCGGGGCCCACTCGGTAATACAACATCACACACAAGCCTTGCAAGCAATGTAACTTAGTGTAAGTTGCGGGATCTTGTATTACGGAACGAGTAAAGAGACTTGCCGGTAAACGAGATTGAAATAGGTATGCGGATACTGACGATCGAATCTCGGGCAAGTAACATACCGAAGGACAAAGGGAATGACATACGGGATTATACGAATCCTTGGCACTGAGGTTCAAACGATAAAGATCTTCGTAGAATATGTAGGATCCAATATGGTCATCCAGGTCCCGCTATTGGATATTGACCTAGGAGTCTCTCGGGTCATGTCTGCATAGTTCTCGAACCCGCAGGGTCTGCACACTTAAGGTTCGACGTTGTTTTATGCGTATTTGAGTTATATGGTTGGTTACCGAATATTGTTCGGAGTCCCGGATGAGATCTCGGACGTCACGAGGGTTTCCGTAATGGTCCGGAAACGAAGATTGATATATAGGATGACCTAATTTGATTACCGGAAGGTTTTCGGAGTTACTGGGAATGTACCGGGAATGACGAATGGGTTCCGGGAGTTCACCGGGGGGGCAACCCACCCCGGGGAAGCCCATAGGCCTTGGGGGAGACACACCAGCCCTTAGTGGGCTGGTGGGACAGCCCACAAGTGCCCTATGCGCCAAGGGAAAGAAAATCAAGAGAGAAAGAAAAAAAAGGAGGAGGTGGGAAGGAAAGGGGACTCCCTCCCACCAAACCTAGTCCAACTCGGTTTGGGGGGGGGAGAGTCCTCCCCGTTGGCTCGGCCGACCCCCTTGAGGGTCCTTGGACCCCATGGCAAGGCCGCCTCCCTCCCACCTATATATACGGAGGTTTTAGGTCTGATTTGAGACGACTTTTCCACGGCAGCCCGACCACATACCTCCACGGTTTTTCCTCTAGATCGCGTTTCTGCGGAGCTCGGGCGGAGCCCTGCTGAGACAAGGTCATCACCAACCTCCGGAGCGCCGTCACGCTGCCGGAGAACTCTTCTATCTCTCCGTCTCTCTTGCTGGATCAAGAAGGCCGAGATCATCGTTGAGCTGTACGTGTGCTGAACGCGGAGGTGCCTTCCGTTCGGTACTAGATCGTGGGACTGATCGCGGGATTGTTCGTGGGGCGGATCGAGGGACGTGAGGACGTTCCACTACATCAACCGCGTTCTCTAACGCTTCTACTGTACGGTCTACAAGGGTACGTAGATCACTCATCCCCTCTCGTAGATGGACATCACCATGATTGGTCTTCGTGCGCGTAGGAAATTTTTTGTTTCCCATGCGTCGTTCCCCAACAGTGGCATCATGAGCTAGGTTCATGCGTAGATGTCTTCTCGAGTAGAACACAAAAGTTTTTGTGGGCGGTGATGTGCGTTTTGCTGCCCTCCTTAGTCTTTTCTTGATTCCGCGGTATTGTTGGATTGAAGCGGCTTGGACCGACATTACTCGTACGCTTACGAGAGACTGGTTTCATCGTTACGAGTAACCCCCTTTACTCAAAGATGACTGGCAAGTGTCGGTTTCTCCAACTTTAGTTGAATCGGATTTGACCGAGGAGGTCCTTGGATGAGGTTAAATAGCAACTCATATATCTCCGTTGTGGTGTTTGCGTAAGTAAGATGCGATCCTACTAGATACCCTTGGTCACCACGTAAAACATGCAACAACAAAATTAGAGGACGTCTAACTTGTTTTTGCAGGGTATGATTGTGATTTGATATGGCGAACGATGTGATGTGATATATTGGATGTATGAGATGATCATGTTGTAATAGAAATATCGACTTGCACGTCGATGGTACGGCAACCGGCAGGAGCCATAGGGTTGTCTTTATACTAACGTTTGTGCTTGCAGATGCGTTTACTATTTTGCTAGGATGTAGCTTTAGTAGTAATAGCATACGTAGCACGACAACCCCGATGGCAACACGTTGATGGATGATCATGGTGTGGCGCCGGTGACAAGAAGATCGTGCCGGTGCTTTGGTGATGGAGATCAAGAAGCACGTGATGATGGCCATATCATGTCACATATGAATTGCATGTGATGTTAATCCTTTTATGCACCTTATTTTGCTTAGAACGACGGTAGCATTATGAGGTGATCTCTCACTAAAATTTCAAGACGAAATTGTGTTCTCCCCGACTGTGCACCGTTGCTACAGTTCGTCGTTTCGAGACACCACGTGATGATCGGGTGTGATAGACTCAACGTTCACATACAACGGGTGCAAAACAGTTGCGCACGCGAAACACTCAGGTTAAGCTTGATGAGCCTAGCATGTGCAGACATGGCCTCGGAACACATGAGACCGAAAGGTCGATCATGAATCATATAGTTGATATGATTAGCATAGGGATGCTTACCACTGAAACTATACTCAACTCACGTGATGATCGGACTTGGGATAGTGTAAGTGGATCATGAACCATTCAAATGACTAGAGAGATGTACTTTTTGAGTGGGAGTTTAGCATATAATTTGATTAAGTTGAACTCTAATTATCTTGAACATAGTCTAAGTCCACTTTGAATATATTTGTGTTGTAGATCATGGCTCACGCGACAGTCATCCTGAATTTTAATACGTTCCTAGAGAAAGCTAAGTTGAAAGATGATGGAAGCAACTTTGTAGACTGGGCTCGTAATCTTAAGCTAATCTTACAAGCTGGGAAGAAGGATTATGTCCTTAATGCTGCGCTAGGAGATGAACCACCCGCTACGGCTGATCAGGATGTTAAGAACGCTTGATTAGCACGTAAGGAGGACTACTCAACAGTTCAATGTGCAGTCTTGTATGGCTTAGAACCGGGACTTCAACGTCGCTTTGAGCGTCATGGAGCATTTGAGATGTTCCAGGAGTTGGAGTTTATCTTTCAGAAGAACGCCCGGATCGAGAGGTATGAGACCTCCGATAAATTCTATGCTTGCAAGATGGAGGAAAACTCGTTTGTCAGTGAACATGTGCTCAAAATGTCTGGGTACTCAAACCGTCTAGCTGAGCTGGGGATTGAACTCCCACAAGAAGCTATCACTGACAGAATCCTTCAATCACTGCCGCCAAGCTATAAAGGCTTTGTGTTGAACTACAACATGCAAGGGATGAACAAGTCTCCCGGCGAGTTGTTTGCGATGCTGAAAGTCGCAGAGTCTGAACTCCGTAAAGAGCATCAAGTGTTGATGGTGAGCAAGACCACTAGTTTCAAGAGAAACGGCAAAGGCAAGAAGGGCAATTCAAAGAAGAGCGGCAAGCCTGTTGCCAATCCACCGAAGAAACCCAAAGCTGGACCTAAGCCTGAAACGGAGTGTTTCTATTGCAAGGGTATGGGTCACTGGAAGCGCAATTGCCCCAAGTATCTGGCAGATAAGAAGGCGGGCAAAGAAAAATCAGGTATATTTGATATACATGTTATTGATGTGTACTTAACCGGCTCTCGTAGTAGTGCCTGGGTATTCGATACCGGTTCTGTTGCTCACATTTGCAACTCGAAGCAGGAACTGCGGAATAGACGAAGGCTGGCGAAAGACGAAGTGACGATGCACGTAGGAAATGGTTCCAAGGTTGATGCAATCGCCGTCGGCACAGTGTCACTTCAGCTACCATCGGGATTAGTGATGAACTTAAATCATTGTTATTTAGTGCCTGCGTTGAGCATGAACATTATATCTGGATCTTGTTTATTGCGAGACGATTACTCTTTTAAGTCTGAGAATAATGGTTGTTCTATTTCTATGAGTAATATCTTTTATGGTCATGCACCGAATGTGAGAGGATTGTTCATATTGAATCTTGATAGCGATACACATATACATAACATTGAGACCAAAAGAATTAGAGTAAACAATGATAGCGCCATATTTTTGTGGCACTGCCGCTTGGGTCATATTGGTGTAAAGCGCATGAAGAAACTCCATGCTGATGGACTTTTGGAGTCACTTGACTTTGATTTACTTGACACGTGCGAACCATGCCTCATGGGCAAGATGACTAAGACTCCGTTCTCCGGAACAATGGAGCGTGCAAGTGACTTGTTGGAAATCATACATACCGATGTGTGTGGTCCAATGAGCGTAGAGGCACGCGGCGGATATCGTTATTTTCTCACCTTCACTGATGATTTAAGTAGATATGGTTATGTCTACTTGATGAAGCACAAGTCTGAAACATTTGAAAAGTTCAAGCAATTTCAGAGTGAAGTGGAAAATCATCGTAACAAGAAGATCAAGTTCCTACGGTCTGATCGTGGGGGTGAATATCTGAGTTTCGAGTTTGGTGCTCACTTAAGACAATGTGGAATTGTTTCGCAGTTAACACCGCCTGGAACACCATAGCGTAATGGTGTGTCCGAACGTCGTAATCGTACTTTGTTAGAGATGGTGCAATCTATGATGTCTCTTACTGATTTGCCGTTATCATTTTGGGGTTATGCATTAGAAACAGCTGCATTCACTTTAAATAGGGCACCATCAAAATCCGTTGAGACGACACCATACGAACTGTGGTATGGCAAAAGGCCAAAGTTGTCGTTTCTTAAGGTTTGGGGATGTGATGCTTATGTCAAAAAGCTTTAGCATGAAAAGCTGGAACCCAAAGCGGAAAAGTGCATCTTCATAGGTTACCCAAAAGAAACAGTTGGGTACACCTTCTATCTCAAATCCGAGGGCAAAGTGTTTGTTGCTAAAAACGGAGCTTTTCTCGAGAAGGAGTTTCTCTCGAGAGAATTGAGTGGGAGGAAGATAGAACTTGACGAGGTTGTCGAACCTCTCATCCCTCTGGATGGTGGCGCAGGGCAAGGGGAAACCTCTGTCGTTGCGACGCCGGTTGAGGAGGAAGTTAATGATGATGATCATGAAACTCCAGTTCAAGTTTCTGTTGAACCACGCAGGTCGACGAGATCACGCGCTGGTCCAGAGTGGTACGGTAATCTCGTCTTATCAATCATGTTGTTAGACAACAATGAACCTGCAAATTATGAAGAAGCAATGGTGGGCCCAGATTCCAACAAATGGCTAGAAGCCATGAAATCCGAGATAGGATCCATGTATGAGAACAAAGTGTGGACTTTGGAGATACTACCTGAGGGCCGCAAGGCTATTTAGAACAAATGGATCTTTAAGAAAAAGACGGACGCTGACGGTAATGTGACCGTTTATAAAGCTCGACTTGTGGCAAAGGGTTTTTCACAAGTTCCAGGAGTTGACTACGATGAGACTTTCTCACCCGTAGCAATGCTTAAGTCCGTCAGAATCATGTTAGCAATAGCTGCATTTTTCGATTATGAAATCTGGCAGATGGATGTCAAAACGGCATTCCTTAACGGTTTCCTTAAGGAAGAGTTGTATATGATGCAACCCGAAGGTTTTGTCGATCCTAAAAATGCTGACAAGGTGTGCAAGCTCCAGCGATCCATTTATGGACTGGTGCAAGCATCTCGGAGTTGGAACAAACGCTTTGATGAGGTGATCAAAGCATTTGGGTTTATACAAGTGGTTGGAGAATCTTGTATTTACAAGAAAGTGAGTGGGAGCTCTGTGGCGTTTCTAATATTATATGTGGATGACATATTACTGATTGGAAACAACGTAGAGTTTTTGAAGAGCATAAAAGGTTACTTGAATAAAAGTTTCTGTATGAAGGACCTAGGAGAAGCTGCTTACCTTGATAAAGTTTTGAAGAGGTTCAAAATGGAACAGTCCAAGAAAGGGTTCTTGCCAGTTTTACAAGGTACGAGATTGAGTAAGACTCAGTGCCCAGCAACTGATGAAAATAGAGAGCATATGCGCTCCGTCCCCTATGCTTCAGCCATAGGTTCTATCATGTATGCGATGCTGTGCACTAGACCGGATGTTAGCCTGGCCATAAGTATGGCAGGTAGGTTCCAGAGTAATCCAGGAGTGGATCACTGGACAACGGTCAAGAATATCCTGAAGTACCTGAAAAGGACTAAGGAGATGTTTATCGTGTATGGAGGTGACGAAGAGCTCGCCGTAAAAGGTTACGTCGATGCAAGCTTTGACACAGATCCGGACGACTCTAAGTCGCAAACCGGATACGTATTTATTCTTAATGGGGGTGCAGTAAGCTGGTGCAGTTCCAAGCAAAGCGTCATAGCAGATTCTACATGTGAAGCGGAGTACATGGCTGCCTCGGAGGCGGCTAAGGAGGGTGTCTGGATGAAGCAGTTCATGACGGATCTTGGAGTGGTGCCAAGTGCACTCGATCCAATAACCTTGTTCTGTGACAACACGGGTGCCATTGCCTTAGCAAAGGAACCATGTTTTCACAAGAAGACCAGACACATCAAACGACGCTTCAACCTCATCCGCGACTACGTCGAGGAAGAGGACGTAAATATATGCAAAGTGCACACGGATCTGAATGTAGCAGACCCGCTGACTAAACCTCTTCCACGGCCAAAACATGATCGACACCAGAACTGTATGGGTGTTAGATTTATTACAATGTAATTCACATGGTGATGTGAGGGCTAGATTATTGACTCTAGTGCAAGTGGGAGACTGTTGGAATTATGCCCTAGAGGCAATAATAAATGTAGTTATTATTATAATTCCTGTATCAAGATAATAGTTTATGATCCATGCTATAATTGTATTGAATGAAGACTCATTTACATGTGTGGATACATAGACAAAACACCGTCCCTAGCATGCCTCTAGTTGGCTAGCCAGTTGATCAATGATAGTCAGTGTCTTCTGATTATGAACAAGGTGTTGTTGCTTGATAACTGGATCACGTCATTGGGAGAATCACGTGATGGACTAGACCCAAACTAATAGACGTAGCATGTTGATCGTGTCATTTTGTTGCTACTGTTTTCTGCGTGTCAAGTATTTATTCCTATGACCATGAGATCATATAACTCACTGACACCGGAGGAATGCTTTGTGTGTATCAAACGACTCAACGTAACTGGGTGACTATAAAGATACTCTACAGGTATCTCCGAAGGTGTTAGTTGAGTTAGTATGGATCAAGACTGGGATTTGTCACTCCGTGTGACGGAAGGTATCTCGGGGCCCACTCGGTAATACAACATCACACACAAGCCTTGCAAGCAATGTAACTTAGTGTAAGTTGCGGGATCTTGTATTACGGAACGAGTAAAGAGACTTGCCGGTAAACGAGATTGAAATAGGTATGCGGATACTGACGATCGAATCTCGGGCAAGTAACATACCGAAGGACAAAGGGAATGACATACGGGATTATACAAATCCTTGGCACTGAGGTTCAAACGATAAAGATCTTCGTAGAATATGTAGGATCCAATATGGGCATCCAGTTCCCGCTATTGTATATTGACCGAGGAGTCTCTCGGGTCATGTCTACATAGTTCTCGAACCCGCAGGGTCTGCACACTTAAGGTTCGACATTGTTTTATGCGTATTTGAGTTATATGGTTGGTTACCGAATGTTGTTCGGAGTCCCGGATGAGATCTCGGACGTCACGAGGGTTTCCGGAATGGTCCGGAAACAAAGATTGATATATAGGATGACCTCATTTGATTACCGGAAGGTTTTTGGAGTTACCGGGAATGTACCGGGAATGACGAATGGGTTCCGGGAGTTCACCGGGGGGGCAACCCACCCCGGGGAAGCCCATAGGCCTTGGGGGGGACACACCAGCCCTTAGTGGGCTGGTGGGACAGCCCACAAGTGCCCTATGCGCCAAGGGAAAGAAAATCAAGAGAGAAAGAAAAAAAAGGAGGAGGTGGGAAGGAAAGGGGACTCCCTCCCACCAAACCTAGTCCAACTCGGTTTGGGGGGGGAGAGTCCTCCCCCTTGGCTCGGCCGACCCCCTTGAGGGTCCTTGGACCCCAAGGCAAGGCCCCCTCCCTCCCACCTATATATACGGAGGTTTTAGGGCTGATTTGAGACGACTTTTCCACGGCAGCTCGACCACATACCTCCACGGTTTTTCCTCTAGATCGCGTTTCTACGGAGCTCGGCCGGAGCCCTGCTGAGACAAGGTCATCACCAACCTCCGGAGCGCCGTCACGCTGCCGGAGAACTCTTCTACCTCTCCGTCTCTCTTGCTGGATCAAGAAGGCCGAGATCATCGTCGAGCTGTACGTGTGCTGAACGCGGAGGTGCCGTCCGTTCGGTACTAGATCGTGGGACTGATCACGGGATTGTTCGCGGGGCGCATCGAGGGACGTGAGGACGTTCCACTACATCAACCGCGTTCTCTAACGCTTCTGCTGTACGGTCTACAAGGGTACGTAGATCACTCATCCCCTCTCGTAGATGGACATCACCAAGATAGGTCTTCGTGCGCGTAGGAAATTTTTTGTTTCCCATGCGTCGTTCCCCAACAATTTAGGTGGATGATAAGCTAAGTATCGGTCATTTTGGAGCTAACTTTGGTAAAATATGTCATTTTGGATCTAACTATGCTTATTAAGCCATTTTGTAGCTAGCTAAGCTAATTATAGGCCATTTAATAGCTAAGTTAGGGGGAATAGGTCATCTTGGAGCTACGTAAGCCTTATTATGTCATTTAGGAGAAAACACAGCTAAGTATAGGTCTTTTTTTATTAAATAGGCCATTTTGGAACTAACTAAGCTAATTATGTCATTTAGGTGCAAGCCAAGCTAAGTATCTGTCATGTTCGAGCTAACTTGGGTAAAATATGTCATTTTGGAGCTAACTATGCTTATTAAGCCATTTTGTAGCTAGCTAAGCTAATTATAGACCATTTAATAGCTAAGTTAGGGGGAATAGGTCATCTTGGAGCTATGTAATCCTTATTATGTCATTTAGCAGAGAACTTAGCTAACTATAGGTCTTTTTTTATTAAATAGCCATTTTCGAGCTAACTAGGCTAATTATGTCATTGAGGTGGAAGCCAAGCTTAGTATATGTCATTTTGGAGCTAACTTGGGAAAATATGTCATTTTGGAGCTAACTATGCTTATTAAGCCATTTTGGAGCTAGCTAAGCAAATGATATGCCATTTAATAGCTAAGTTAGGGGGAATAGGTCATCCTGGAGCTACCTAAGCCTTATTATGTCATTTAGGAGAGAACTTAGCTAAGTATAGGTTATTTTTTATTAAATAGACCATTTTGGAGCTATCTAAGCTAACTATGTCATTTAGGTGGAAGCCAAGTGAAGTATATGTCATTTTGGAGCTAACTTGGGTGAAATATGTCATTTTGGAACTAACTATGCTTATTAAGCCATTTTGGAGCTAGCTAACCTAATTATAGGGCGTTTAACAGCTAAGTTAGGGAGGATAGGTCATCTTGGAGCTACGTAAGCCTTATTATGTCATTTAGGAGAGAACTTAGCTAAGTATATGTCATTTTCTTATTAAATAGGTCATTTTGGAGCTAACTAAGCTAATTATGTCATTTAGGAGCAAGCCAAGCTTAGTATATGTCATTTTGGAGCTAACTTTGGTAAAATTTGTCGTTTTGGTGCTAACTATGCTTATTAAGCCATTTTGGAGCTAGCTAAGGTAATTATATGCCATTTAATAGCTAAGTTAGGGGGAATAGGTCATCCTGGACCTACGTAAGCCTTATTATGTTATTTATGAGAGAATTAGCTAAGTATAGGTTATTGTTTTATTAAATAGGCAATTTTGGAGCTAACTAAGCTAATTATGTCATTTAGGTGGATGGTAAGCTAAGTATCGGTCATTTTGGAGCTAACTTTGGTAAAATATGTCATTTTGGAGCTAACTATGCTTATTAAGCCATTTTGTAGCTAGCTAAGCTAATTATAGGCCATTTAACAGCTAAGTTAGGGAGGATAGGTCATCTTGGAGCTACGTAAGCCTTATTATGTAATTTAGGAGAGAAGTTAGCTAAGTATAGGTCCTTTTTTTGTTAAATAGGCCATTTTGGAGCTAACTAAGCTAATTATGTCATTTAGGTGCAAGCCAAGCTAAGTATATGTCATCTTCGAGCTAACTTGGGTAAAATATGTCATTTTGGAGCTAACCTAATTATAGGGTGTTTAATAGCGAAGTTAGGGAGAATAGGTCATCTTGGAGCTACGTAAGCCTTATTATGTCATTTAGGAGAGAACTTAGCTAAGTATAGGTCATTTTTTGTTAAATAGGCCATTTTGGAGCTAACTAAGCTAATTATGTCATTTAGGTGTAAGCCAAGCTAAGTATATGTCATCTTGGAGCTAACTTCGGTAAAATATGTCATTTTGGAGCTAACTATGCTTATTAAGCCATTTTGGACCTAGCATAGCTAATTATAGGCCATTTAATAGCTAAGTTAGGGGCAATAGGTCATCTTGGACCTACGTAGCCCTTATTATGTCATTTAGGAGAGAACTTAGCTAACTATAGGTCATTTTTTTTATTAAATAGGCAATTTTGGAGCTAACTAAGCTAATTATGTCATTTAGGTGGAAGGTAAGCTAAGTATCAGTCATTTTGGAGCTAACTTTGGTAAAATATTGTTGGGGAACGTGGCATGGGAAACAAAAAATTTCCTACGCGCACGAAGACCTATCATGGTGATGTCCATCTACGAGAGGGGATGAGTGATCTATGTACCCTTGTAGATCGTACAGCAGAAGCGTTAGTGAACGCGGTTGATGTAGTGGAACATCGTCACGTCCCTCGATCCGCCCCGCGAACAATCCCGCGATCAGTCCCACGATCTAGTACCGAACGGACGGCACCTCCGCGTTCAGCACACGTACAACTCGACGATGATCTCGGCCTTCTTGATCCAGCAAGAGAGACGGAGAGGTAGAAGAGTTCTCCGGCAGCGTGACGGCGCTCCGGAGGTTGGTGATGACCTTGTCTCAGCAGGGCTCCGCCCGAGCTCCGCAGAAACGCGATCTAGAGGAAAAACCGTGGAGGTATGTGGTCGGGCTGCCGTGGAAAAGTCGTCTCAAATCAGCCCTAAAACCTCCGTATATATAGGTGGGAGGGAGGGGACCTTGCCTTGGGGCTCAAGGAGCCCCAAGGGGGTCGGCCGAGTCCAAGGGGGGAGGACTCCCCCCCCCCAAACCGGGTTGGACTTGGTTTGGTGGGAGGGAGTCCCCCTTCCTTCCCACCTCCTCCCTTTTTTTTCCTCTTGATTTTCTTTGCTTGGCGCATAGAGCCCTTTTGGGATGTCCCACCAGCCCACTAAGGGCTGGTGTGCCACCCTCAAGGCCTATGGGCTTCCCCGGGGTGGGTTGCCCTCCCCCGGTGAACTCCCGGAACCCATTCGTCATTCCCGGTACATTCCCGGTTACTCCGAAAACCTTCCGGTAATCAAATGAGGTCATCCTATATATCAATCTTCGTTTCCGGACTATTCCGGAAACCCTCGTGACTTCCGTGATCTCATCCGGGACTCCGAACAACATTCGGTAACCAACCATATAACTCAAATACACATAAAACAACGTCGAACCTTAAGTGTGCAGACCCTGCGGGTTCGAGAACTATGTAGACATGACCCGAGAGACTCCTCGGTCAATATCCAATAGCAGGACCTGGATGCCCATATTGGATCCTACATATTCTACGAAGATCTTATCGTTTGAACCTTAGTGCCAAGGATTCATATAATCCCGTATGTCATTCCCTTTGTCCTTCGGTATGTTACTTGCCTGAGCTTCGATCGTCAGTATCCGTATACCTATTTCAATCTCGTTTACCGGCAAGTCTCTTTACTCGTTCCGTAATACAAGATCCCGCAACTTACACTAAGTTACATTGCTTGCAAGGCTTGTATGTGATGTTGTATTACCGAGTTGGCCCCGAGATACCTCTCCGTTCACACGGAGTGACAAATCCCAGTCTAGATCCATACTAACTCAACTAACACCTTCGGAGATACCTGTAGAGCATCTTTATAGTCACCCAGTTACGTTGCGACGTTTGATACAGACAAAGCATTCCTCCGGTGTCAGTGAGTTATATGATCTCATGGACATAGGAATAAATACTTGACACGCAGAAAACAGTAGCAACAAAATGACACGATCAACATGCTACGTCTATTAGTTTGGGTCTAGTCCATCACGTGATTCTCCTAATGACGTGATCCAGTTATCAAGCAACAACACCTTGTTCATAATAAGAAGACACTGACTATCTCTGATCAACTGGCTAGCCAACTAGAGGCTTGCTAGGGACGGTGTTTTGTCTATGTATCCACACATGTAAATGAGTCTTCATTCAATACAATTATAGCATGGATAATAAACGATTATCTTGATACAGGAATCATAATAATAACTATATTTATTATTGCCTCTAGAGCATAATTCCAACAAATATGTCATTTTGGAGCTAACTATGCTTATTAAGCCATTTTGTAGCTAGCTAAGCTAATTATAGGCCACTTAATAGCTAAGTTAGGGGCAATAGGTCATCCTGGAGCTACGTAAGCCTTATTATGTCATTTAGGAGAGAACTTAGCTAAGTATAAGTCATTTCTTATTACATAGGCTATTTTGGAGCTAAAAGCTAATTATGTCATTTAGGTGCAAGGCAAGCTAAGTATATGTCATCTTTGAGCTAACTTGGGTAAAATATGTCATTTTGGAGCTAACTATGCTTATTAAGCCATTTTGTAGCTAGCTAAGCTAATTATAGGCCATTTAATAGCTAAGTTAGGGGGAATAGGTCATCTTGGAGCTACGTAAGCCTTATTATGTCATTTAGCAAAGAACTTAGCTAACTTTAGGTCTTTTTTTATTAAATAGGCCATTTTCGAGCTAACTAGGCTAATTATGTCATTGAGGTGGAAGCCAAGCTTAGCTTATGTCATTTTGGAGCTAACTTTGGTAAAATATGTCATTTTGGAGCTAACTATGCTTATTAAGCCATTTTGGAGCTAGCTAAGCTAATTATATGCCATTTATTAGCAATTAGGGGGAATGGATAATCTTGGAGCTACGTAAGCCTTATTACGTCATTTAGGAGAGTACTTAGCCAAGTATAGGTTATTTTTTATTAATTGGCCATTTTGGAGCTAACTCAGCTAATTATGTCATTTAGGTTGAGGACATGCTAAGTATATGTCATTTTGGAGCTAAGTTGGATGAAATATGTCATTTTGGAACTAACTATGCTTATTAAGCCATTTAGGAGCTAGCTAACCTAATTATAGGGCATTTAATAGCTAAGTTAGGGAGAATAGGTCATCTTGGAGCTACGTAAGCCTTATTATGTCATTTAGGATAGAACTTAGCTAAGTATAGGTAATTTTTTTATTAAATAGGTCATTTTGGAGATAACTAAGCTAATTATGTCATTTAGGTGCAAGCCAAGCTAAGTATATGTCATCTTCGAGCTAACTTGGGTAAAATATGTCATTTTGGAGCTAACTATGCTTATTAAGCCATTTTGGACCTAGCTTAGCTAATTATAGGCCATTTAATAGCTAAGTTAGGGGGAATATGTCATCTTGGACCTACGTAGGCCTTATTATGTCACTTAGGAGAGAACTTAGTTAAGTATATGTCATTTTTTTATTAAATAGGCAATTTTGGAGCTAACTAAGCTAATTATGTCATTTAGGTGGAAGCCATGCTAAGTATAGGTCATTTTGGGGCTAACTTTGGTAAAATATGTCATTTTGGAGCTAACTATGCTTATTAAGCCATTTTGGAGCTAGCTAAGCTAATTATAGGCCATTTAATAGCTAAGTTAGGGGGAATAGGTCATCTTGTAGCTACGTAAGCCTTATTATATTATTTAGGAGAGAACATAGCTAACTATAGGTCAATTTTTTATTAAGTAGGTCATTTTGGAGCTAACTAATCTAATTATGTCATTTCAGTAGAAGCCAAGCTAAGTATAGGTCATTGTAGAGCTAACTTGGGTAAAATTAGTCATTTTGAAGCTATCTATGCTTATTAAGCCATTTTGGAGCTAGCTAAGCTAATTATAGGACATTTAATAGCTAAGTTAGGGAGAATAGGTCATCTTGGAGCTACGTAAGCCTTTAGGAGAGAACTTAGCTAAGTATAGGTAATTGTTCATTAAATAGGTCATTTTGGAGCTAACTAAGCTAATTATGTCATCTAGCTGCAAGCCATGCTAAGTATATGTTATCTTGGAGCTAACTTGGGTAAAATATGTCATTTTGGAGCTAACTATGCTTATTAAGCCATTTTGTTGCTAGCTAAGCTAATTATAGGACATTTAATAGCTAAGTTAGTGGGAATAGGTCATCTTGGAGCCACGTAAGCCTTATTATGTCATTTAGCAGAGAACTTAGCTAACTATATGTCTTTTTTTATTAAATAGGCCATTTTGGAGCTAACTAAGCTAATTATGTCATTTAGGAGGAATCCAAGCTTAGTATATGTCATTTTGGAGCTAACTTTGGTAAAATATGTCATTTTGGAGCTAACTATGCTTATTAAGCCATTTTGGAGCTAACTATGTTTATGAAGCCATTTTGGAGCTAGCTAAGTTAATTATAGGACATTCAATAGCTAAGTTAGAGAGAACAGGTCATCTTGGAGCTACGTAAGCCTTTAGGAGAGAACTTAGCTAAGTATAGGTCATTTTTTATTAAATAGGTCATTTTGGAGCTAACTAAGCTAATTATGTCATTTAGGTGCAAGCCAAGCTAAGTATATGTCATCTTGGAGCTAACTTTGGTAAAATATGTCATTTTGGAGCTAACTATGATTATTAAGCCATTTTGATGCTAGCTAAGCTAATTATAGGCCATTTAATAGCTAAGTTAGGGGGAATAGGTCATCTTCGAGCTACGTAAGCCTTATTATGTCATTTAGCAAAGAACTTAGCTAACTATAGGTGTTTTTTTATTAAATAGGCCATTTTGGAGCTAACTAAGCTAATTATGTCATTTAGGAGGAAGCCAAGCTTAGTATATGTCATTTTGGAGCTAACTTTGGTAAAATTTGTCGTTTTGGTGCTAACTATGCTTATTAAGCCATTTTGGAGCTAGCTAAGGTAATTATATGCCATTTAATAGCTAAGTTAGGGGGGATAGGTCATCCTGGACCTACGTAAGCCTTATTATGTTATTTAGGAGAGAATTAGCTAAGTATAGGTTATTGTTTTATTAAATAGGCCATTTTGGAGCTAACTAAGCTAATTATGTCATTTAGGTGGAAGACAAGCTAAGTATATGTCATTTTGGAGCTAACTTGGCTGAAATATGTCATTTTGGAGCTAATTATGCTTATTAAGCCATTTTGGAGCTAGCTAACCTAATTATAGGTCAATTAATAGCTAAGTTAGGCAGAATAGGTCATCTTGGAGCTACGTAAGCTTTATTATGTCATTTAGGAGAGAACTTAGCTAAGTATAGGTTAGTTTTTATTAAATATTCCATTTTGGAGGTAACTAAACTAATTATGTCATTTAGGTGTAAGCCAAGCTAAGTATATTTCATCTTGGAGCTAACTTGGGTAAAATATGTCATTTTGGAGCTAACTATGCTTATTAAGCCATTTTGGAGCTAGCTAAGCTAATAATGTGCCATTCAATAGCTAAGTTAGGGGAATAGGTCATCCTAGAGCTACGTAAGCCTTATTATGTCATTTAGGAGAGAACTTAGCTAAGTATAGGTTATTTTTTATTAAATAGGCCATTTTGGAGGTAACTAAGCTAATTGTGTCATTTTATAGCTAACTATGCTTATTAAGCCATTTTGGAGCTAGCTAAGCTAATTAGAGGCCATTTAATAGCTACGTTAGGGGGGATAGGTCATCTTGGAGCTACGTAAGCCTTATTATGTCATTTAGGAGAGAACTTAGCTAACTATAGGTCATTTTTATTATTAAATAGGCCATTTTGGAGTTAACTAAGCTAATTATATCATTTAGGTGGAAGCCAAGCTAAGTATATGTCATTTTGGAGCTAACTTTGGTAAAATATGTCATTTTGGAGCTAAGTATGCTTATTAAGCCATTTTGGAGCTAGCTAAGCTAATAATGTGCCATTTAATAGCTAAGTTAGGGGAATAGGTCATCCTAGAGCTACGTAAGCCTTATTATGTCATTTAGGAGAGAACTTAGCTAAGTATAGGTTATTTTTTATTAAATAGGCCATTTTGGAGGTAACTAAGCTAATTATGTTATTTAGGTGGAAGACAAATTAAGTATATGTCATTTTGGAGCTAACTTGGGTAAAATATGTTATTTTGGAGCTAGCTATGTTTATTAAGCCATTTTGGAGCTAGCTACGCTAATTATAGGCCATTTAATAGCTAAGTTAGGGAGAATAGGTCATCTTGGAGCTAGGTAAGCCTCATTATGTCATTTAGGAGAGATCTTAGCTAAGTATAGGTCATTTTTTATTAAATAGGCAATTTTGGACCTAACTAAGCTAATTATGTCATTTAGGTGGAAGGCAAGCTAACTATATGTCATTCTAGAGCTAACTTGGGTAAAATATGTCATTTTGGAGCTAACTATGCTTATTAAGCCATTTTGGAGCAAGCTAAGCTAATTATAGGCCATTTAGTAGCTAATTAGGGGGGAATAGGTTATCTTGGAGCAACGTAAGCCTTATTATGTCATTTAGGAGAGAACTTAGCTAACTATAGATTAGTTTTATTAAATAGGCCATTTGGGAGCTAACTAAGCTAATTATGTCATTTAGGTGGAAGCCAAGCTAAGTATAGGTCTTTGTAGAGCTAACTTGGGTACAATTTGTCATTTTGAAGCTAACTATGCTTATTAGGCCATTTTGGAGCTAGCTAAGCTAATTATAGGCCATTTAATAACTAAGTTAGGGAGAATAGGTCATCTTGGAGCTACGTAAGCCTTATTATGTCATTTTGGAGAGACCTTAGCTAAGTATAGGTCATTTGTTTTATTAAATAGTCCATTTTGGAGCTAACTAAGCTAATTAAGTCATTTAGGTGGAAGCCATGCTAAGTATAGGTCATTTTAGAGCTAACTTGGTTAAAATTTGTCATTTTGGAGCTAACTATGCTTATTAAGCAATTTTGGAGCTAGCTAAGCTAATTATAGGCCATTTAATATCTAAGTTAGGGGGAATAGGTCATCTTGGAGCTACGTAAGCCTTATTACGTTATTTAGGAGATAACTTAGCTAAGTATAGGTCATTTTTATGAAATTGGCCATTTTGGAGATAACTAAGCTAATTATGTCATTTAGGTGGAAGCCAAGCTAAGTATAGGTCATTTTGGAGCTAACTTGGGTAAAATTTGTCATTTTGGAGCTAACTATGCTTATTAAGCCATTTTAGAGCTAGCTAAGCTAATTATAGGCCATTCTAGACCTAACTATGCTTATTAAGCCATTTTGAGGCTAGCTAAGCTAATTATAGGTCATTCTAGAGCTAACTATGCTTACTAAGCCATTTTGAGGCTAGCTAAGCTAATTATAGGTCATTCTAGAGCTAAGTATGCTTATTAAGCCATTTTGGAGCTAGTTATGCTAAGTATAGGTCATTCTAGAGCTAACTTGGGTAAAATATGTCAATTTGGAGCTAAGGTAAGGTAAGGAAGGACCACTATGTAGTTGTTAAGCAAAACACTAGAAAAAACATACCATTATCGTCGTCTCGGCAGTGAAGCACGGTGGGTCTGGCTTGTTTCACCTGGAGAAGGCTGCCCTGGAGAAGGCTCCACTGTAGAAGGGTCGTGCGATGCGTTTCGGGAGATATTCTGCACCAAACATCGTTTGCAATGTGTCGTTAGCATGATGGCACTCTTGAGATCACTCAATGGAAATGAAAGTCACCGTCCCCACCATGTTAATGACTGGCATCACCGAAGGGACTTGGTCGGTCTTCTCGCACATAGACTGTACAATTGATTTTGTCAAGTCAAACTTTTTAGTTATTAATGAAATGAACAATAATATGCAAGATTTGACAAAATATGAAGAAGAAACATACCACGAAGAGCTCATACATGGCCGTGTTAGATGCATCATTCTGCGCCCTCTCGTCCTCCACCAACGCAACCGTCCTCTCCTCCAGCTCCTTCATCTCCTTATTCTTCTCCGCCAAAAGCGCCTGCATTGCCTCTCTCTCTTTCAAAAGAGCAGCATGTAACACAACTCTTTTTTAGCACTGTAATCATATTGGTTCGCACGCACAACGTAATGCACAAAGATAGTTGAGTCCATTAAACTAACTTCGATGGCGAGCTCGACTGGCCGTGGACGAGGTGTTATCTCAGGACAGGAGCTTATTTGGCGTGCCTTTATCTGCCGGATAGCAGAGACAGAACAATTTGTAGTCTTTAGGTCGGGCATAGATAGCTCTTTGCCAAAGGTACGAAAGTGATACCCGTTGATGTTGTATTTGTTAAACGAACGTACGTTATAGTAAAAACCATTAGCGACTTGTCTCAACTCAGCGTCCATAGACTCTGCATCAGCCTACAAGCTTAATACAAAATAATGGATGCATTAGCCGCAAATTAGACCAAGAAATCAAATGACCCATTAATGGTAATTAATTACCCTTTGTTTGAACCAAGATATGAAACCGGGATAGTCGCCTCCATGCTTTGCGAGAAGCTCATGCTCTTCGACGGAATCCTTTACGATGACCGCTCCATCTGAGAATTCGGCGACGTATCGACTATATCAAATATCCGGGAATAAGAGCAGTTCAAAGGAATTAGAAGTTGCGGAACAATAATTTACCGAGAACTTGCTCCAAGTACGGCCGCACTTCTGTTAGGTTGGTGAAGATATACAATGAAATGGTCCGCCATTCTTCGACATCCAACGATTTCCCTTTCGAAGCACCGGATGGTGCGAGCTTCCCTTTGAATAGGCTGAGGTTGGATCGACCTTTTTTAGGATCACCATCATTGTACCGAGGCTTCGGGTTATGCAAATGATGATTTTTGGCTTCATAGTGTGCTGTCACGAAGTTTGCCCCTCCTCAGTAATGAATGCCTCGGCCATCGACGCTTCAATTCTATGTTTATTTTTACATTTAGCTCGAAGCATCTTCTGCATCATCTCAGTTGAGTAGCACCATCGATTTTCAACGCCCCCCAATGTTTCCTCGGTTGGGAGATGCAAAATCAAATGCTGCATTAGATTAAAGATGCCCGGTGGAAAGATCTTTTCTAATTTGCAGATCAACTCTGCCGCCAATTCTTCCATTTCATCTAGCACGCCAGGCGATAATTATTTCGCACAAAGAGAACGGAAGAATAGCTCAGCTCCGCCAGTACTAGCCATTCATGCTCATGGATAATGCCACGCAACATCACCGACATTACCCGCTCAATCCATATGTGCCAATCATGACTCTTGAGACCAAATATTTTCAATTTCTCAAGACTCGCTCCGCTCTTTATATTCGCAGCATACCCATCGGGGAACATCAACCACATTTTCACCCATAATAGCATTTCCCTCACAGCTGGCCTTTCAAGATTGAACCATGCATTTGGTTTCGCTATGCTTTGCTTTCCTTTCCGTTGTCGCAAGTTTTGTAACGGTCCATCACATAGAGCCTCTTGGTCGATTCTAGCCTTAGGATTATCCTTTGACTTCCCCTCTATGCAGAACAATGTACCAAAAATGGCCTCCACAATATTCTTTTTAGTGTGCGTCACGTCGATGTTGTGTGGGCAAAGGAGGTCTTTGATGTAAGGCAGATCTCATAAGCATGACTTATGAGTCCAGGCGTGTTTCATATTATACCCTTTGAAGTACCCTGGACGCAAAGGATCAGGCTCGAGAGCGTTTAACTAATCAAGGGTCTGTTGGCCTGTCAACGTAGCTGGTGTAGTGTTTTTGACAACTCTACCTTTGATGAAATTCTTCTTCTCTTTTCTAAACATATGGTCAAGATCCAGGAACTGTCTATGCATGTCGAAGGAAGAAAACGTGCGACTAGCCTGCAGCCAACGGAACTGAAGAGCTGCCTTGCATGTGGTGCACGGGAATCTTCCATGCACACACCAGCCAGCGAATAGCGCAAACGCTGGATAATCATGCGTCGAGTACATGTACCACACATGCATTTTGAATTTTTGTTTGGTAGCGACGTTGTATGCCTTGATCCCATTATCCTAGGCTTCTTGCCACTCATCCTTAAGCGGCTGCTTGTACACATTCATATTTTTTCCCTAGATAGTTGGGCCCTGGAATTATCAACGTCAGGAAAATGTTCTTTCTTTTCATAATCTCTCTGGGTGGGAGATTGAGTGGAATGACAAATATGGGCCAACAACTCTATTGTGCTGCCATCATACGATACACATTGAAAACATCCGTGCTGATGGCAACTCGAGGATGCCTTGGATCTTCCGATTTATCCTAATGTAATGCATCGAAGTGCTTCCACGCAACACCATCTGAAGTGTGTACCAGCATCTTGTTCCCTTCCGCATCTAGTTCGGTTCTTTCGCCCAATTTGTGCCATGTCATCTTTCTGGCCATCTCTTCGACCATGAAAAGATGTTGAAGTCTTGGTACGATTGGCAGATACCGAAGAACGCTAATGGGGATTTTGTTCTAATTCTTCTCACCCATACCGTTGTCTACCACAATATACCTAGAAGAATTGCAAATGGGCCAATAGTTCAAAGCCGCATACTCAAGCCTAAATAAGGCACATCCATTCTCACACGCATGTATCTTCTCATAGGGCATCTTAAGTACACGGAGGATTATCTCTGACTGGTACCGGTTTGCACGCAGTACATGGCCTTTGGGTAGAAAGCATCCAAATATCGTCATCATCGCGTCCTAGCATTCTCTGCCTAGGTTGAATTGAGCCTTCAGAGCCATTACTTTTGTGATGGCATCCAACTAACAAAGCTCAGTGTGCTCGTGGAGAGGACGTTTTGAATACTCCAACATTTCATAGAAGGCCTTTTGCAGATTCCTCCATTTCATCGTCCGAATCCCGAGCATCATCAAAGTCTTGCACCATTTCTTCGATCCCGATACCATTCTCGTCGGTGCAACAACGAATCACCTCAGCTCTGGCACGTTGGTTAGACTCACCATGAAAAGTCCACACCGTATAATTAGGCGTAAAACCCCACTTCTGCAGGTGTTTACCCATTTCAAACTTTGTCTGCTTTTCCAGTTGCCGCAGTTGGGACAGGGGCACCATGTTTTTTGATGGCGATTTGCAAATGCAGCTCTCCTAAACCCCCTAGTTTTTGTTAACCATTCATGGGTCATGTCTTTCTGACTAGGGTGACCAGTGTACATCCAAGCACGATCACTCATCTTGCCTAGCTACCTATGGGCACACAAGATACAAATATATAATTCATCATCTATATTCATCCTCTAATCAAGTTTGTCAGTTTTATTACGTCCATGCAACCTACACGCTAATTGGTAAAGATAGGTCCTAATCCCACCCGAGTATGTGTAGATTGGGTTCGTTTTCCCATGCTCTGCTCCAGATCCGATGCAGAATTTCGGCAGCACCTCACCGATGTTCTCCTGATGCACGTCTCGGCAATAACCAGAGAGGATGTGTACCCGGAGAACAACAAGGAGGCACTGACAAAATTCCGCATCGGATCTGGAGCATAGCATACGGGAAAACGAACCCAATCTACACATACTCGGGCTGCCCATGGATAACATTGGACAATTCGAAAGGATGGCGGTTATAAATATGCAAAGACATGCATATTTATAGATGTCGCGCTTTCGAACGGGAGATGCATACTGGTCCCGCAAACTCATGATTGAAGAAACCTATAGCTAGCAAGTTTCACGATTTCCAGAACATAGCAAAATAAGGGGGTAGGAGGAGAAGACATTTGTGCTCACCAACAAACGCAGGGGCGGAGCTCGTCCAACGCACGTGGAGGTCGTCGAACAACTGCACATTGAAATTCACCCGATCAACACAAATATGATGCTTTTATAATTAACATAATCGGAAAATATGTGACCTAACTCATAATTTACAAAACTATGACCCCGTTGGCCTCTAGAAGGCTGAAAAGCACCTTCTCGTTCAACAGGAGGCAGAAGTGGTGTCGGGGGTCGGGGCTTAGTAGCGTCGGGAGTCAGTGCCGTCGAGGGTCGGCGGTGTCGGGTGTTGGTGGTGTCGCGGGTCGGGTTTAGTGGTGTCGGTGGTCGGGGGTCAGTGTCGTCGGGGGTCGAGGGTCAGTGGCGTCGGGGCTCGGTCGTCTTTTCGGCTAACAAGAGGCCGAAGAGGTGTCGGGGTTCAGGGATTGGCGGTCTGTGGCGTCGGGGGTCGGGAGAAGGGGTCGAGGGTTAGTGGCATCGGGGGTCAGGGGTCGAGGTTCAGTGACGTCGGGAGTCGAGGGTCAGTGGCGTCGGGCGTCGGAGGTCGGGGGTCAGTGGAGTCGGGGGTCGGGGGTCGGGTGTCATTGG
Source organism: Hordeum vulgare subsp. vulgare (assembly GCF_904849725.1). Classification (NCBI taxonomy): domain Eukaryota; kingdom Viridiplantae; phylum Streptophyta; class Magnoliopsida; order Poales; family Poaceae; genus Hordeum; species Hordeum vulgare. The sequence goes on along the minus strand of NC_058519.1, from coordinate 277,787,197 downwards.
CGTTGAGGGTCGACGGTTAGTGGCGTCGGGGGTCGGGGGTCGGGGGTTAGTGGCGTCGGTGGTCGAGGGTCGAGGGTCGGGGTTGGTGGCGTCGGGCGTCGGGGGTCGGGGGTTGGGGGCCGGGGGTCGAGGGTCGGGAGTCAGTGGCGTTGGGGGTCGAGGGTGAGTGGCGTCGGGCGTCGGGGCTCTAGGGTCAGTGCCGTCAGGGGTCGGGAGTCGATGGTCAATGGCGTCGCTGGTCGAGGGTCGAGGGTCAGTGGCGTCGGGCTTCGGGGGTCGGGGGTCGAGGGTTAGTGCCGGGGTGTCGGGGTTCCTTTTTCCTCTCCTTTCTTCTTCTCCTCTCTCCTATTTTCTTCTTCTTCTTCTTCTTCTTCTTCTTCTTGATCATCATGATCTTCTTCTTCTTATTCTTCTTCTTTTTTCTCCTCCTCCTCCTCCTCTTCTTCTTCTTCTTCTTTATTTTCTCTTTCTCCCCCTCTCCTCTTTCTTGTTGTTCTTCTTCTTCAAGTTTTCTTCTTCTCTTATTTTCTTCTAAGTTTTTTCTTTTCTATCTATTTTTTTCTACCTAATGAACTAACTATATAATTTAACAAAAAAAAACAGAAAAAATAACTATCTAATTGAAAAGCAAAACAGAAATTAAACTAACCGAAGGCACTCACCGTAGTTGTGGATGGCCGGGCCAGCCGAAGGAGGGGGGAGCCGCAAAGAGGGGGTGTCGCCAGGAGTCGGTGAGGGGAGAGGGCGGCACCGGGGGCTGCGCCGGGAGCCGGTGAGGGGAAGGGCGTTGACGGGAGCTGGTGAGGGGAGGGGGCTGCGTAAGGAGCCGGTGATGGGGGGGGTGACGGGATCAGGTTAGGGGAGGGGGCGGTCCCCGCAGCCGGTGAGTGGAGGGGGAGGTGGAGGGGTGGCCGGCCGATGGTGGTGCTGGATCGAGGGTAGCACGCGGGTGGAGAGAGAAAGGGTGGGGGAGTGGGGTAGTGGAGCGAGGGGCTGGGGGGAAAATGCCGTCATAGGCACGTCCCCTTTGCCGTGTGCCCCCGGACGGCAAAGAGCCCCACGGCGGACGGCAAATGCCAGGCGAACGACAAAGAGCCCGTCCGTTGGACCTGGCCAGGCCCAAGGTCTAGTGGGACCCATCTGTCCTCTTTGCCATCTACCCTACGTCTCTTTGCCGTGCGCTGGCAGACAACAAAGGAATGACCAATGGCAAACAGTCTGTTTGCCAACAGTCACCCCTTTACCGCCTGCTTGAGGTTAGCATGCCATCAGCCAGCAGTCGGCAAAGAACTGGTTGATGGCAAATTACTGGATTCCAGTAGGGATCTTTAAAAGAGTAATTAGCAAGCATAGTGGAGATTTCAGCTTCAGGTATTTTTCTTTTATTAGTGATGATGTCTTTCATATAATTAGCATAAGGGGCGATCTTTAGAAGATGACTCAAACGGGTATGCAAAAAGACTGTCCTAAGCATTTTAGCAAAGCGTTCAAATTCTTCATCATCTTTGTTCTTAATTGGTTTGGGTGGATAAGGCATGGGTTTTTGAACCCATGGCTCTCTTTCTTTCTCATGCTTTCTAGCAACAAAATATCTTTTATCATAATATTTATAATTAGGTTGCGGGTGTTCAAGATCAACATTAGGTTCTATCTCAACATCATTATCTGGTTCTTTATCATTGTCACGTTGAGCATCTACATGAGTAACATGGGTCACGAATCGCTTGAAGCGATAATTTCATTCAAAGTTTTATCCTGTATATATAGGTTTTGGTCTCGTGAAGGAGAAATTATGGATCAAGCTTGATGGAGGCTTAAGTCTATGATGCACACTTTCCCCAATCATGAGCTCCCAAGAGAAATAATTATACAAAATGTTTATTCTTGGCTTTCTTACGATGATCAACTGATGCTCGATTCTTCTTCTACTAGTTCTTCATGAAGAAAACTATTGAATTGAAATGGGATCTTCTGCAAAGAATTAAACACAACTCTAAAGATTGGGAACTCGACAAAGGAAAAGATTCAGGTATAAAGCTTGAGTTTGATTGTGGTAAATCTTTTATGGAAACTGATACTTTTCATAAGTTTAGCAATAAATATGGGCTTGACTTTGAGATAGTAGCTTCTTTCTATGAATCATTTTCTACTCATGTTGATGTCTCTAAGGAGAATGCGGTTAAATTTCATCCACTTATTAAAGAATTATTGGAGGAACATGTTAAAGTTAACGATAAAACAGTTGTTTACCATGTTTATCTAGTTGAGCCTACTACTTACATTGAGAAACCACATTTTCCTGTTAGGATTAAGGAGCATGCCAAAGCTTCAATTGTGGTTAATAAAAGCAATGTTAGAACATCCAAACCTTTTGAACAAAGAAATGTAACCTAGTGTTACTATGGTCAAATATCTCTTGGTTTATAATATTGATGTGTAGGTGATTTACGTCTGTGATGAAGCTGCTAGAATCTCAAAAGTTGCTAGAAACGAACATCATGTGTTAGACAATAATAAACAAGTTCTTTGCATGCTTGTTGTTTCTATTAAGATAGGAGATCATTGTTATCATGGTTTATGTGATATGGATGGTAGTGTGAGTGCTATACCCTTTTCTTTAACCAAGAGATTATGAATGATATAGCACCTGTGAGACTGAAGATATTGTTGTCACTATTAGCCTTGGAAATAAAGACACTATTTCACCACTTGGGATTGTTAGAGATTATGAAGTCTTGTGTGAAAAAATCAAGTTTCCCACTAATTTGTTAGTACTTGGTTCACTACAAGATACTTTTGGTCCCATTATATGTGGTAGGCCTTTCTTGAATACCGTTAATGCTGAAATTAATTTTGTTACAAGAAAGTTTAAAGTAAGTTTAGGTGATGTGTCTCAAGAATTTAATTTCTGTAAGTTTGGTAGACAACTACATGAGAGAGAATTATACGTAAGGATGAAATTATTGGTCTTGCTTCTATTGCCATGCCTCCTCTTGATCCTTTAGAACAATATTTGCTAGACCATGAAAATAATATGGATATGAATGTGAGAAATGAAATAGATGAGATATTCTTTAAGGAAGCACCTATCCTTAAACAAAATTTGTATGTTGACATACTAGGAGATCCTCCCCCACCCAAGGGACATCCGGTGTTTGAATTAAAGAAATGGCCTGATACTTTTTTCATACCCTCTGTTTTGACTCTCCTAACTAGATTAAAATATCTTAAAAATGAGGATCAATTTATTTTTTAGAGTGCTTGTGATACTTGATGTGATTGTTGTTTGTTTGCTTGTGTTTTTAAATCATAAAAGTTCCTACTAATCTTTAGTCTCACCTCCTTGCCCAAGACTTTCCCCAATGACCATACCATGTGTATAGGACCTAAAAATATTTTTCCAAATATTATTTTGACCAAAAAGCATTTATTTAATTTACGCTACAAGTCCTCAAATATTTTCCCCATATTTTATTTAAATCCCATTATCAAAAATACTTCCCAAAACCAAAAAATTATTATTTTAAAAATTATTTTAATGCTCTATTTAAATATCTTTTTGACGCCAAAAAAGGTCTTTTATGAAGGAAAATTAGTTTCTTGCTTTTAAAATATTTGAGAAAATTTAGGGAAACTCACTAGACATATACATTCCATATATAAGAGTTTCAACACATGGTCATGTTCAATATATTGGACAAAACCCTCCAAAACCCTTTATGCGTATTTCAATCTTTTGAAATATTTCAACAAGAAATATTCAGTTCCTAGAAAATTATAGAAAGTCACACATGATATAGGTGATGATCTTGCCAAGTTCCATCTCAATCCAAGTTGATTTGGTTCACCTAAATATTCCAAAATCCTATTTGTCGAGAACCAAATTTGAGCAACTCTACATTGCCGAGTGTCTGCAATTATGCTCAAATTTTGTGGACATATTCTCATACTCTAATAATGCATCCATAAGAGGTGGTGCATCAAGGGGATCAGATTAACTTGTCCCAAACCCCTCAAAACTACTCCTGCTGATTTCTGTAATTAGGAGACTTTACATTATAAAGTTTCTCCAATTGATCTCAAACTTTTTGGACATGCTCTAATACTTACATAATGCCACCACACCAAATGGTGCATTAGTGGGAATTAATTTGCATGGATTTATATGCAGAAAGCCATTTCTCCCCATTTCTAAGGTTTTTCAAGTCCACATTCAAAACTTTCTCCAAAAAATCCCAAATTTGGTATCCAATCTCATTTTCACCTACCATGTGATCCTGATAAGTTTCATAGCAAGTGGAATCCATTTTCTAGCCCTAACACCCATCAAACACCTTCTGCTCACTTATCAAATTTGTTGCGTTGGCCATTTCTACTGTTCTCCTTGAGCTCAAATTTTTACCACAACTTTTGCTAGCCCTCTAACACCTCTAGTAACTTTGCCAATGCCGTGATCACTTATTGGAGGGTAACTCCCTCTCTTTCCCCCTCCTTTGCACCATGACAGCACCTCTTTTACCCTCCTCCATTATTTCCGCTCATGCAAATGCCCCAAGTCTTTTCAAAATACCTCTAGTGTGCTAATGCACCATTTCATGCAAAAAATATGGCATGATCATGTGGAAAATATCAGCAGCCCTTCTACAACTTGATTTTTGGCAGAAATGAAGCCTTGAACTACAAGTGCTAGCTACACTCCTCTCCCCGGACTGAAACTTAGCAGTCCTGTAGTTCCTCCATGCCTAAGAGTACTGGACAAGTTTTTTTTTTCAAATGCCTCCCAGTAAAAACACTTTGTGCTAGCCCCAAGTTTACTGTTGCAAACTTAAATAGAGATGAAACCCCCCTACACTGCCTCATATGAGAGCAAACTCCTACATCTCTCTCCAGAGAGCATGCCTTGCATGTTTGACAACATGGCTTGACCAGAGGGTGGTCCTGGACAACCTGTGGCATGGTGATCATGCCACTGACTTGCAAAAGTGGTACTTTGTGCCTTGTCCTTGTCCTGCAGCTCGCGTCCCGCAGCTGCAGAGTGCCCCAGCGCACTAGTGTATCACTCTCTCCATTTTTGACACGGTCCACAACACCACCAAGGCTCCAAGCAACTCAGACACGCGTGGCCGCTATGCCCAAAGCACCCGAGGCGCATCGGAGCTCCCACTTTGGTGCCCCCCTCCAATTATCCTTCCCATGAGTGCCCCTGTACCACCAGGCCACCTCATTTTCCCCTCAAGCACTTCCCAAACCGAGCCTCTTTCTCCTACTCCCTCCTCCTCTACAATTGACCGCCAGTCTTTCGGCTCCGCTTGGATTCGAGCAGGCCATCCGTCCCGCTCCTCAACCACCATCTCCAGGAGGATCCACATGGTGTTTACGGCTTTCCGGGCAACCCAGGGATCCCTCCCTACGACCAAGCCATGCCCCCAAGTTACGCCAGCACCGCCATTCGCCTCCGTCGGTGGGCAGCTCGCCCCGGATGTCCCTGCGGCTCACGTGACCATCACAGGGCGCGACATGGAGTCGGGTGCCCGCCCAGACCATCGGCTCAACAACCGGTGCGGCAGGGCGGCCGGGAGCGATGGTCGATGCCATTCTCTACCCATGTCAGAAGGAAGAAAAAGGGGACAAGAGAGAAGGAGACGGACCAGTGGGACCCACCTGTAAGCGGCACTCAGGCTAGGGCCTGGTGTTTAAGTGGATGTGGCTTCCCACATTTGCGCCTTCCTATAGTGCAAGTACATTGGGGCGAAGGCGCCACCGACATGGCCGACTAGCCTCTGCCCTAGGTCTTTCGCCTATATATTCCCAAAAATTCCAGAAAAAATCAGGAGATCATCGAAAGTACTTTTCCGCCGCCGCAAGCTTCTGTCTCCGCAAGATCCCATCTGGGGCACGTTCTGGTGCCCTCCCGGAGGGGGATTTGGGTATGGAGGGCTTCTTCATCAACACCATGACCTCTCCGATGATGCGTGAGTAGTTCACTATAGACCTACGGGTCCATAGCTAGTAGCTAGATGACTTCTTCTCTCTCTTGGATCTTCAACACAAAGTTCTCCATGATCTTCATGGAGATCTATACGATGTAATCTTCTTTTGCGGTGTGTTTGTCGAGATCCGATGAATTGTGGATTTATGATCAGATTATCTATGAATCTTATTTGAGTTTCTTCTGATCTCTTATTTGCATGATTTCATATCCTTGTAATTTTCTTTGAGTTGTGGGTTTTGTTTGGCCAACTTGATCTATGATTCTTGCAATGGGAGAAGTGCTTGGTTTTGGGTTCATATCGTGCGGTGACCTCACCCAGTGACAGAAGGGGTAGCAAGGCACGCATCGTGTTGTTGCCATCAACGGTAAAAAGATGGAGTTTTCATCATTGGTTTGAGTTTATCCCTCTACATCATGTCATCTTGCTTAAGGCGTTACTATGTTCGTCATGAACTCAATACACTAGATGCATGCTGGATAGCGGTCGATGTGTGGAGTAATAGTAGTAGATGCAGGAAGTATCAGTCTACTTGTCTCAGACGTGATGCCTATATGTATGGTCATTGCCTTAGATATCGTCATGACTTTGCGCGGTTCTATCAATTGCTCGATAGTAATTTGTTCACCCACCGTAATATTTGCTATTTTGAGAGAAGCCTCTAGTGAACACTATGGCCCCCAGGTCTACTCCACACCATATTTTCAGCCTTACTCTTTTACTTCGTTGCACTTTCCGCCTTCTGATCTCACTTTGCAATCAATCTTGAAGGGATTGACAACCCCTTTATAGCGTTGGGTGCAAGCTCTTTTGTGTTTGTGCAGGTACTCTGGACTTGACGAGATTCTCATACTAGATTGATACCTTGGCTCTCAAACTGAGGGACATACTTACTGCTCATGTGCTGCACCACCCTTTCCTCTTCAAGGGAAAAACCAACACAAGCCCAGTCTCCGTCAACGTGTCAATTTTTGGCGCTGTTGTCTGTTGTCGTAGCATAAAGAAACTCAAGATATATGATGACATTGAAATGCTTAATCGAAAAATGGTAAGCCCATTTCAAACTTAACGATGAGTATGACCTATGATCAAGCAACCTTGATTGACTCCTCAAGTCAAATACTCTAATATAGGTGACCTAGTCACTGCCCCACATCTAGATGGAGATTGTTGTATGGTTCGCATTTGACCTTACATATTCTTTAGGAACCATTCAACTCTCATCTAAATGTATGCATATATTTCAAAAATAAAAAAAATCTTTTGCTACTTTATGTCTCTCTTCTACTTTTATTTTGTTTCACTATAGGAATCTTTTACAATTGGCATCTTGAAACAATTCTTTCCATTCTCAGTTAAGCAGCTTATTATCATTGCAACTTGGTCTCACCGATCTGGGAAACTCGGTCCAACTGATTCCTCCCAAAGGCTTAAAACTCATTCTCGGTTCTACCGAACCACTTTGCCTCGGTGACTCCGTTATTGTAACTGCCTTAGCTTTTCTGATATTCTCTTCTTGATTTTCGCCTTTAGGGGGAGAACGCTTATCAATGATCCCATGTTTCATTGCCACCTAAGATCTCATTGAAAATTTTCTGAGACAAAATCCATTTTAGCATTATTTTTCTATGGGCGAAAACTTCTCTTGGGGGAGAAAAATCTTAGTGATCCCATACAATATAAGAGGGAGAATCTTATAGGATCCCTATCACAGGGGGAGATAGTTCAAGGAACCCTTATCCATATCAAAGGGGGAGAACATTCGATTAACCCTACTGACAATCTAAGGGGGAGAAAAGGCAAATTCAAGGAACACTTATAAAAGATAGAAGTATCCAGGATCCCTTTCTCTCAATGAGCCCTTTCCATCTGACCTTTTTTGGTAATTAATGCCAAAGGGGGAGAAATATTCAAACCTTCTATCGAATGAACCTATTTATAAGGGATAATCACCTAGAAGCCTACACAAAAGGGGGAGAAATATCAATCGGGAAGATATTTGTTCCTAAAGGAAGGTCTACCTAAAGGGAAATCCACCTGAAGGGAGATATACCAGACCTTACATATTAAGGGGGAGAGAGATAAAAACTATTTTATTGCTTTGAATTTATCTTACCCTACCGACTCCCAGTATCCAATGCTATGGTTCAGTATCTTGGTACTTTTGAAGTTCTTTGCATGTTTACAACAGAGTACTCTTGTGTTAACTAACATTTTTTCCCATGTGTACTTCTATGTTAAGATGCTCAAGATCCTCAATATAAGTATATGCATCATATCCTTCTTCGTGATGACCTCCTTTTTCTTGCACATATTGCTTGCAAGAGGGAGTCTCGAACATGGAAGCCCTTCATTCACACATGTTTGATGCGTATAGTAGGATGTCCATGACTTATCTGGTTCTTCTACCTTGTGTGTATCCATGCATTCCAAAGCAACTATCCTTTAAAGGAATTGCACACATTTAGGGGGAGCCTGTACCAGTCATGTTTCCTTCAAAGATGTCATATTCGAATGCTTATCCTTATTTCAAGCTTTGATTGTATGTTGTCATCAATTACCAAAAAGGGGGAGATTGAAAGAACAATAGGCTCCCTTGGTGGTTTTCATGATTCACGACAACATACATTGTCTCTTGGAAGAAAACTTTTACCTAGAAATTTTAGGTTTAGTCCATGGAGAGCTTTGGCTAAAGGTTTATGTGGATATGCCCCTTGATGCAAGGAAGGAATAGGGTTGGCTCAAGCTTCAAGCTAGAAGACTCTTCATTTTATATTTGTGAGAAATCTCCATGACCAAGTCAACCACAGCGGGAACCTCGACTTCAGTCTGATCTGTTGAGCTCTTCGGTTGCACAGGTTCCTGTGTAAAAGGATCTTCTTTTACCGAGGGGAGGTGTATGTGCTCGAGGCAGACATCACTCAGGACAGGTCTCCATGTGGACCAAGTTTTGCCAATTCATCTGCTGCTTGGTTTTTCAGTCGGGGAACATGGTGAAGTTCCAGACCTTCGAACTTCTTTTCGAGCTTTCTAATTGCGTTGCAGTATGCAGCCATGGTGGGGTTCCTTACATCCCACTCCTTCATTACTTGATTAACCACTAGATCTGAGTCGCCATAGACCATCAGGCGACGGATGCCGAGTGTGATGGCCATGCGCAACCCATAAAGGAGAGCTTTGTACTCTGCTTCGTTGTTGGAAGAATCAAAATGGATCTGCAACACATGCTTGAGTTTATCACCTTTTGGGGATATCAGCACTACGCCGGCGCCAGAGCCATTCAACATCTTGGACCCATCGAAGAACATGGTCCAATGAGCCTAGTAGATGTGAGTCGGTTGCTGTTGCTCTACCCATTCTGCTATGAAGTCAGCAAGAGCTTGAGACATTATAGCTTTCTTGGCTTCGAACTTGATGTCACAGTATAGCATCTCCATTGCCCACTTTGCCACTCGGCCTGATGCGTCCTGATTCTGGAGAATTTCCGACAACGGAGCATCGGATATGACAGATACCGAGTGGTCTTGGAAATAATGAGCCACCTTCTTTGCAGTCATGTAGATCCCATAAATAAGCTTCTGATAATGGGGATACCTCTGCTTGGAAGGAGTCAGGACTTCGGAAACATAATATACACGCCGATGAACCTTGTACGCTTTGCCTTCTTCTTCGTGTTCGACTGTCAGAACGGTGCTGAAGACTTGATTTGTAGCCGCGATGTACAGAAGAAGGGGTTCTTTACTGAGCGGGGTAGTAAGAACCGGCTGGGTGGAAAGCAGGGCTTTGAGGTCGTCGAATGCGATTTGGGCTTCGTTTGTCCACTCGAAGGTATCTGACTTCTTCATGAGTCGGTACAGAGGTAACGCCTTCTCGCCGAGTCGAGCGATAAACCTGCTCAAAGCCGCTAGGCAACCTGTGAGTTTTAGTACGTCATGTGCTCTTACCGGCCGCTCCATTCGAACAATGGTCCCGATCTTTTCGGGGTGGACATCGATCCCTCGTTCAGAAATGAAGAAACCGAGTAACTTCCCGCTGGGAACGCCGAATGAACACTTGGCTGGGTTGAGCTTGATATCGTACCTACGTAGGTTGGCGAATGTGTCTGCCAAGTCAGTCAACAGGTCGGAACCTTTGCGTAACTTGACTACGATATCGTCCATATATGCCTCCACATTTCGACCAATCTGGTCTAGGAGGCATTTTTGGATCATTCGCATAAAAGTTGCTCCTACATTCGTCAAACCGAATGGCATGGTGATGTAACAGAAGCACCCGAATGGGGTGATGAAAGATGTTTTTAATTCATCTAGACCATACAGACGGATCTGATGATAGCCCGAATAGGCATCAAGGAAGGATAAGCGCTCGCAACCCGCAGTCGAATCAATGATTTGATCAATGCGGGGGAGCGGGAAGTGGCCTTTCGGACAGACCTTATTAAGGTGCTTGAAATCGATGCACATACGGAGAGACTTGTCCTTCTTGGGCACGATGACAACATTAGCGAGCCACTCGGAGTGGTGTACCTCGCGAATGAAGTTGGCAGCCAGAAATTTAGCTACCTCCTCTCCGATTGCTTTTCTCTTGTGCGCGGCGAACCGACGCAGGCGTTCTCAGACGGGCCGAGCGGCAGTGTCCACATGCAGTCGGTGCTCAGCCAACTCCCTGGGTACACCTGGCATGTCAGCAGGCTTCCATGCAAAAATGTCCCAGTTCTCACGGAGGAATTGGATGAGCTCGGCTTCCTATTTTGGATCAAGGGTGGTGGAGATGTTTGTTGGGGCGGCGTTGGCATCCGTCGGGTGGATGCTTACTTTCTTCATGTCTCCTGTCGACTGGAATGCGGACTCGGAAGCTAGCTTCTTTGAACGCATCAGGTCGGCGGGGTCAGCAATCTTCTTGTACTCATCCAACTCGAGCACAGCCATCTAATGGTCTGCAATTCTCGACCCCTGCTGGAGACACTCCTCGGCCCGCTGCCGATTGCCTATGACAGTAATCACGCCTTTGGGACCAGGCATCTTCAGCTTCAAATATACGTAACATGGATGAGCCATGAAACGTACGTATGCCGGACGGCCCAGAATGGCATGGTATTCACTCTGGAAGTCTACCACCTCGAATGTTAACTTCTCTTTGCAGAAATTCTTGTGAGAGCCGAAAACGACATCCAACGCAATCTGGCGAGTGATTTAGCCTTTCTTCCCGGGATGACTCCATGAAATTGCATACTGCTCTCGCTAAGTATGGACATGGGAAAGCCCATTCCCTTGAGAGTATCGGCGTACATGATATTCAAGCCGCTGCCGCCGTCCATGATGACTTTGCGCAGCCTAACTCCTTCCACCACCGGGTCGACGACTAGAGCATGCCTCCCTGGGGTGGATACGTGTGTTGGGTGGTCTGACTGATCAAAAGTGATTGCAGTCTGTGACCACTTGAGGAATGTGGGAGTGGATGGGGTTGCCATGTTTACCTCCCTGTTGACCAGCTTCAGTCGACTTTTTCTTTCTACATCAGCAAAAATCATTAACGTTGCATGCACTTGAGGGAATGGATCCTCCTTGTCCTCATCATCTTTCTCGGTGTCTTTCTCACTCGGTTGTCCTTCACCGAATCCTTGGATCAGGAGGCGACACTGCCGAGTGGTATGTTTCGGCAATATGACATTGCCTTCTTCATTCGTCTTCGTGTGGATCGGACACGGTTGATCTAGGATGGAATTTTCTGACTGTTTCTTCTTGGGGGTGTATTGTTGTTTCCCCTTGCCTTTGAACTTAGGTTTTGTAACGACTGCTGCCTCTGCTTGCGGAGTGGATTGAGTTTTCTGTTTCTTCTTCCGACTGCTGCTCCCATCTCCGTCGGCGACTGACTTATGCTTGCCGCTACGTATGCGGTCCTCCTCTTCGCCGTTTGCATAGCGCGCGACTATCTCCATCATCTTTCTCATGGAGATGTCGCCTGTCCGACCAAACTTCAGGTATAGATCTTTGTACCGAACGTCTGCCTTGAAGGCGCAGACTGCTTGGTATTGTGTAACATTCTCCACCGTGTGGTAGAGGGTTGTCCAGCACTGGATGAAATCGGGCAAGGGCTCGTTTTGCTTCTGGACACAGTGCTGAAGCTCTGTGAGACCACCAGGGCGTTTGCATGTACCCTCGAAGGTCCTGATGAAGACTCGGGACATATCTGCCCAACTGTAAATGCTTGATGGAGCTAACTGGTTTAGCCAAGCCCGAGCCGAACCGTCGAGCATCAGTGAGAGATGTTTCATGGCGACATGGTCATCTCCGCCGCCGATCTGGACCGCCACTATGTAGTCGTCCAACCAAGTTTCTGGTTTGGACTCTCGTCTGAATTTGCTGATTCCTGTCGCCAATCGGAAGTTGGGAGGGATGTCAGCCGAGCGGATGGCCCGACAAAAACACTCGGGACGAGAAACGACGGTCCTGCTTCCACTCGGACGATCTCTGTCATGACCATCACGGTGGGCTCGGCTTTTATCAACCTTCTTCTGAGTGATATACCCTCTTGCATCAGGCCTTTGACCATGCGCGTCACTGCCCGAATGATGATCATCGTATTGCCGGGGTCCGTAAGGCCCACTCCGCGGAGGAGTACGCGAACGGCGACGATTCTCTGGATGAGACCGAATGGAAAGCGGATTCCGACTCCGGTCCCTGGAACGATCGTTCCAGAGGCTGCCCCCTCTGCGATGCTAGTGAGAGCCGGGACTGAAAACCGACCGATGTGTGTTTGCCTAAACGGAACTGTTGTGGATCTTGTTGTGCGATTGGGAGACCGCCGAGTTTTGCTGCTGCGCCGTATGTAACAAGGCACGGATCTGCTCGATTCCACTACCAGCCTCCGAATCAGTCGGCTGGAGAGAATCAGCGATCCTGGCAGCTGCAGCCAAGTTGAGAATGGGTGTGCGGAACACCTCGACGTTGCTCTGGGGAGTGCGTCGACTGGAAGAACGAGGGTGCTGACGACGAGCGCCGGATGATTCTCCAATCTCACGCTCGTTCCGACCAGTCTTGGAGAGACTTTCGTTGGAATTGGCCATGAGTAATTCGGCTGCAGGCCCGTGACCCTGACACACGGAAGGTAGTTCAGTCGGAACTGACTCCAAGCACTGGGATGACCGTGGGACCACAACCGATTCGAGCACCGCCACTTGAGAGGACATGTTTTATCGCGCTAGGGCGTGTCGCACCCAACGCTGGAGCTGTGAATGACCGGATCGCTTGTTGCGGCGCGTGACGGGGGCGAAGATCGACACCGGGGTCGATGGCTGGAGAAGAACGCCGCATGAACTGGCACGGAAGTGCGTAGCCCCGCGACACGGAAGCGTCTCGATGTCGAGGGGCGCATCCTGAAGCCATGCCGAATTGTTGGCGATGAAGGAGAGTGCACCGAAGAGGATCTCATGACCCATGCATAGATCTCCGCCGGATGACATGACGAAAAAATGAAATCACAAACCCGCCGGAAGTCGCTTAAACGCCTGCCCCACGGTGGGCGCCAACTGTCGTGGGTATAAGTTTGAAAGTAGAAGTACGGGGTACAAAAGTATATGGGCAGAGCCCTAGCTATGGCGAGGATGTATGAGTTCAGGCCCCTCTACGGTGGAGGTAAAAGCCCTACGTCTCACTGCTCTTGGGAGCTTTGTGTCGAGTGTATCAAGGGATTACAGCAAGTGCCAACCCCTATACCAATGGTGAAGGGCGGCTTATATAGAGTGCGCTGGCCTTCATAATGGCCCGATGGACAGGGGTGGAGTAGTGGCAAGTAAAGGCTGGCGTTACTGGTAACGTAAGCCTTATATGCTAGTTATGGTGTATGAAAACGTATGACCGTTGCCCTCCTGGGAGGTTACAACGTACATAGTGGATTCCAGTCGGTACGTTAGATATGCTCCGAGTGTATCGTCCCCGACTGGATGATGGGGGCGTCCTTAGTTCAGTCGGAACAGTCTAAAGGCCTTGTCCTCTATGAAGGGTAGTCCTTGGGTAGGACCTATAGGGCAGACCTATGACCCTACCCTGGGGCTATAACCCCATCAGACACAATAAGTGGTGAGGCTGTAGCAAGTGACTAAGCATTTATTTGAGTGGCTAACATACGAGTACAACAAAAAAGAGGGGATGATCTACGCATAAACGGAAGTGAACTAATAATGATCAAATGAATGATCCTAAACACCTATTTACGTCAAACATAACCCCACTGTGTCCTCTTCCTGATGTAGAACTCACAAGAAGAAACAGTCAAGGTTACGTACATAGTTGGCATATTTTAATTAAGTTTACTTCAAGTTTTTGAGAACCGGGTGTTAAACAAAGTTTCCAAGTTTCCCAAATAATCATGGGCATGGATTTCCGAAATATTTAACCCTGCAGGGGTGCTCCCTATATTATGTTGAAACTAGTACATCACAAACTACCACACGCTGCGTCAGAAACCTCGACCGCGAAAAACGCATGATTTCCTTGGTTTCCTAGTGGAAAACCTCAACCTCAAGATAGCCCAAAGTATCCTCGGACTTCCTCGCACAAGACGTCCGAGAAAGGTAAAACAAATCCAGCAAGGCCGCTCGGTGTGTCGACGATCCCGATAGGAGCCACATATATCATTCTCAAGACACGACGGATAAGCGACGTGTACGGGGACCGGATAGAAAACACCCAAGTTCCACAGGGTTGGCCCTGCATAGTGCTTTGTTTAGGACCAGCACCATCAACTCTGGACCTCCCTGTATTATGTTGAATTACTCCTCGATTTCATGGCGCCCTATGTTTTTCAGTATTACTATGTTGGGCAAATATAGTACCAAAGTTAGGCCTTGCCAGAAGAATTTTATCCCAAAACGAAAATCAAGGGGGTCCCCATAACAACCCGCATGTTAGGAGCGCTCATCTATGGAACATAACACTGGTAGCCGAAACTAAGGCCCAAAGATGGAACAAAACACCAGGCTCGAAAGCAAAGCCTTCCACCTTTTACCAAGTATTTAGTTGCATTAAATTAATTAGCAATAATATGGTGATATAATAAGGAACCTATGTTTTCACATGGAAGCAACCGCAACTGCAACTAGCAATTCTATAAGAAGGCTAAGCAAGAGGTAACATAGACAAATAAGTGTTTGCTGGGTTGTGGATGGGGTTTGAGTTTTTTTCATGGCAATGTTGGGAGGATGACATTTAAGTGGTGGGTAGTGAGACATAGAGAAAGAAACGAGACAACTATCATGTCAATGGTAGTAATGGTACTTAGGGAAATGGTCATCTTGACTATGATCCCGCTTGGAAGAAGAACGAATCCGTGAAGCACACGAACCAACGTAGTCGAACGAATCTTCATGCTCCAAAGCGGTTCGGAACTTCATCGTGAATAAACAATCTGGAACACCAATCAACACACGATAACACCACAACATCTTCATGACATGATGCACAATCATATATGATGAATGTCCATATAATTATGCATGGTATGGCTAAGCAAATCACAATAATCAAACACTGCACATTAAATGTAGCTCAATATACAATGAACTACACTTTTATGAATCTCCATATTGGATTACTTAGTTCACCCCCGTTTAGTTACAAAACAATATTAAATGTTGTTAAACATGGCAAGAGGTGAAGCATAAATAAACTACACTATCTAAGCATTTCAAATGAGGTCAGAAACAACATATAGTATTTCCAAAATGACCCATGTGTTAATTTCTAAATCTATCCATATCTCAACTAAACACATTTCACATTTATTAAATAGAAAAAGAAAGTGGAGCATGTGATTCTACACGTCATTCTTGTTGGTTCACATATATAGATCATTTGAAATAGAGCTACGGTCTAAAATATATGAGCAACACAAGATGATATGACATGAACGCAAAATGTATAAAAATTACATCCACAACTTGTTAATGATGGATGCATCAAGATAATATGAGACTGCATGAAATTCTAGGAAAATTTGAATGAGGCGGGAACAATGAATAATAATTCCGAAAAATCCCCATATGCAAATTAAGGTTTTGGTACTATTCTACCTATAACACAATTTTAGAGTTCTTAAATAGAAAAATAAATATCACTATGTTATTCCACCCACTTTTCTAGTCAAGTTGCATATGTGGATCATTTTTATCAGATCCATGATTAATAAATTATGATGAAAACCTTTTTAGCACGGCATTTGAACCAAATAAATTAAAACAGCAAGTTAAACATTTTCAACACATGTGAGAATTGGAAATTCTTAATCTACATGAGAATCTGAGCATTTTACATATTTTAATTATTTTCATATGATGCACGGTTGAATAACAATTAGGAATGCAAAACATGATGTAATGAATTGATATGGTTGAAATTCAGAAGGGCCCAAAAAAAATATAAATGGGTTGAATTGCAACATAGTGCAGCAGCCCACGATGATTTGGCCCAAGTGGCTACGTGTCCAAAAAGAATAAAAATAAACAAAAAGAGGGAAAAATTGGGGTGGCTGGCTTTTGAACCCAAAATCTGTAAGGTGCAAATGTCCTATGCTAGCTAGTAGGATGTGAAGTCAATATGTTCAACTAACAACCCAGTTTAAGTGAAACAATATCTCAAGAGAACCTCAACCGAACATAAGAAATATGCAAAAGAAAACAGGGGCTACTGGGATTCAAACCCTCACACGGGCCAAGAAAAAAATATAAATGGGCTAAATTGCAACATAGTGCAGTAGCCCAGTATGATTTGACCCAAGTGGTTGTGTGTGCAAAAATAATAAAAATAAAGACAAAGAGGGCAAAATTGGGCTGCTGGGATCCGAACCCCAAACCCCTTGGTTGATCTGACCGGCGCTAGCCAGCTCGGCTGTGCCTTGCTGAGTGATAAATTACCACGCGAATACCACAAATACTAACAAGTACAAAACCCGGTCAGGGATGGCGTGGGCGCAGGGGGTGCGAGGGACGGAAGGGCTATGGTGGCATCGGGTCCAGGCAGATGAGTGTAGTAATTAACCTAGTTGTAGTCTAAACATTACGTAGAATCGTAGAAAGAGTTGTAAACCGGACTGGCTGGTGTAGGAGTCTGCGCTGCGTTGTGTTGGTTGCCAACCGAGTCGGCCACGTGTTGGACGCGCAACGTCCTTGTATCCCTTTATATACGTAGATTAAAATGTTAAAAGGTGCAAGTTTAGACGCACCAAAAAACCAGTTATGTTCCTGTTGATTCGTACGCTAAGAAAGTACCCGCCGAGACAAGCTAGCTCGCGTACGTACTCAGTGTACCTATGGCCGCAGCTAGACCCACATACAAGAATCGATCAAGCTGCCTGCTTGGTTGCTTATTCGCCTACTGATATGTCTCCAACGTATCTATAATTTTTGATGGTTTCATGCTATTATCTTGTCAAACTTTGGATGTTTTGTATGCCTTTTATATCTTTTTTGGGGCTAACTTATTAACTCAGTGCCAAGTGCCAGTTCCTGTTTTTTCCGTGTTTTTGACACTTTTGAGAGGAGGATTTTAAACAAAGTCCAAACGGAACGAAACTTCCCTTTTTCCGAAATAGAAGATGATCTGGGGACTTGAGAACCAAGGCATGGGCCCACCAAGGACCCCACAAGCCCCCTAGCCGCGGCCAAGGGGGCCACGCCTCCCAGGCTTATGAGTTCCCTGGGCCACCTATGCCCTAGGTCTTTCGTCTATATATTCCCAAAAATTCCAGAAACAAGCAGGAGATCATCGAAAGTACTTTTCCGCCGCCACAAGCTTCTGTCTTTTCAAGATCCCATCTGGGGCACATTGTGGTGCCCTGCCGGAGGGGGGATTCGGATACGGAGGACTTCTTCATCAACACCATGACCTCTCCGATGATGCGTGAGTAGTTCACCATAGACCTACAGGTCCATAGCTAGTAGCTAGATGGGTTATTCTCTCTCTCTTGGATCTTCAATACAAAGTTCTCCATGATCTTCATGGAGATCTATCCGATGTAATCTTCTTTTGCGGTGTGTTTGTCGAGATCCGATGAATTGTGGATTTATGATGAGATTATATATGAATCTTATTTGAGTTTCTTCTGATCTCTTATATGCATGATTTTATATCCTTGTAATTCTCTTCGAGTTGTGGGTTTTGTTTGGCCAGCTTGATCTATGATTCTTGCAATGGGAGAAGTGCTTGGTTTTGGGTTCATACCGTGCGGTGACCTCACCCAGTGACAGAAGGGGTAGCGAGGCACACATCGTGTTGTTGCCATCAAGGGTAAAAAGATGGGGTTTTCATCATTGGTTTGAGTTTATCCCTCTACATCATGTCATCATGCTTGAGGCATTACTCTGTTCGTCATGAACTCAATACACTAGATGCATGCTGGATAACGGTCGATGTGTGGAGTAATAGTAGTAGATGCAGAAAGTCTCGGTCTACTTGTCTCGGACCTGATGCCTATGTGTATGATCATTGCCTTAGATATCGTCATGACTTTGCGCGGTTCTATCAATTGCTCGACAGTAATTTGTTCACCGACCATAATATTTGCTATTTTGAGAGAAGCCTCTAGTGAACACTATGGCCCCCGGGTCTACTTCACACCATATTTTCAGCCTTACACTTTTACTTCGTTGCACTTTCCGCCTTCAGATCTCACTTTGCAATCAATCTTTAAGGGATTGACAGCCCCTTTATAGCGTTGGGTGCAAGCTCTTTTGTGTTTGCGCGGGTACTCTGGACTTGACGAGTTTCTCCTACTAGATTGATACCTTGGTTGTCAAACTGAGGGAAATACTTACTGCTCTTGTGTTGCATCACCCTTTCCTCTTCAAGGGAAAAACCAACGCAAGCAAGTCTCCGTCAACGTGTCAATTTTTGGCGCTGTTGTTTGAGAAGTAGCACCTACATACGTGTGTCTTGCTAAGGTGATTTGATCTAGCACTATAAAAGCCAACAATTGGTATCTAGAGCCTCGACAATCTACGATCTATGATGACGGACAGCGATGCTGAGTCGGTCAAGTCCGGCAAAGGCGGTTCCAAGGCAAACAAGAACGGCGACAAGGCGAAGAAGGGTGGCAAGTCAGCGACCAGTGGTGGGGGAAGAGGCGGCACCAACGTCCAGGTGCATCACAACATCCCCATCCAGTAACCGATGCTCACCGACGCCAACTATGGCATGTGGGCGGTGAAGATGAAGATCATTCGCCGAACCCTCCGAGTGTGGCACGCAATCACGGACGACAATGTTGAAGGCGAGTCCGACGAAGGTGCCATGGCCGCCATAGCCTAGTCCGTGCCAGATTCCGTGCTGATGACATTGGCGGAGCTCGAGACGGCAAGAGAGGCGTGGAACGCACTCAAGGAGATGAGGATCGGAGAAGATTGCGTCACCAAGGCTCGGGCACAAGTGCTGAAACGCCAATTTCACAAGTTGCAGATGGAGAAACTGAATCGGTGAACGGCTACGCCATGTGTCTTACTACTTTGGTGAGATAGATCTGCGCTCTTGGTGCAAAGATCGAGGAGACCGAGATTGTGGAGAAATTTTTTATTTCGGTGACTGACAAATTCACGTACCTCTTCGGCACGCTCAAGCAGCTTTACGACATCAACGACATGACCATAACGGTGGCGATCGGACGCCTACGGACGTAGGAAGAGAATGCTCGTGGCTGTCGGAAAGGGAACAGAGGAGGTAGTGACCAACTCATGTACTCGCGTGCAGATTGGGAGTCCTCAAGTAGCAAAGGAAGGCGTGATGGCAACGAAGGCTGAAGCAACGCAATGCGCGGCGAATAAACCGGAGAAGGCAAAGGAAAAGGAAAGCCACAAGGTCGTGGTAAGGCTGACCGATCTAAAGGGAGGAAGCAACAGAACTTGGATATGTCCGAGGTCAAGTGCTATAACTGCAACGAGATGGGTCACTTTGCAAAGGATTGTCCGGAGCCTGACAAGCGAGAGAGCAAGGAAAATTTGGCAAAGGAGGAAGACAAAGGTCACGTCTTCTGATGGCCGAAGTTTGTGATCTCGCTGAAACAGTGGTTGTGAAACCAAGCCGGAAGGTGCTACTTCATGAGAAGAATCTGACACCTAAGTTATCCAGGGATCATAACATATCATGGTATCTCGACACAGGTGTCAGTAACCACATGACGGGGTGCAAGGAGAAATTCCTCGAGCTGGAATACGATGTTGAAGGCTCGGTCAAGTTCAGTGATGGTTCAGCTGTGGAGATTTGTGGGCAAGGATCTGTCCTCTTCGAGGGTCTCACAAGCGAACATCACATACTGACCAGAGTGTACTACATCCCACTGCTGCGCAACAACATCATCTCTATTGGGAAGCTTGACGAGAATGGATGCAAGGTGAATATCGAGAACAGAGTGATGACGATCTTCGACAACCTCCGAAACGTGCTAGCTCGTATTAACCGCACACGGAATAGGCTCTATATCCTCAACCTTGATCAATCTCAATTGGAGTGTTGGCTTGCCAAGAGTGATGATGATTCATGGTTATGGCATGCTAGATTTGGACACGTTAACTTCTACGCCTTGAAGAAGATGTCAAAGATGGAGATGGTATCCAGGATGCCAGTTATCGACCATGTTGATCGAGTATGTGATGGGTGCTTGGTTGGAAAACAGCACCGCATGTCGTTCCCTTCTCAGTCTACCTATCGTGCAAGTGATGCACTCGAGCTAGTCCATGGTGATCTATGTGGCCCTATCACCCCGGCAACTCATGCAGGAAAGAAGTATTTATTCCTTGTGGTACACGACTACTCGAGATATATGTGGGTCATTCTCCTACGATCTAAAGATGAGGCGTTTGAAGCGTTCAAGAAGCTGAAGGCTGCAACGGAGATGGAACACAAGTTGAAGGTTCGCGCTCTATGGACAGATCGAGGCGGAGAGTTTACGTCGAATGAGTTCAACGACTACTGTGAGAAGATTGGCATAAAAAGGTTCCTCACGGCACCTTACACGCTGCAGCAGAACGTGGTCGTTGAAAGGCGCAATCGAACCGTCGTTGACATGGCAAGGAGTTTACTCAAGAGCAAGAGCCTGCCGGGGACTTTTTGGGGAGAAGCAGTCTCGACGGCGGTCTATCTTCTCAACCGGGCTCCAACGAAGGTGGTGGTCGGCAAGACTCCGTATGAAGCAATTTACGGATGTAAGCCGAATGTGTCTCATCTACGGACGTTCGGGTGTGTGGCACATGTGAAGACGGCGGAGCCGCATCTCTCAAAGCTTGCCGATCGTAGCACCAAGATGGTGTTCATCGGATACGAGAGGAGTTCCGGCACCAAGGCATACCGCTTCTATGATCCACAAACGAAGCATCTACGGATTTCACGCGACGTTGTCTTTGAAGAAAACAAAGCGTGGAATTGGAGCGCAGCAGCCAACGATGCTCCAAACGGTAACATATTCACAGTTGAATTTCCAACTAACGATGATGCAGGAGAGGAAGTCCACGTGGTTGGCAATACGCCCAACCAAGGTGACCACCATGGTAGTCATCATCATGGTGCCGACACCGACGATGACGCGCATAGGTTGCAAGGAGATAGCGACAATGACGCGCACGACACGGGTGGAGATATCGACGACAATATCGACAACAAGGCACATAGTGACGACGACGATCAAGATGATGGTCACGGTCACGACGACTACACCCATGACGCGGATGTCGATGACACGCCCAGGACTCAGCCATCTCCCTCAATTGCATCAACATCGACACAATTTGTCTCACCTCCTTCGCAAGCCACAACGTATTCCTCAACACCTCATCGCTACAAGACCCTCAAGAAAGTCTAGAAGTACACAAAGCCAGTTACGCTTGAGTACTCCGGACTATGTCTGTTCGGAGTTGAGGAGCCGGCGAACTTCATAGAGGCGAGCAAATGTCCTAGCTGGACTCATGCCATGGATGAGGAGATGAAGGCGATTGAGATCAATGGCAATTGGACTTTGGTAACCCGACCTCCAAACCAAAAGACGATAGGTTTGAAGTGGGTTTAAAAGTTAAAGATGGACACAGAGGGTGCCATTGTGAAATACAAGGCAAGACTCGTTGCAAAGGGCTACGTAGAACGTCCAGGAGTTGACTATGATGAGGTGTTTGCACCGGTTGCTCGACTCGAGACGGTGAGAGTGCTCCTAGCTTTGGCAGCACAAGAGGATTGGAAGGTTCATCATATGGATGTTAAATCCGCTTTCCTCAATGGCGATCTCAAAGAAGAAGTGTACATGGAACAACCCTCGGCTACGAGAAGAAAGGCCAAGAAGGGAAAGTTTACAAGCTCAAGAAGGCAGTTTACGGGTTGAAGCAAGCGCCCAGAGCTTGGAACTCAAAGTTAGACCGAAGTCTGGTCTCTTCAAGAGATGTCCCCTCAAGAACGCAGTCTATACAAAGAAATCCAGTCTCAAACCTGCTAGTTGGAGTTTATGTTGACGATCTGATTATCACCGGAGATAGCATACAAGAAATTGAACGTTTCAAGGCGCAAATGAAGAACAAGTTCATCATGAGTGATCTGGGATTACTAAGCTATTACTTGGCAATCGAAGTGAAGCAAAGCTCTGGAGAGATTTCCCTATGTCAATCGGCTTACGCGGTCAAGTTATTGGAAAAGTGTGGCATGTCAGATTGCTACGAGACACATGTTCCAATGGACCAACGTCACAAGTTGAGCAAGCGTAGCTCAAATCCGCCGGTGGACACCACAATGTATCGAAGCGTTGTGGGCAACCTAAGATATTTGGTGCATACCCGGCCAGACTTGGCTTATTCAGTCTGGATCGTGAGTCGTTTATGGAGAATCCGACAACCGAGCACATCAGCGCGGTCAATAAAATCTTGCGCTATGTGAAAGGCACCATCAATCTTGGTTGCACGTACAGAAAGGGAAAATAAGGATTGATCCTTCGTGGATATTCATATAGTGACATGGCAGGTGATGTTGATGACAGGAAGAGCACAACGGGCATGGTTTTCTACCTTGGCCCGAATCCGATTAGCTGGAATTCTCAGAAGCAAAAGGTGGCGACACTGTCTTCATGCGAGGCAGAATACATAGCGGCAAGCACGGCAGCTTGTCAAACAGTGTGGCTGAGAAGACTCCTAGCTATTCTTGCAAAGCGGGAGGTGCAGAAGGTGTCATTGAAGATTGACAACCAAGCTGCAATCTCATTGTGCAAAAATCCGGTTCATCACGAAAGGAGCAAGCACATAGATACCCGGTTCCATCACATCCGGGAGTGCATTGAGGAAGGGATGATCGAAATTCAGCATGTGAATACGAAGGACCAGCTTGGCGATATTTTCACCAAGTCCCTCGGTCGACAGAAGTTAATCGAGATGAGTAAGAAAGTCGGAATGCAAGCAATGGAGACAAAGCAACAAGGTTAAGGACGTTAATGTAGTAATTAACCTAGCTGTAGTCTAAACGTTACGTAGAATCGTAGAAAGAGTTGTAAACCGGACTGGTTGGTGTACGAGTCCAGGCTGCGTTGTGTTGGTTGTCAACCGAGTCGGCAACGTGTTGGACGCGGAATGTCCTTGTATCCCTTTATATACGTAGAGTAAAATCTGAAAAGGTGCAACTTTAGACACACCGAAAAACCAGTTTTGTTCCTATTGATTCGTTCCCTAAGGAAGTACCCGCCGAGACAAGCTAGCTCGCATACGTACTCAGCGTACCTACGGCCGCAGCTAGACCCATGTACAAGAATCGATCAAGCTGTCTGCTTGGTTGCTTATTCGCCTACATACGTGTGTCTTACTAAGGTGATTCGATCTAGCGATCAAAAGCCAACAATTGGTATCAGAGCAATAAGAAAGCATCGAAGAAGAGGTTAATGTCAAAGACGTGACCAATGAGAAGAGTTGGCGTCAAGCATTTGACGAGCCAACAACACCGAAGGTGGTCCCTGAAATACTACAAGGAACGACGAAGGCAATGTCGATGATAACATTTATGAGAACGAGAAATCGTGTTTGGGATCCTGGTCGCATCAAGGACGTCATGTTTAAGGGGGTGAATATTAGGATTAAACCTGACGTGAATATGTGTATATATCGGAGTAGTATTTCCAAGTAGAAACCGAGTAGGTTAGCTTTTGGATGTCTAGCTCCTTTATATATCCATGTAACCCACGATGTAAACACCAGATCAAAAAAAGCAATAAGAAAGCCCAGGAGCGACACACCCCTATATAGCCATCAAATAAATCTTCTGATCGATTTCTTCCGTTGGCATGTTGACGTCGGGATTCCATCGTGATCGATATGATTAGCAGAAGATAGCCAGCCCAGCCTAGCTGTATACATACGTGCACTACTGCTAACCATCCAGCAGCTTGCCTGCTTGGTTGCTAGCTTGCACGTAACGTCTTTTCACGTGATTTGGTCAAGCGATCAAAAGCCAACATGGAGGTAGACCGATGAAGGCGAGGTCGTGCAGGGTCCCATGGTTCCCTATAGTAGCAAGGATGAGAGGGAGAGATGAGAGGGAGAACAAGGGAGGTACAGGAAAAAAATGGAGGAGCGGCAACAGGCATCTCACCGGCGGCGAAGCATCACACGAGCGTGGCATCAAGAACGCACATGCGGTGACAATGGCTATTGCTGGACCAGGAAGGTCATGGGCGAGATTCTGGTCAAGAAAAAAAACGAAGAAATTTAGAGGAAGGGAGAAAACAGAGGAGGAAGTGATACGTCCATTTTGCATCATGCTTTCATGTTGATATTTATTGCTTTTTGGGCTATTATATTACTTGTGATACCATATTTATGCCTTTTCTCTCTTATTTTGCAAGGTTTATTTGAAGAGGGAGAATTCAGGCAGTTGGAATTCTTGACTGAAAAAGGAGCAAATCTTAGTCCACTATTTTGCACATCTCCAAATGCCCTGAAAAGTTACGTGGATTTTTTTTGGATTTTATAAAAAATACTGGGCGAAAGAACTATCGGAGGGGGGCTGCCAGGGCGCCACAAGCCCTAACACCGCCACCCCATGGTGGTAGGGTGGGTGCTTGTGGGCTCCCTGACGGCCCACTAGCCCCCCTCTTTTGCTATATGAAGCGTCTTGGTCGAGAAAAATTCAGACGAGAGCTTTTTCTTGGTTTCGCCGCCGCCACGAGGCGGAACTTGAGAAGATCCAATCTAGAGCTCCCGCAGGACGATCCTGCCGGGGAAACTTCCCTCCCAGAGGGGGAAATCGTTGCCATCGTCATCACCAACACTCCTCTCATCGTAGGGGAGGCATCTTCATCAACATCTTCATCAGCACAATCTCCTCTCCAATCCCTAGTTCATGTGTTGTAACCAATCTTCGTCTCGCAACTCCGATTGGTACTTCTAAGGTTGCTAGTAGTGTTGATTACTCTTTGTAGTTGATGCTAGTTGGATTACTTGGTGGAAGAGTTTATGTTCAAATCCTTGATGCTATTCATTACACCTCTGATCATGATTATGATTATGTTTTGTGAGTAGTTACTTTTGTTCCCGAGGACATGGGATAAGTCCTGCTGATAATAGTCATGTGAATTTGATACTCGTTCGGTATCTTGATATGTTGTATGTTGTTTTTCCTCTAGTGGTGTTATGTGAACGTCGACTGCATAACACTTCACCATATTTGGGCCTAGAGGAAGGCATTGGGAAGTAGTAAGTAGATGATGGGTTGCTGGAGTGACAGAAGCTTAAACCCCAGTCTATGCGTTGCTTCGTAAGGGGCTGATTTGGATCCACTAGTTTAATGCTATGGTTAGACGTTGTCTTAATTCTTCTTTTGTAGTTGCGGAAGATTGCGAGAGAGTTTAATCATAAGTGGGATGCTTGTCCAAGTAAGGGCAGTACCCAAGCGCCGGTCCACCCACATATCAAACTATCAAAGTAACGAACGTGAATCATATGAACATGATGAAACTAGCATGACAGAAATTCCCGTGTGTCCTCGGGAGCGTTTTTCCTCCTCTAAGACTTTGTTCAGGCTTGTCCCTTGCTACAAAAGGGATTGGGCCACTTGCTGCACCTTTTCTACTACTTGTTACTTGTTACTTTTTGCTCGCTACGTTTCACCTCGCTACACAATCACTTGCTACCGCTACTTTCAGTGCTTGCAGTTATTACCTTGCTGAAATCCGTTTATCAGAGCCTTTGGCTCCTCATTGGGTTCGACACTCTTACTTATCGACAGGACTATGGTTGATCCCCTATACTTGTGGGTCATCAGGAAGGAGGTCACACGATCCTGGCCTGGTTCCGGCGGCCGGCAAAATCCGGTCACCGAAGGAGGACGGCGGCGAGGCGACGGGGAGGTTCGGCCTTGGAGGTGCGCGGGAGGCTCGAGGGGACTTCCCACTCGGACGTCTCCTCGCCGTGGAACCGAGATGAGTGGGAGGCTGGCTGTAGTAGGGCTCGTCGCCGGCTCGGGAAGAAGCGCTCACCGGCTCCCTCGAGGGGTTGCAGGAATGGGGGGACTCGGTCTCTTCCTCTCGGGAGCGAGAGTAGGCAACGCATGGAGGAGCTCCTGGAGGTGCTGGTTAGCTAGGTGGATGGATGGATTGGCTCGAGCGATGGTTGGCTGGGCACGCGATGTAAGGAGGAGGGTAGCGACATTGGGCACTGACGTGGATGGATCCCGAGGAATAAGAGTGGCGGCGGGGTGAGGAAACTAGGGAATTATTCTAGGATTTGACAGATTTGGCATGTGTGTGGTCTATATATATGGAAAAGAAGTCTAGGTTTGTACCCTCCGATTTAAGTCGGACGGTTGAAAAAATAGGTTACGGAGTCCAATTGAGAAACTGATGACGGACTAGGTTACGGGGTTGATCCGGACCCAATAGTCACGACCGTGTGTTTCGGGTTCCGGGAGGTTTTCGGACTAGGTTACGAGCAGGTCAGTGCATTGTGCAAAGAGGCCAGATGGAGTTGAGAGGGAAAACGGGCAGCCCGGCATCAGGTTTTTGAACTCCAAAATTGTCTCACGTTTGACCGGCTATAGTGTCGCTATAGGTTTAATGGTTCGGGAATCAAACAACCTCTGATTGCAATGAAATTTGGCAGGCGGCGTACCTACATTAAAATAAGATCGCATGCCAAGTTTCAACCCAATCCAAGAATGTTTTATACACCCTTTAGAAAACAATAATTTAACGATGTCGCAGGCATGTGCGTGTGTGGTTGGTCTCGAAATGGTCAACGACAAAACCGGAAAGAACCGTCAACTAACAACAGATGCATGTTTTGAAAAATGGTGGCAACAGAGTACCCCATGCGTTGCGTATGATGCTCCTTATGCGATAATTAATGCGACAACGAAATACATCAAACGACGACAACAAAATAAAAGTGGAATCTTCTGGAGGGTCCGTTCTGGGCTGTTACACGGGTGTCTAGAAAATTTACGTCTTTCTCCATGGCTTTGAGGTCGAGAATTCCAGTTTCGTGCAATTCCTCTCTTTCTGTAGATCTTGCACATTAAGAGACAAAAGGCATTATAATTGTATAATAAAGTGGAATAATTGCCAAGAACAATATAAATATCAATAGGAAATCATGATGTAAAATGGACGTATCAACTCGCCCAAGCTTAGACCTCCCTTGTCCTCCAGCAAACGCAGAACTTGATAATAATGACCACATAATTAGAGAGATAGGTGTAAATAAAAACAAAATACGAACATCAGAACATCATGAATATTTACATCGCAACAGGTTTTCATCATATATCTTCATAAACAAATAACTATCTATCCACAAATATTAAAGTATGAAGCATAAATTTTACTAATAACCAACAAACTATGTTTCTAGTCATTGGGAGAATCACAATTCATGATATTTCAAAGAAGAGTCTATGTAAGAGCTTTCATTTTAGTAAGTTCACATACTCAACTATCATTTAGTCTTCTATGATTGCTGAAATTGAATGCATATGTTTGGAGCAAATGTTCCGTGAGACACAGAGAAAGATAGGGGCTTTATTTTTTTTGCCACCCAACTTTTTTACCCCAAGGATAATGTCTACAATAATCACTCATGATCACCTACATCCAACGGGATATATATATCTGGATCTTTCCCCAACGCATGAGGCTTCCAAACTAAAATATTAATAGATTGGAATAGAGAACAAATACCATATCATATTATATGTTCATAATTTCCTATAATTGCATTGATTTGATAATGTCATCCTCATGCGTGTTAAAAAATTTAGAATGATGTTGCATTGAAATTGCCTAATGACTAGTTATGAAGTTTATCACATAACTAAATATCAGTAGCTCTCAATTAAATGAATTATATTTGTAAATTTCTTAGAAAAAGATGTAGAATAACATGGTGCACTTTATTTTCAAGATTAATAAATATAATAAATTTTTTAGGGAAGAACAATATCAATTTCTAAAATTACATATGGCGCCTTCTCGGAAATGCTTTATGTTTTTTCCGCCTCATCTAAATTGCACAAATAGATATTTTATTTATGCCTCGCCACTTGCCATGTTTAAAAATATTTGAACTTGTTCGGTACATAAATGAGAGCAAACTAAATATATGAATGTGGAGAGCAACTCACTGCATATTGAACTTCACTTATTGTGTTCTATTTGATGTTGTGTTTTCCCATGCCATGCACATTTAAACTTGAAATGCAACATCCTTGTTTGTGCATCATATCATGACTATGTTGTTGTGTTTACCATGTGATTTGTTTGTTTCAGGATTTGCTTCACCTTGCTAGAGTTCTGAAAGTGTTTCATCGTGTGAGGATTGGTATAACTATGCCTATTCGTCTGCTTCATGGATTCGATCTTCTTCCAAGCGTGATTTCAGGCAAGATGACCATTACCTTGGATACCACTACTATCATCGGTACGCTAGCGTCTAGTTTCTATAGCTATGTATCACTTCCTACCACTTGTTTGTCAAGCATTCCAAATGCCATGATAAGCCTCTAACCTTCCACCTTCTCAGGAAACCGTTCTTTGGCTATGTTACCGTTTGCTTAACCCTTCTTATAGCGTTGCTAGTTATAGGTGCAAGTTGTTCCATGTGATAACATGGATATCTTTGGGATATCACATTACTCTTGATATTTAATTGATGCATCCATACACTTGGGAAAGGGTGGAAGGCTCGGCATTTTGCCTCATCTTTTGTTCCACCCTAGCCGAGTTAATTCTATTTACCAGTGTTCTATTCCATACCGAGCGCTCCAAACATTATCGGGGTTGTTATGGGGACCCCCTTGATTATTTGTTTTGGGATAAAACTCTTCCGGTAAGGCCCAACATTGGTGCTACATTTTCCTAATAACTAATAAAAGTTGCATAGGTGCCCGCGAGGACCCGCGGTAAATCAATCAACAACCCGGGCCAGTGCTCTTCATGAGTGTTGGTCCAAACAGAGCACTGTGCGGGGCCACCCCACGGCAAACTGGGCGTTCTAATCAGGCCCTCTACACTAGCTCATCTAGTAGTACCTTGAGAACGTGATACGCGCGGCTCCTATCGGGATCTGGCCTACCGAGCGATCTTGCTGGATTAGTTTTACCCTTCTCGAGTGCGTTGTGAACCGAGATTCGAAGGATACTTTGGGTTATCTAAAGGTCGAGGTTTTCCACTGCAGCTTGTGGTTATTTTGTGATGGATGAGATGGAGCACCCTTGTAGGGTTAAATCTTTCAAAAAGGCATGCCACTGATTATGCGGCAACTTGGAAATTGTTTAACACCTGGTGATAGAAAAATTGAAGTATACTGAATTGAAATACACCAACCGTGCGCATAAACATGACCGCCTCTTCTTGTGAGGTTTGACAAGGAAGGGAATATAGTGGGGTTATGATTGACCCGTAAGTAGATGTTCAGGATCACTTCTTAATCACTACTAGTTCACGTTCATTTATGCGTAGATCACTCTTCTTATTCTTTTACTCGTAAGTTAGCAATATATCAAATGCTTAGTGCATGTTGCAGCCTCACCACTAAGCAATTACATACCCATTAAGCTTTGCTAGTCTTGATACCCTTGGTAATGAGATTGGTGAGTCCCCGTGGTTCACAGATTACTACATTGGTGAAGCGACGTGCTATACAGACGGTTTTCGACCCCTTCCCGCAAAGGCAATTTAAACCTTCGCATAGTGAGTGTGAGTGATAGGGGGTCCTTCCCACACGACCAAAAAACATCAGGGATAGAGCGTGGGAATACATATTTTTTGTATAACTAAGTGTATGCGATGCCAGTATCTATCCCAAATGCGATGTCGGGCCGGTGGGAACGGGGGTACCTAGGCCCGTCGGCCTCCAGCCCCATGCGTGACACGCTACACAGGCTTGGTTCGGCCCGTTGGCAAGCCTAGAAAGGGGAACCCTCGCGAGGGCCCCCGCCTCGCGAGGCAAGCTCCAGCGGATCATTGCCAAGGGTCGTGAGAGGTCGACCGCTTCAAGGACGCGTCCTGAGGCCACCCCCGAAGCTCTCACGGGGCGCGTTAGTCAAGGGGGGGGGGGCAGGCAGTGTCTCGTGAACCGGCATCTTCACTTTGGTGACTCGGGCTACGCACGCGGCACTGAAGTGGTGGAAACGAGCACAGATAGGGAGGTTTTCCACATTCGTGGTAAGGAAGCGGGACCAGCTGGTGGGCTACCAAAGCAAGCCCCAAAAGGTTTACCATTTGGTGCCAGAGGACCAAGGCTGGGGGCTCGGCAGGACGGAGGTCACCCTCGAGCCCACTGGCGCGTCAAGGTGATGAGATTTTGCACGCGTAGACCCCTTTTGTCAGGGTGGACGATAGTGTTGTCCCCTTTCAAAATGTCATTGTGGCAGTGCTTCCCGCCAAGTGTTTTTGGGGAAGAGGACCAAGGTCAATATAAAAGAGAGGCCCGACCTCCGTAGAAAGGATCCTATCGTCTCCACTAGGGCAAGGACCCGCCTTTGTACTCATCTTCCACCTCAAGCCATCTGGACAAGCAGAAGTAGGGTTTTACACCACAATGTGGCCCGAACCTGGGTAAACTTCTCGTGTTTTCTTGTTCGCCTTCCTTAGCTCGAGCCATCACACAGTCGCAGTGTGGTTGAGAGGTAGAATACGGTAGGAGATGGAGCGCACCCCAGAGTTCGAACCTTTCTAGGTGTGTGGAGTCCCGATTCCAACATTTGGTGTGCCACGTAGGGGTGCACAGCCGTACTCCAGCTCTAGTTTCATCTCTAGATTCACCAACTCGGTGCGGCAAGGTGGCCGCCCCGCTGCGTCCCCCGTGGCGTTTGTCTTAGCATGTGTCCACATGGAAGATCTCAACACGCAAGACGACCTGCTCATGGCGAGTGAACTGCTCCGCCACCGCCCGATGGATGGAGGCTACGACGCGTGGGCGGACCACATCGCCGAGCTCGTCGACGTCGCCAGGAAGGGTGTGTCGCCCTACACCCCGCTTCGGCTCCTGGCGCTAGAAGCAGGGGGGCTCGTCCAGCGAGCCGCCTCAACCACCTCGCAACGACTCGCTCCGTCCATAGCCCGAGGGGCCCGAGCAAGTTCCACCTCATGTTGTGCTCCTGTTCCTTCGAGTCCCGTTGACCAGCTTTGGGCCACCACCGAGCCCCTGCAGCGGCGCATCCGAAAGGATGGGCAAGATGTTGTGCGCCCATCACAACGCATGCACCCACAACACGGAGGACTACCGGGTAATCAGGTATTCCTGAATTGAGCGGGCCATCCGGTGCCAGAACCGCATTGCTAGTGTTGCCAGGTATGAAGGTGACCGCGACATCAGCGGAGGGGACGACCCCGGGGACCGCCCTTACCAGGGCCAATGCGACCAACCGCACGGCGACAGTGGAAGCAGTTTGCCTCAAGAAGACGCTTGGCGCGGGTGGCCTTGCGTCACATACCCCCAGGATAGCGCCGCCTACCACCACGACCATGGCCCCTCGGTGGGAAGGGTGTTGCAACAGACGTTGGTATCATGGGCTTCGTGCCCCAAGCCGGCGCCCACCTCCCTCCCGCATAGGAGGCCGCGCCGGGCTCCCTTGTCAGGCTTGACTCGAGGGCTCCCATCCGGAGCCTCTTGGCTTGGTTGGGGTGATGAGGGGGCGCCTGGGGACCCCATGGAGGCGCGCCCTAGCATGCACACCCATGATCCGGGAGTGTGGTGCTAGGCGTCGAGGGCACAAGAGTTCGCCGCTCAGGAGTTCAACAAGCTGCAACGGGTGTGGGCTGCAAATGCCTCGCGAAGTGTCGGGACCCCGCGGTCTCATGAAGCCTTAGTGATGGGGAACGTTGCATGGGAAACAAAAAAATTCCTACACTCACCAAGATCAATCTAGGAGATGCACATCTACGAGAGGAGAGATTGAATCTACATACCCTTGTAGATCGGTGAGCGGAAGCATTCAAGAACGCGGTTGATGTAGTGGTACGTCTTCACGATCTAATCACGAACCCTTCCACGAACTCCCGATCAAGTGCCAAACGGATGACACCTCCGAGTTCAACACATGTACTGCTTGGTGACGCCTTCACCTCCTCGATCCAACGAGCTATGGTGAAGTAGCAACGCGAGTCCTCCCACATTACGAAGCCATGGCGAGGTGTTGGTGGTGACAACGCAGCATGGCTTTGCCGTGTTGTATTTAGAGGAGAGGAACTACGAGGGAGAGGAGGAGGAGTGTCGCGGCAAGTTGTCATGTGGCTGCCCTCTCTCTACCCCTCTATATATAGGGGGAAGGGAGAGGGGAGGCTGCCCTAGGGTTTGCCCTAAGTGCCGGCAACCAAGAGGGGCAGCAGCTAGGGTTGGGTGGCCCCTCACACTTGGGTGCCCTGCCACCCAAGTTGGGCTAGCGACGCCCTAGAAGGAGCTCTCCTCCCCTTGGCAGAATTAGGTAGGGGTGAGGGACTACACCCAGCACCTGATGGGTTGCGGCGCCCCATCTTCTTGGCCCATGAGGCCCGGCAAAAATAGTCGAGGCCTACGAAACCCCTTTCGATATACGGTCTTTCCCTTCGTGCACCCCAAAACAATTCTGGACTCCCATGACCATCCTCCTAGTTATCAATCTTCACCCCCAAACCATTCATGAGTTCCTCGTGATGTCCGGATCTCATTTGGGACTCTGAACAACCTACTGTCACCAACACAATGACGCAATTATGCTTATATCGTCACCGAACCTTAAGTGTATAGACCCTGCGAATTCGAGAACTATGCAGACTTGACCGAGATTCTCTCCGGTCAATAACCAATATCGGGACCTAGATGTCCGTATTGGCTCCTACATATTCTACAAAGATCATTATCGGTCGAACCACGATGTCAATGATTCAATCAGTCATGTATGCTATTCCTTTTGTCTATCGGTGTGTTACTTGCCAGAGATTCGATTTTCGGTATCTCTATACCTAGTTCAATCTCGTTCGGGAAAGTCTCTTTACTCGTTCCGTAATACAAGATCTCGTGACTAACTCCTTAGTACGATTTCTTGCAAGCTTATTGTGACGTTGTATTACTGAGTGGGCCCAAAGATACATCTCCGTCATACGGAGTAGAAAATCCCAGTCTCAATTCACATCAACCCGACAGACACCCTCGGAGATACCTGTAGAGCACCTTTATAGTCACCGAATTACGTTGTCACATTTGATACACACAAGGCATTCCTCCGGCGTCCGGGAATTGCATGATCTTATGGTCATAGGAATACATACTTGACATGCATAAAACAGTAGCAGTAAACTGCCACAATCATATGCTACGTTCATAGTTTGGGTCTTGTCCATTACATCATTATCTCAATTATGTGATCCCGTTATGAAATGACAACTCATGTCTATGGCCAGGAAACCTTGACCATATTTGATCAATGAGCAAGTCCTTTAGAGGCTCACTTGGGATAGTGTGTTGTCTATGTATCCACACATGTATTCGAGTTTCCAATCAATACCATTCTAGCATGGATAATAAGCGATTATCATGAAATGGGAAATATAATAATAACTAATTTATTATTGCCTCTAGGGCATATTTCGAACACTTAGGAGCTAGCCGCCCCCACCAGAGGGGTATAACCCCGCGATGAGTGACGTCAAGTGGCCTGACGCGCCCGCGGCAGCTTGGCCGTCAGGTCACTTTTTAGGTTATTCAAATCAAGCAATTTCCTGTATTTTTCATTGCTCCAAGCGGGTGTTTCGAGGATATGAAATGAACTTGACTAACCTTCACTTGAGATGGTGTCGTTTGTCTAAATATTAAGCTCTAGTGTCTCTCCACTGCCAGGGGCTGGCTCGCCCCCGCAAACGCCCTGTGATGGTTCCGTGGTGGGGGTTAGAAATGGCATCTGCATCAGGACTTGTCCTTGCAGCATTGAGAAATCTCAGTGATCGAGCTCTGGATAGCGGGTCGACCACCCGTGTTAGCCATCTCGCTAAGGTCCTTAGTGTTAGCCATCTCGCTAAGGGGATGTCGCTTGGCTTGCGATTCCACAGGGCAGGTGCCTTGCTGTGTCCCATAACAACTCGCCTAACGATGTGCTCTTATGGCCACACGGTGCGCAATGGAACTCATGTTTGGGCCAAAGGAGTGCTGCACTGACATGCGCACTCCCACGCCGAGACGCAAGGAAGAACCTAAAGAACGGGTTAGGCACTCCTGAGCCTTAAGCATGGAGTGCCTTCCCAATCATGGTTGCCCATGACACTCTCACGTAAGAATGACTGGGTTGTATATGCCCATACCCTCCTAAGTGGAAGCCCATGATAAGCCGTGTCATGGTCTCGGTCGAGGGCTCCTCCCACGCCCAAGTGGAAGTCCCTATGCTCCGCCCTGGTGGAATGACTATCAAACCGCGACTATGCCCACGCCCTAGTGGAAGCCCTTGCATCGCGCCTGACGAACAGTCAAAGAAGACATCCCACGGGACACAAATAACCCAGGCTAACCCGTGTTGGACACGACAACCGCACTTCTTTTAGGCTAACCCGTGCTGGATAGGGCACTCACATTTCTTTCTAGGTTGACGAGTGGTGGATATGGCGGCCACAGTTCTCCCTTTCTTTTCTGACTTGTGAACAAGATCACCAGGCTGACTCGTGCTGGACACGGCAGCCGCACCTCCCCTTTTTTGTCTCATAAACAAGTTCGCCTCGGGTTTTAGTGAAAGTCTTGTTCTTCTGTTTTTCGTGGAGTTCCGTTGGTTTTCTCTGTTCTTACCATGCACACGCCTAGTAGAAGCCCGACGCATCGTGCTGGGGAGAAGACAACAAAGAATACTCCTAGGGGGAACGCCACCTTAGGGTGGAAGGCCCTCGGTCTGGCAGCGACAGGTCTCCCCCCCCTGCGGCATGCGCTCACTGGCTTTACCTTGGGCCTCACGATCCCGGGGGCTGGGTACAGTGCCTTCGCCTAGGTCTGCCTCGGCAGTGCTAGGAACCTAGAGAACTAGGTTCTGGCTCGCGGGGACGCACACGTGCACATCACCTCATCAAGGTCCTGGGGGCCTATACTTCCCGCGTAACACCTAAATGCAAGTGGAAAAGCATGCACCGTCGGGACAATGCATTTTCTCCATGGGACTTCCCACAAGGGGACTCGCAAGGCGGGCCCCGCAAGCAGCAACCCATCGCATGAGCCACTCGCACGAGTAATGCGAGCCCCTGAAAAGCCGCCTCAGGAGCCCTTTTACCCATGCTCGGGGGCTGGGCCTTAGCAACGCGAAGTGTCGGGATTACCTTGGAGAGGGTTCAAGCTCGACAAAGAGTACCAGGGAGAAGTTTATTTTTGATCGAAAATAGCATTCAGTTTGAAGCATGAAGGGCATAACCCCTTTTTAAATGCACCACGGGGCCAGCGTGTTGCATTACACGAAAGGGAAGACCATGCAAGAGAAAGAAGATCAATCTCTCAAGCACCACCGCCAGGGACCTCAACGCTGGCATCGCGCACGCTTAGTTGGAGTCCTCCTCCTCCTTGACGTGGTTGCCCGGGGAACCATCCGAGTCGCACTCGCCCCTGCTTCACTGAAAGAGGAGACGCCGATGCCGTCGGTGTCGGTGGGACTGTTGCTACCGCTACTGTCACCTTCCATGGAGCATTCTAGACTACCGCCGGTGCTTCCAAAGGCCTTTACGAAAAGCGTGGCGGCCCCGTCAAACTTGAAGTGCAGGACGTCCCCTTCCTGCAAGCCTTGGGCAAGGGCGAATGACTTCCATCCACGCCCTAGTAACATGAAGCCGAGGGGGTTGAACTCCATCCCCACCCAGGGAGGCCATAAGACGAGTGGTCCGTGCTCCTTCATCTCCCCTGCAAAAGAGTTCGGGAGCCAAAGCCAGGTGTGAGGCCTTCCCTCCATGTGTACAATGACATCACAGGCCGCATCGGCGGAGTGACTTCGCGACCTAGGAAGCTAGATATCCGTGCCATACTGATAGCCCTGTCCGTGGCTACCTTGTCAGTCACACTCGTGTCCATGAGCAGAACCCCTCCGGCGGATGCTCGTGCCGGCACGAGCCGCCGACGAGGAATTCCCGTGTTAGCCAAGAGATGCCTCGAGTGTGGTGGAGGGCACACGGGGGCGGCCTCGTCCCCTCATCGGCTGCAGTGCGTCCGCTCCCCCCTTCACTGCTTTCTCCTTCTCGGCAGCGGAGGATCTCTTCACTATTGCCATCACTACATTGAAAACAAGTAAGAACAAAGAGAAAGGATGAGGGAGTTGGGGTAGGAGACCCTTCCCCATGCCCTTTTATGGGGCCTCCAAGTGGGAGTCCAGCCCGCGCCTCCCCGCCCGCTTCAGTGGGCGGAAGGTTAATGGGGGCAATGATGGTCCCACGTCGTGCGCACGCTTTATGTCAGCACTGTATGGTTGCCGATGCGTCATGAGGAAGCAAGAGCGCCCTGCACCATGCGTCCCGCTCGACTCTCAGGTGGAGGGGCCCGCACCATCTCGATTCCCCTCGCTAGATGAATCACGCCCATCGCACATCCGCGGACTCCTCCGTTGGGTTGACGGGCCTGCAGAAGCCCAAGAACGTCTGCTCGCGACCTCGTGGTGTGTGCCATGGCCGGGGATCAGTGTGTCGCCAAGCTACACGGACAAGGCCCTCGCAAGGGCATATGCCTCACAAGGCTGGCACAAGCAACCGTCATCGGGGGCTTCGTGGTGCCCCCACGGGGCCGCGCCGGGAAGCTGCCCTCGAATGCTTCATCGGGTAGGATGGCCAAGAGAGCACGAATCAACAACCTAGCCAGGTAAGGGAGAGTACTAAGAAGTGCTCACGTGCTATCGCCCCAGGCACCCATCGTGCGTCAAGGACGAGGGCCCCGGGAGCCGCGTGCTACGGGACCCCGCCGACCAGAGCACAAGAAACACACGAAGGGCAGCGGACGACCTCTTGGAAAGAACGAAGGCACCTCAAGCATACCAGGCAACTACTACTTAAGGCAAAACTATATTACGTAATGTTTGACGCCCACCCGGGGCCAAGTGATTCTTGATGCAACATGAAAGGGATAGACAAGCCTAAGAAGAGGAGGCGCTGTCCTCATCGTGGCCCCCGGAAGCCCCAGCGCCTAGGTTGTCGCTCTCCTCAGAGGGCGTTGCCTAGACGAATTGCCTGACTAGGGACTCCACATGCCCACGCACTTCGTCCCTGAGGGAGCTCCGGATCTCCACGGGCACCGACTCCATCAAGCGGGAGAGGTCGAGCATGTGGTCATGGCGGTGCAGGTTGGAGACGACGCACGTCAGCACGCTGTCCACGAGGTCGCGCACTGGACACGATGTCTTCGTCCACCTTAGAGGCGCCTGATTCCAGCGCCTCCAGCACCTTGAGGAAAAAGTTGAGGTAGCCTTCGTCGTCGTTGCCATGCGGCATCGCCGGTGCATCCTCGACGAAGCAGTGGAGCACACCGTTCATGCAACGGGCAAGCTCTAGGAATTGCTTGGCGCGTTGCGCTTCCATCAGCCGCGCATGCATCGCGACGTCCGTGGCCGCCTCCGCGGCATCGGCGGTTCGCCAACTTGGGCCTGAAGAGACGCCAGGTTCTCCTTGGTGCCCTCCTCACCCCTAAGGGAGGTCTGGCGAACGGCTTGGGCATCGTGCAGCTCGTCCCTGAGCACAGCCACCACCTCCTGGAGTGTGCCGCACCTAAGATGGAGGCGGTTTCACTGCCACGCGCTACTCCTCTAGGGAGACCTCCTGCTCTCGGGCCACCATCGCGTCCACACCGGCAAGGGCTTCCTCGTGCACCGCCACAAGGGGTGGCCTCATCCGTGAGAAAGCACCCCTCTAGGGCCTCGAGATGCTTGCACTTCGCCTCCTGGTCATAGGCGGTCTGGGCGGCCTCCCGCTTGCGATGGGCCACGTCCACCTCTCGCTCATTGATGGATGACTCCTTGATGGCTAGGTATACCTCATGCCCGGTGCTCCGATAGGCGGATGCAATGGATTGGGCCGTGTGCCCTTAGGGTGTTGCCATCACCCCGAAGGGGGTTGCGGGTCCTCTGGGCCTCGTCGAGCCAAGCGCAGAGGCGCGGGCGTCACCATGGGGAGGCACACGAGAGGATGCCCTCGGCTGGGCATCCCGACGCCTATTGGGTGTTGGTGCCATGGAAAGTTTGGCGATCAGATTCGTCAGGCCACACAAGTTACACAAAGAAAAGCAATGGTGACAGTGCACTTACTTATTGCTGGCAGCCCAGCGCCGTCGCGTTGGGGTCGGACGTGGCTCTGAAGGTCCCACGAATGCCTCAGCACTTGAGGTATCCCTCTTGACCACCATGGGAAGAGGAAAAGGAGGAAGAAGGCACATTTGCACAAAAATGGTGGAGCATCGCGAGAGGAAGGCAGAAGGGAGAATCAGTGTTGTGGCAGCTCCCCCCCACGGGTGTGGCGGTTCTATAGGCACGACCGTAGTTCCCGAGGTGCCGTGGGAAGTTGAGGCGACATGTGATCCATCGTGTGCCACATGCCATGACTGGCCCGTGGACGGATATGGATCGTGTCACCTCATTCCCCCAATAGGACGTTTTGCACGTGCCGTGGTCCGAGGAGCAATCTTACACGGGAAGGAAGGCGCAAGGGGTGGTGTTGGATTTCAGGCTCTGCAAAACCCTAAGGATTCGAACACTTGGGCGTGTACAACGATCTCCCCTGCTTCGCCTCGCCTAACTGACTATCCGATAGCAACGATGAAGGACTCACTCGATCGCGAGGGGAACACAGAACTCAACAGTTTACCCATGTTCGAGTCACCGCAAAGTGTAAAACCCTACTCCTCCTTTTGGTGGTTGACTCTCACCGAGGTGGTGGGTGAGTTAGTACAGTGTTCTTCGGCCTCCGGAGGATGAGCGACTAAGTGTCTTGTTCTCTCGTCCCAATGAACCCCCTCTCTCAAGTATCGTACCATGTTCCTCTTCCTTCATAGCTTCGGCGGGAAGGGATCCCACAACAGCCAATTTTGAAGGGGAACAGGGGAACATGCTCACCTGCCCAAAGATGGTCTTCGTTTGCAAAGTAATTGGCCACCCCGCAGAGAAGGGCCCGTGGATGACGTTTGCCCTACTGGCGGGAGACTGCGGCTTTGTTGCACTAGAACGAAAACCTTTGCGGAATGCCTTTGGGAAGCCAGTACGCCCCCAACTCCTTTGCACCAAAGGGGAAATTGTCCTGTCCTGCCATTTGTTGCTCGCCTGTCCTTCCATGGGGTCACCCTTGACTCATCAGGCCCAACCCTGTCTCGGAATTTCCCCTGCTCCGGAAGGGTCTTGAAGAGGCCCCATGCGGGTCGTGACGCTCCTCCTCCTCGTGAGGCTTGGCCCCTCACGAGGGCATTCCCTTAAGGCGTGTCGGGCTCGTTTCTTTGTTTCGGAGAAGCGGGCGGCCCTGGGTGTTGGGGAACGTAGCATAGGAAACAAAAACATTCCTACGCACACACAATACCAATCCATGGTGATGATCCTCTACGAGAGGGGAGAGTGAATCTACATACCCCTGTAGATCGCTAAGCGAAAGAGTATATAACGGGATTGATGTAGTGGAACATCTTCGCGATCCAAATTGCAGCCCGTCACGCGATCTCATCACGATCCGTCTCGCGATCCCATCACGATCCATCCCGATCTAGTGCTGAACGGACGACACCTCCATGTTCAGCATACATACAGCTCGATGACGATCTCCGCCTTCTTGATCCAGCATGAGGGGCGAAGAGGTAGATCAGTTCTCCAGCAGGGCAGCATGGTGGTGGTGGTGGTGGAGCTATTCCAGCAGGGCTTCGCCTAAGCACCGTTGGAACTAGACTAGAGGAGAAACAGATCTAGAGAGAGAGGGTAGCACGTGGATGTTTTTCTGTGTCTCAAAAACCATCAATACCTAAAGTATATATAGGAGGGAGGGATGGGAGGACGCAGCCTCAAACCCTCAAGGTTTTGCCGAAATTTGAGGTGGAGGAGTCCTACTCCAATCCTACTAGGAGTAGGATTCCTCCTTTCCACTTGGAAACCCTTTCCAGCTTTTCCAACTTTTTGGATTTTTGTCTCTCAAACCTCATAGGCCTTAGTGGGAGCTTATGTCAACCTACTAGGGGCAGGTTTGTATCTTCCCACCGTCCATAAGGCCCCTCGGGGCGTGACATCCCTCCCGATGGTCCCCGGTACCCTCCCAACACTCCCGGTACACTACCGATGAGCCCGAAACTTTTCCGGTGACCAAAACATGACTTCCTATATGTCAATATTTACCTCCGGACCATTCCAGAGCTCCTCGTGACTTCCAGGATCATATCTGGGACTCCAAACAAGTTTCGATAACCAACACCTATAACTCAATTATATCGAAAAATCACCGAATCTTAAGTGTGCATACCCCGCGGGTTCGAGAACTATGCAAACATGACCGAGACACCTGTACGGTCAATAACCAATAGCGGGACCTGGGTGCCCATATTGTCTCCTACACATTCTATGAAGACCTTTATCGGTTGAACCTCTATGTCAAGGATTCGGTTAATCCCGTATGTTGTCCCTTTGTCCTTTGGTATGTTACTTGCCCGAGATTCGATCGTCGGTATCTTTATACCTAGTTCAATATCGTTATCGGCAAGTCTCTTTACTCGTTCCACAATACAAGATCTCATGTCTAACTCCTTAGTCACATTGCTTGCAAGGCTTATTGCGATGTTGTATTACCGAGTGGGCCCCGAGATATCTCTCCGTCATACGGAGTGACAAATCCCAGTCTTGATTCACGCCAACCCAACAAGCACCTTCGGGGATACATGTGGAGCACCTTTTTAGTCACCCAGTAACGTTGCAACGTTTCATACACACAAGGTATTCCTCCGGTACCCGGGAGTTGCATGATCTCATGTTCAGAGGAACAAATACATTGACATGCAGAAAACAGTAGCAATAAACTGACACGATCATGTGCTACATTTATAGTTTGGGTCTTGTCCATCACATCATTCTCCTAATGATGTGATCCCGCTATCAACTGACAACACTTGTCTATGGCCAGGAAACGTTGATCATCTTTGATCAACGAGCTAGTCAACTAGAGACTCACTACGGACAGTGTGTTGTCAATGTATCCACACATGTATTTGAGTTTCCAATAAATACAATTCTAGCATGGATAATAAACGATTATTATGAACAACGAAATATGATAATAACCAATTTATTATTGCCTCTAGGGAAAATTTCTAACATTCTCTCACTTGCACTAGAGTCAATAATCTAGTTCAGATCACTATGTGATTGTAATGAATCTTACACCCATACAGTTCTGGGGTTCGATCATGTCTTGCTTGTGAGAGAGGTTTTTAGTTAACAGGTCTAAACCTTTCACATTCGTGTATGTTTTACAAATCTCTATGTCATTGTAATGCCCCAAGTGTGTAGCTTACCATATTCGGAACCTTCTCTATGTGGGTCCAACTTGTCATTGACATGAGGTTATGCTATGTGATATTTCATGTGATGCTCCCCTTGTTTTATTCTCTTTTGCATGCATGCATCCATGCCATCCCATCCATTCCATGTCTTGGTGTTTGTACGTTGTGATCTTATGTTGGTGGTGGTTATGTCTTGTGATGATAGTGGATGTGAGTGTGGAGTGAGTGTTAGTAGTAAGCTCTATGTGGTTGCTCTAGGTTCATAAAACTTCCCCCCCCCTCTCTTTTATCTCATGCCCAAATATCTTTGCTCCTTCCTTTTTTTTAAAATTTCCCAGGGTGTAGCCTATTTTGTGGTGGATATGTACATGTGATTTTACTGTTTTGAAACTTTGTAGTGAGGGTGCAAGTACTCACAGAACAGCCCAACATATTCTGTTTTGTAAATATTTAGTGGCTCCTAAAATACCTTCTCTATTTTTCTTAAATAGGTAGTATTATCTTATGACCAGGGGTGTGCTAGTTTTATTTTTAGCATATATAGATTTTTTCTCCTTTCTTTTCTTCTCTGGTTATTTTTTTGTATATGGAAAAAACATTGAGACGGATTTCGTCACCGGGTTTCCAAAGTCCAAGAAGGGTAATGATGCCATCTTCGTCGTCATCGACAAGTTGAGTAAAGTGGCTCATTTTCTTGCAGTCAAGGAATCCATTTCGGCAGCTCAGCTTGCAGAGTTGTACACTTCCAGGATTGTGTCTTTGCAAGACGTGCCTATGATAATCTCTTCGGATCTCAGAAGTATCTTGACTTCCAAGTTCTGGGCCTCTTTTCAGTCTGCGATGGGCACGAAGATACGCTTCAGCACAACTTTTCATCCTCAGACTAGTGGTCAAGTGGAGCGAGTCAATCAAGTTCTTGAGGATATGCTGAGAGCCTGTGTTATCTGTTTTGGTATGAAGTGGGAGGATTTCCTGCCTTCCGCTGAGTTCTCGTATAACAACAGTTATCAAGCTAGTTCTGGCAAGGCTCCGTTTGAAATTCTCTATGGCAGGAAGTGTCGTACCCCGCTCAACTGGTCCGAGACCGGCGAGCGTCAGATCCTTGGGAATTACCTGATAGAAGAAGCTGAGGAGATATGTCGGGTCATTCGTGACAACCTTAGAGCAGCTCAGTCCCGTCAGAAGAGCTATTATGATAGCAAGCATTTTGACATGTCTTATGAGCTTCATGACTTCGTCTATCTGAAGGTGTCGCCTACGAAGGGTACGCAGCGCTTTGGCATCAAAGGCAAGCTTGCGCCTCGTTTCGTGGGCCCGTTCAGAGTTGTTGGCAAGAGAGGCGACCTTGCGTACCAACTTGAGCTCCC
The DNA here is from genome assembly GCF_904849725.1 of Hordeum vulgare subsp. vulgare. Classification (NCBI taxonomy): domain Eukaryota; kingdom Viridiplantae; phylum Streptophyta; class Magnoliopsida; order Poales; family Poaceae; genus Hordeum; species Hordeum vulgare. Next base: position 277,743,914 of record NC_058519.1, on the reverse strand, counting down.
GTCAAACTTTGCAAATGTGCATGATGTGTTCTATGTTTCTTAGCTCCGGAGGTGCTTCAAGACCCCCGAGCGCACTGTTCATCTTCAAGACATCGACCTTCAGCCTGGCCTATCTTATCGTGAGCATCCAGTTGCGGTTCTCGAGGCGTCGAATTGCAAGACCCGCAACAAGACTGTCAAATTTCTCAAAATGCGGTGGTCACACCATTCCGATAAATAGGCTACTTGGGTACGCGAGGATCACCTCCGTTCTGAATTTCCGGAGTTCTTTCAGGCGTAGATCTCGGGGCGAGATCTTTTTGTAGTGTGGGAGAGTTCGTAATGCCCCAAGTGTGTAGCTTACCATATTTGGAACCTTCTCTATGTGGGTCCAACTTGTCATTGACATGAGGTTATGCAATGTGATATTTCATGTGATGCTCGCCTTGTTTTATTCTCTTTTGCATGCATGCATCCATGCCATCCCATTCATTCCATTTCTTGGTGTTTGTACCTTGTGATCTTATGTTGGTGGTGGTTATGTCTTGTGATTAGAGTGGATGTGAGTGTGGAGTGAGTGTTAGTAGTAAGCTCTATGTGGTTGATCTAGGTTCATAAAACTCCCCCCTCTCTCTTTTATCTCAAGCCCAAATATCTTTGCTCCTTCCTTCTTTTAAAAATGCCCAAGGTGTAGCACATTTTGTGGTGGATATGTACATGTGATTTTACTGTTTTGAAACTTTTTAGTGAGGGTGCAAGTATTCACAAAACAGCCAAACATATTGTGTTTTGTAAATATTTAGTGGCTCCTAAAATACCTTTTCTATTTTTCTTAAATAGGTAGTATTATCTTATGACCAGGGGTGTGTAGTTTTATTTTTAGAATCTATAGATTTGTCTGTGCTTTCTTTTCTTCTCTGGTTTTTTTTGTTGTAAACGGAAAAAACCACAGGGTATTGATTTTCATTCTTTGTGGCGCTACTAATGGGCTCCCTCCCACTAGCAGGCCCACTCCTCCTCACCAACGCGCGACAGCCCACCTGCACGTCCCTCTTCTCCTTCCTAACGTCGTCGCCCTGCGTGACTGATTTCGTTTGAGCTACAGAGAGGGAGAGCGAGAGGTTGACGCCGTCCATCCCATCACAGGACCCTTAAAGCCTCGGCTTCTGGGCCTTCTTTCCTAGGGTTCCGCGCCTCCCCCATCTGCGCCGCCACCATCTCCCTCCTTCTCTCCTTCCCCCTCAGGTAAGTGTGTGCAGATCGAAAACAGAGAGAGGCACAGAAGTAGCGGTCGTCGACTACCCCGCACCCATCGTCTTCGACGCCGGCCGCCATGTCCAGGGGCTCGGGGCTGCACCCCGGGCTCCATTCCCATCCTCGGTGACGCCGGGGAGCGACCTCACCGACGGGCAGATCTTCGTCACCGACGCGCTCCCGGCGGTCTGCTTCCCCTACGACGGTTCTGCGTCCAGGTCTTCTTCGTCTTCGTCAGATCGTCGTCGATCCTCTCCAAGCTTCTCCTCCAAGCGGATCGTCGCCTCTCCTTCCTTTCCTAGGTGAGAGCAAGCCTCCTTCCTCCCTTCCCTGTGGTAGATGCACAGCAGGGCTCGTCGCCGTGCCTCTGTACCGAGAGGAGATCGGTAGTTAGAGGCATGTGTGCTTTGTGCAGGTGGTGTGCTGATGTTTGTGCAGGTAGAGGTAGAGTAGTGGTAGCCGTAGATGCTCGTCTCTCTGGCGCGGCGCAGTAGGAGCAGAGCATGCCTCGGCGGCCTCTCTGCCGTCGGCGCCTCTCTGTGCAGGCAGATCGATATAGATGCTTGTGTAGGTTACCTTGTAGGCAGCCCCCTCTCTATTGAGTCCCTGTAGCATAGCGTAGTGGTGCAATAGTTGTGGTAGTTCTGGCGCGTGGTGGGTTCGAGTCCCAGAGAGAGCAACCCCCTTTTTTGATTTTGTTTCGACAGTGGCATAGCAGCAGCAGAGTAGTTACCTGGATAGACTTCCCTTCTCTGTCAAACAAAGGTGCAGTAGCGTTGTGGTGTTGTTGTGTGGGTCTGTAGCAGGGGGTCTGGGGTTCGATTCCCCCAGACCTTTTATATTTTTTTTCCTTTTATCCTGTTTTGCATTTCCTAATTGCACCATTGCTGTGGTAGGCTACAACCATTGTAGTATTTATTTTTCTTGCTCAGAGTAGGTGTTCTTGGCATATGTTGCTAGCATGGTAGAAGGGCATGGTAGTGATATTGTGTATGTGGTGTATTGGTGAGATAGATCTTGTGATGCTTGTGCCATGTGAGTTAGATGTAAGTGTGTTGTGTTCTAGCTTGAGGGTGTGCACTAGCATATTCATGCAAGTGTGTGTATGTGAGATTTGTGGTAAGATGTGGAGGTGATGTGCTTGTGCCCTTTGTTGTGCAAGTGTGGTGTATGTGTGTGTGTGTGGTTTCCCCCACATACCTTGTGGATGTAAGTGTAGGTGCTCTTGTGTTGTGTGTGTGGTGTGTGTGTGTCCAACACATGCTCAAGGCATGTGGTGCCTTGATGAGCTCATGTGCATGTGAGTGTAGGTAGTCTGGGTGTTCTAACTAGCATGAGTAGGAATGCATGTTTTGTAGTGTATGTAAGTGGCAGTGGTGCTTGTTGTATGTGAGAGTGTGGTGGTGTGCTAAGGCACAAGAGCATGAGGTCTACCCCGCATGTGCACCAATGTGGTGTTGATAGAGTGCATATGCTTGAGTAGTTATTGTTCTAGTGAATGGCACATGTGATGATGCACTATTCAGTATATGTGATTGCATGTAGTTTTTCTTTTCTAGTTTGTGCCCATTTGTTCTAAGCAAGTGCCCATGTTTTATATATGTTTTGGCGGTAGAAACATCCCAGGAATCCATTGGTGAAGTCAGTTTTGCCTTTGGAATACTTTCTGGAGATGACTTATTTCAGATTTGTTCTATGTTTGGAGCTTGGTACCATGAGATGTGGTGAGCCCAAGGGGTTGTTTCTTTGTTGTGGCAGTAGAGGGTGATCCCTCTACCACATGTTGCTTTTGTTTCATGCTTAGGAACTCATATGTGCAAGTTGTGCCTAGTCAAAGTAGGCATGTGGCTGAAATTCCAGTTTAGTGAAAATCTATGATTTTCACTAAGTCTGAGAATTTGCTTATATTTTCTTCTCCTGTTGTTGTGCTTGTAGAGGTCCATGTGTTGTGATTCAGCCTTGGCTATTAACTGGGAAGTTGTAGCTTTTATGATTGTCTAGCACCCTGGAAATTTTCATTACATTTGGAGTCGTGTAGATATTGATTTGGGTGTTGTAAAAATGCTTCAGAGCATAAATAGTTAGTGAGAATCTGGAATTTTCACAAAGTCCATGAAAACTGATGTTTTTGTCCAAGTTGGCAGCTGTGTAACTTCCTGTGTGAAACTCCTTTGCATTATCTTTTTGCTTGTGCTTGTAGTACTTTTGAATAGCTTCTGCCACATATCTTATTTGGCATGTTTGGGTGGTTGTACGTGACTTGCATGTAGCTCTGAAAAAGCTATGATGCTGTTTGTGGCAGATTGTATAGTTTTGATGTTTTGATGCTTGTGAGTGCATAGATGATGGTGTGGTGATATTCCTTGCACCATCCCATCCATGTTGGTTTGTCTTATGTCTTGGCAACCTGGAAACACCAGAGTTATGCCATTGGAGTGTGTTGAGATGTATTTGACACGTAGCACTTGATTTCTTGTTTCGTTGTTTCCCGTTGATCCATAGCTCCGTTTGTAATGTTTTTTATATGCTTTTGAATCGTTTTCACGTGACGCATCTGTTCATGTCATCCTCCTGCATGTAAAGATAGCTTAGAGAGAAGTTCTGTGCAGGAACTTGTATTTACTTCTCATGCTTGTGCTAGTGAGTAGAATAGAGATGCATACTCATATTCAGCTCATGCATCATGTGCTTGTTGCATCTTGAGGTGCTGTTTTTCATTGGATATTATTTTTATGTTGGGTAGCACCGGGATCGGAGAACGAGTACGTGGATCCGGGAGAGAACGTGCAGGACGAACAAGAGCAGTTCCAAGTTGAGGACATCACAGGCAAAATGATATGACCTTGATTCCATCTCTAGACTTGTTATGCTAGATTACGTTTCTTCGTCATATGCTCCCTTCCTACCACTGAAATAATTGCCTCCTAAATTGCCATGAAACCCAAACACTTAGCCCTTCCTAGCAAATCTTGATTAGCTAAGTAGGCTTTGCTAAGCTTCTAATGTTAGCGTTGCTAGTTGCAGGTGCCTTGTCTCATGTGATAACATGAGTTGATATAATTATGTTAAATCTGTTATTTAATTAATGCACCTATATACTTGGTAAATAACGGAAGGCCTACCCTTTTGCCGGGTGTTTTGTTCCGTTATTGCCGCCATAGTTATCGGCTACCGGTGTTTGATTCCATAATGATCGCTCCTAACACGTTCGGGGTTGTTATGGGAACCCCCTCGATAAATCGTGTAGTGTTAAGACTTGTCCGGCATGAACCAAAATTGGTGTTAATTTGGTAATCACTTAATAATAATCTGCATAGGGAATGATCACCCCGAGGATCTTTAATCAACAACCCGGGCCAGTGCTCCTCATGAGTGTTGGTCCAACCTGGTCTGCCTGCAAGGCCACCATAAGGAAACTTGAGGTTTGGTTCTCGTAGCTAGTTCCATCCGTCGTGTCCTGAGACTGAGATACGTGGCTCTTATTGGGGTCATTGACATGATGGGAGGTCCTTCTAGTCTTGTCTTACCTTAACGATATATCTTGAGTATAGGAATCTCGGTGAAGCTTTGGTTCTCCCCAGAGTTGAGGTTTTCCTCTAAGGAATCCGACGAGATCACGAGATTCGTGATAGAGGATTACTTTGCGTCCGTGACCATTTGTGATGGACTAATTGGAGCACCCCTGCAGGGTTTAATCTTTCGGAAAGCCGTTCCCGCGGTTATGTGGCAACTTGGAATATTTGTTAACATCCGGTAATAGATGACTTGAACATACCTCTAATAAAATTGCCAACTATGTGCGTAACCGTGGCTGTCCCCTTCGAAGATCTCTCTTCGATCGGGAACACGGTGGGGTTATGATTTACGTAAGTAGTTGTTCAGGATCACTTACTGATCAGCTAATCATCGACCGCTAGTATAGACCACCTTCATACTTGTTCTACGTAAGTTAGCCCCCATACCGCTTAGGATGCTGCAACCTATATACTCCACCTTCCTTACCTATTAACTTGACTAGTTCTGGCACCGAGGTCATAGATTGCTGAGTCCCCGTGGCTCACATATTCCTTCACAACACCAATAGGTCCAGGTACCCCCGAGACAGGTGATCCCGATGGCACGAAGCTGGCAAGGCAGCACGATGGGGAGAACGACCGCCCGTACGTGAACTATCCAAAAGACTGAGGCGTGGTGGTGATCATGGGCAAGCATGCAAGGTAGCATAGTCATTTCTCATGTTTTGTAGTCTGTAGCGGAACTACCTTGTTTGGATGCGTGATGTAACTCTGATATATTTATCAGATGGCACTTGAACCCCTTATTGTCATTCTTCTATTATTATGTATGTGTTATGTTACCGTGCTTGCGAAACGCTTAGATGCGCTTCTTTCCAACTCGGGGCATCGTTTCCAAATCGGAAAGGACCGCATCTTAGTCGTTACTGTCATCCTATAGAGGCTACTACCACGCGCCATTTCGAACTACTCCAAATGACTGCTCCACTATACGAATCCGGTTTACTACTCAGAGTTATCCGGATTAGTGTCAAATCTTGCATCAACGTAACCCTTTATGATAAACTCATTTATCACCTCCATAATCAAGAACAATTTCTTAGTCCACTTGTTACTAAGGATAACTTTTGACCGCTGTCAGTAATTCATTACTGGATCAATTATGTACCCCTTGACAGATTCATGGCAAGGCACACATCAGGTGCGGTACACAACATAGCATACTATATAGCCTATGGCTAAAGCCTAGGGGACGACCTCCGTCCTTTCTCTTTCTTCTGTCGTAGTCGGGTTTTGAGTCTTACTCAATTTTCACACCTTACAACATACCCAAGAACCCCTTCTTTGCCAATCTATTTTGAACTCCTTCAAAAACATGTCAAGTCATGCATTTCATTGAAAGTTTTATCAAGCGTTTTGATCTATCTATATAGATCTTGATGCTCAATGTTCAAGTAGCTTAGTCCAGATTTTCCCTTGAAAAACACCTTTGAAACAACCCTGTATGCTTTCCACAAATTCTACGTCATTTCCGATCAACAATATGTCAACCACATATACTCATTGTAAATTCTATAGTGCTCCCACTCACTTACTTGTAAATACAAATTTCTCATAAACATTGTATAAAACCCAAAGCTTTGGTCATCACATCAAAGTGCATATCCAACTCCGAGATGCTTACTCCAGGAAAATGTCGAGGAAACAATGTTTTGACATCTACTTGTTAGCATCCTTAGGATCAAGAAAACCTTCTATTTGTATCACATACAACCTTTCCTCAAGGAAAACATCGAGGAAACAATGTTTTGACATCCATTTGCAAGATGCAGCAACTACTAACATAATTCAATAGACTTTTAGCATCGCTACGAGTGAGAAAGTCTCATCGTACTCAACTCCTTGAACTTGTCAGAAGCCTCTTTGCAATAAGTCGAGCTTTCTTAAATGGTGACTTTCACCATCATTGTTTGTCTTCATTTTAAACATCCATATGTACTTAATAGTCTTACAACCATCTAGTAGTTATTCCAAAGTCCACACTTTGTTTTCATACATGGATCCTCTCTTGGATTTCATGGCCTCCAGCCATTTGTCGGAATTCGGGTCCACCATCGCTTCTCCATAGCTCGTAGGTTCATTGTTGTCTAGCAACATGACCTCCAAGACAGGATTACGACACCATTCTGTAGTAGCGCGTATCCTTGTGAACCTACGAGGTTTGGTAGTAACTTGATCTGAAGCTTCATCATCACCATCATTGGCTTCGACTTCAACTTGTGTAGGCGCCACAGGAACAACTTCCTGCGCCCTTCTACTCTTTGGTTGAAGTGTTGGTTCAATAACCTCATTAAGTTCCTCCATCCTCCCACTCAATTCTTTCGAGATAAACACTTTCTCGAGGTAGGACCGGTTTTTCTGAAACAAACACTTTGTTTCTGGATCTGAGATAGGAGGTATACCCAACTATTTTGGGTATCTTATGAAGATGCATTTATCCGCTTTGGGTTCGGTCTTATCAGGCTGAAGCGTTTGGACATAAGCATTGTAGCCCCAAACTTTTAAGAAATGACAACTTAGGTTTCTCCAAACCATAGTTCATACGATGTCATCTCAATGGAACTATGTGGTGCCCTATTAAAATGAATGATGTTGTCTCCAATGCATAACCCCAAAACGATAGTGGTAATTCCATAAGAGACATCATAATATGGACCATATCTAATAGGGTGCGGTGACGATGTTCAAACACGCCATCACACTATGGTGTTCCATGTGGTATTAGGCGTGAAACAATTTTCACATTGTCTTAAATGTATACCAAATCGCAACTCAAATATTGACCTCCACGATCACATCGTAGGCATATTATCCTCGTGTCACGACGATCTTCAACTTCACTCTAAAATTGCTTGAACCTTTCAATAATTAAGACTCGTGTTTCATCAAGTAAATATACCTGTATCTACTCAAATCATATGTGAAGTAAGAACATAATGATATCCACTGCGTGCCTCAGCACTCATTGGACTGCATACATCAAAATGGATTACTTCCAAAAAGTTACTTTCTTGTTCCATCTCAATGGAAAACGAGGCCTTCAGTCATCTTGCCCATGTGGCATGATTTGCATGTCTCAAGTGATTCAAAATCAAGTGAGTCCAAAGGATCCATCTGCATGGAGTTTCTTGATGCGTTTACACCAATATGGATGGTTCGTATGTCTCAAACGATTAAAAAACGAGCGAGTCCAAAGATCCATCAGCATGGAGCTTCTTCATGCGTTTTACACTAATATGACTCATGTGTCAGTGCCACAAGTAAGTGGTACTATCATTACTACTTTGCATCTTTTGGCATCAATATTATGAACATGTGTATCACTACGATCGAGATTCAATGAACCATTCACATTGGTGCATGACCATTGAAGGTAGTATTGATGTAAACAGAATAAATTTTACTCTCTTTAAATGAATAATCGTATTGCAATAAACACAATCTAATCATGTTCATGCTCAACCAAATAACATTTATTTAGGTTCAACACTAATCCTGACGGTAGAGGGAGCGTGTGATGTTTGATCATATCGACCTTGAAATTTCTTCAAACACATCATGACCTCACTTTTAGCTAGTCTCCATTTATTCCATAGCTTTTATTTCGAGTTACTAGCACTTAGCAACCGAACCGGTATCTAATACCCCGGTGCTACTAGGAGTACTTAGTAAAATACACATCAATATCATGTATATCCTATATAGTTTTGTCGACTTTGCCAGCCTTCTCATCTACCAAGTATCTAAGATAGTTCCGCTTCAGTGACTGTTCACCTCATTACAGAAGCACTTACTGATCACTAGAGCAGCAACTGGTTTGCCGTTTCATGAAGTATCCCTTCTTGCCCTTGCCCTTCTTGAAACCAGTGGTTTTACTAACCATCAACAATTGATGATCCTACTTGATTTGTACTTTCACGGTGTCAAACATTGCGAATAGCTCAAGGATCATCATATATATCCTTGATATGTTATAGTTCATCACGAAGCTCTAGTAGCTTGGTGGCACTGACTTTGGAGAATCATCACTATCTCATCCCGAAGATCAACTCCCACTCGATTCAGGCTATTGTAGTACTCACACAATCTGAGCACATGCTCAACGATTGAGCTTTTCTCCCTTACTTTGTAGACAAAGAATTTTGTCGGAAGTCTCATACCTCTCAAAAAGGGCACAAGTATGAAATCCCAATTTCATCTCTTAGAACATCTTATATGTTCCGTGACATTCAAAATTTCTTTGGCGCCTCAATTCTAAGCCGTTAAGCATTACACACTGAACTATCACATAGTCATAAAAAACGTGTATGTCAGATGTTCACAACATCCACAAACGACGCTCGAGGTTCAACACACCGAGCGGTGCATTAAGGACATAAGCCTTCTACGCAGCAATGAGGACAATCCTCAGTTTACGGACCCAGTCCGCATAATTGCTACTATCATCTTTCAACTAAATATTCTCTAGGAACATATAAAAAACAGTAGAGCTACAGCGCAAGCTACAACATAATTTGCAAATTTTTTTGACTATGTTCATGATAATGAGTTCAATTAATCATATTACTTAAGAACTCCCACTCAAATAGACATCCCTCTAGTCATTCGAGTGGCGCATCATCCGAATCCAGTAACTCAAGTCCGATCATCACGTGAGTTGAGTATAGTTTCAGTGGTGAACATCTCCATGTTGATCATATCAATTATATGCTTCATGCTAGACATTTTGGTCTCTTGTGTTCCGAGGCCATGTCTGTACATGCTAGGCTCGTCAAGTTTAACCCGAGTGTTCCGCGTGTGCAACTGTTTTGCACCCGTTGTATGAACGTTGAGTCTATCACACCCGATCATCACGTCGTGTCCCGAAACGACAAACTGTCGCAACGGTGCACAGTCAGGGAGAACAAAATTTTATCTTGAAATTTTAGTGAGGAATCACCTTATAATGCTAGAGTAGTTCTAAGCAAAATAAGGTGCATAAAAGGATTAAAATCACATGCAAACCATAAGTGACATTGTAGGGTCATGATCTTGTGCTTCTTGATCTCCATCACCAAAGCACCGGCATGATATTCATCGTCACCGACGCTGCAACATGATCTCTATCATCATGATCTCCATCAATGTGCCACCATCGAGGTTGTCGTGCTATCTATGCTATTACTACTAAAGCTACTACCTAGCAATATAGTAAACGCATCTGCAAGCACAAACGTTAGTTTAAAGGCAACCATATGGCTGCTCCCGGTTGCCATAGCATCGACGTGCAAGTCGATATTTAACTATTACAACATGATCATCTCATACATCCAATATATAACATCATGTCTTTGGCCATATCACATCACATGCATACCCTGCAAAAACAAGTTAGACGTCCTCTAATTTGTTGTTGCATGTTTTACGTGGCTGCAGTGGGTATCTAGTATGATCGCATCTTACTTACGCACAGCCACAATGGTGTATGCAAATTGCTATTTAACCTTCTCCAAGGACCGCCTGGGTCAAATCCGATTCAACTAAAGTTGAATAAATATAAACCCGCCAGTCATCTTTATGCAACAAGTTGCAAGTCAGTCGATGAAACCGGTCTCTCGTAAGCGTACGAGTAAAGTTGGTCCGGGCCGCTTCAATCGAACAATACCGCCGAATCAAGAAACGACTAAGGAGGGCAGAAAATTAAACATCAATTCCATCAAACTCTTTTGTGTTCTACTCGAGATATCATCTACGCATGAACCTAGCTCATGATACCACATTTGGGGAAAGTTGCATCGGTAACAAATTTTTTCCTACGCACACGCAATACCTATCCATGGTGATGATCATCTACGAGAGGGGAGAGTGAATCTACATCCCTTCTAGATCGCTAAGCGGAAGCGTATATGACGCGGTTGATGTAGTGGAACATATTCGCGATCCAAATCGCAGCCCGTCCCGTGATCTCATCACTATCCGTCCCGCGATCCAATCACTATCCATCCCTATCTAGTGTCGAACGCACGACACCTCCGTGTTCAGCACACGTACAGCTCGATGACGATCTCCGCCTTCTTGATCCAGCAAGCAGGGCAAAGAGATAGATGAGTTCTCCAGCACGGTGACCTGGTGGTGGTGGTGGTGGAGCTATTCCAGCAGGGCTTTGCCTAAACACCGCTTAAACTATATTAGAGGAGAAACAGATCTAGAGAGAGAGGGTAGCACGTGGCTGTTTTCTTGTGTCTCAAAAACCCTCAATGCCTCTAGTATATATAGGAGGGAGGGAAGGGAGGAGGCAGCCTCAAACCCTCAAGGTTTGGCCGAAATTGGAGGTGGAGGAGTCCTACTCCAATCCTACTAGGAGTAGGATTCCTCCTTTCCACTTGGAAACCCTTTCCACCTTTTCCACCTTTGGGTTTTTTGCCTCTTGAACCTCATGGGCCTTAGTGGGAGCTAATGTCAGCCCACTGCGGTCTGGTTTGTATCCTCCCACAACCCATAAGGCCCCTCGGGGCGTGACACCCCTCCCGATGGTCCCCGGTACCTTCCCAATAGTCCCGGTACACTACCAATGAGGCCGAAACTTTTTCGGTGACCAAAACAGGACTTCGTATATATCAATATTTACCTGTGGACCATTCGGGAGCTCCTCATGATGTTCGGGATCTCATCCAAGACTCCGAACAACTTTCGATTACCAACACCTAAAAACTCAACTATCCCGAAATGTCACTGAACCTTAAGTGTGCAAACCCTGCGGGTTCGAGAACTATGCAGACATGACCGAGACACCTCTACGGTCAATAACCAATAGCGGGACCTTGATGCCCATGTTGGCTCCTACACATTTGATGAAGATCTTTATCGGTTGAACCTCTATGTCAAGGATTTAGTTAATCACGTATGTTGTTCCCTTTGTCCTTCGGTATGTTACTTGCCCGAGATTAGATCGTCAGTATCTCTATACCTAGTTCAATCTCATTATCGGCAAGTTTCTTTACTTGTTCCGTAATACAAGATCTCGTGGCGAACTCCTTAGTCACATTGCTTGCAAGGCTTATTGTGATGTTGTATTACCGAGTGGGCCCAGTGATACCTCTCCGTCGTACGGAGTGGCAAATCCCAGTCTCGATTCACACAAACCCAACAGACACCTTCGGGATACCTATAGAGCACCTTTATATTCACCCAGTAACGTTGCGACGTTTGATACACACAAGGTATTACTCCGGTGCCTGGGAGTTGCATGATCTCATGGTCATAGGAACAAATACATTGACATGCATAAAACAGTAGAAATAAACTGACACGATCATATGCTACGTTTATAGTTTGGGTCTTGTCCATCACATCAATCTCCTAATGATGTGATCCCGTTATCAACTGACAACACTTGTCTATGGCGAGGAAACCATGACCATCTTTGATCAACGAGCTAGTCAACTAGAGGATCACTAGGGATAGTGTGTTGTCTATGTATCCACACATGTATTTGAGATTCCAATCAATACAATTCTGGCATGGATAATAAACAATTACTATGAACAAGTAAATATAATAATAACCAATTTATCATTGCCTCTAGGGAATATTTCCAACACTGGGCCACATGCAGGCAGGTGTGGGTACCCCCAATCCCAGAACGCCGACAGTAGCCCCCGGGCGCGCGGTGTGCTCAGGTTCGCTTCAGGGCGGAGTCTTGAGAGGCAGCATGAGATGCTGTGGGGCCTCAAATGCCTATGGGCCAGGTCGGCGTGCGTCATGCGGATGGCGTCTGATTCTCCTTGTCCTCTATCTCTACCCCCCTTTATGAGGTGCCCTGCTTGTAGCTTCGGTGCCTTATTGCTTCCTTCTTTCGCAGTCCGGCAATTCTTTCGCAGTCCGACAATGGCGCACGCCGGTAAGCAGAGGCCAGAGGGGCATGGCCTGACCCCAGCTTCTCCGCTCCAGGATTGCGCCCTCTCCAAGGATGCAGATCTCGTACCAGTGCTTCCATGGACCACGACTGAGTCTAGTGAGCATGGGCGAACCCTGACTTCGCCTAGAGCCGTAGAGGAGCGGCCCACGACTAGGGCGGTGTATCCCTTCTTCCTTCACTGTGTTTATGCTGGGTTGGTGCCGCCTTTCTCCTGATTCTTCTCCGTTGTGTTGGACCACTATTGGATCCAAGCCCTTCATCTCCAGCCCAACTCCATCCTTCTTCTGACCGTCTTCGCCTTCTACTATCAGGCTTTCGTTGTCGTCCAGCCTTCGGTTGCCCTCCTCCGCCACTTCTTCAGCCTGCGCATGCAAGACGGCGCTCACTTGTCGGTGTGCGCTTCCTTCGTGGCGGCCCACAACGGCAACGTGCTCTTGAAGGCCGGGAAGAAGGTGGAGAACTTTAGGCACCGTTGGGTCCTCATGTGTCTCAAGGAGGCCAACCCCCGGCTGGAAGAGCCGTAGGGGTTGTCGAAGAAGACCCCCACATGGAGCTCGGTGAAGCTCTCCGACCCTTGTGTTGTGCCCGTGCTAGAGTGCTTTTCACGTGACATCAGCGCCAAGAAGCTGACCGGGTGAATGATAGTGAAGGAGTTCCTGGCATAGCGCTTGGCGCCCCTCCAGGCGCATTCCAGGCCCCTGTGGGAGTACCGTGCTGGCGACGACGAACTCCAACTTCGATCCCAGAACCTTCCCATGGTCGATCTGAGCAGGGTCTTGCCGATTCTGCCGGGCGGCGACCCTGGCGACCTTCCCGAGGCCCTGGGTCCGCTATATCGTCGCGACGACCGGGCTGAACTGGTCGCCACGATGCCCATCTTGAACGAGGAGGGGCTCCTTCAGGGTGAAGACTCTGACACAGTGGAGGTGTCATCTGGCAACACTTCCGGGCAGGGGGGCTCGGAGAAGACCGTCGACGGCCACGTGGTGAGCATGCTCCTCCCATAGCAATCCGTCATCCTGCGCGAGCTCGAAGATGATGGCGACACTGATGATTCCTCTGCCGTGACCGCCTCGCGCCTTGCCAGGGCATCCAGAGGGCTTGTGCCGACTCCGTGTGCTACATGGTCTGCATGCGTGCATGCCTCCGCTAGTAGGGGGTCAAAGGTGCCGAGATCGCCTCTGTCTAAGGGGGGACTGTTTCCTCTATCGGCGCCGGGGCGGAGAGGAGGAAGAGGTAGTGTGGCGTCGAAGAGTAAGTCACCTTCTTGGGCGCGGTTTGAGCATCTATGTATGTGTTTGGCTGATTTACTCATTGGCTTGACATCGTTGTCTCGCCGGGGCCGAGGAAGAAGAAGAAGAAGACAGTTGCCAAACCAAAGGCGTCTCTCGAGCCCCCGCCTGCCCTTGTCGACATGTCGCCATTTCCGAGTGAGGAGGAGGAGGAGGCTCATGGGTCGGCCTCCCTGGCATGGGTCGTTAAGCCCCTTGAGCCCCCGAAGCATCCTGGGGCGAGCGTGGGGATGCCGCTGCATGGAGAACAGGCCTCCAAGGATCCCCAAACTCCGGAGGTGCTGACGCCCGCAGTTGTTAACTAGCCTTCAGGGCCTCTTATTCTTCGTGGCATTTCCCCTTCAGTAGAGCCGCCTGCTCAAGTGTTGGAGGTTCCTTAGAAGGGGGTCCAGAAGGCCTAGGGTCTCCCCCGGGGGATAATGCACGTGGCTTTCACCGCCCTGAATGGTGTCGGAGTCGAGATGAGGAAGGTCGAGGAATAGGCAATGGCCACCCGTGCCATGTGTAGGGGGCGCTGAAGGAGGCCAAGGCGGCCGTCGCGCACTGCGAAGGGGTGGAATCCCGCCTAAGCGCCCTCCAAGGGGAACATGCCAAGCTGGTCGAGCAACGCCGCTCGCAGGAAGAGGAACTCAAGGCCCGCGGGGCCAAGCTTACCGCTCAGGAAGGGGAGCTGTCCCGGGAGGCAAACCGCCTAGGCGCAGAACAGGAGCACTTGGTTGAGCAGGAGAAGGGTGCCACCACGAAGGAGGCTCTCTTTGAGGCCCGGGAGAAAGCCGTCGCCGCGGCCGAGGAAAACAAGGTCCCTGAACTGGCTTGCTTCCTTGACGTCGAGCTTGGGCTCCGCAAGGCGCTCCGCTTCCTCTGTTGGGGCGGGTTTGACGAGCCTCTGGCCACCCAGGAGGAAGGCTTCACCGTGCTCACAAATGGGCTCATCGCGGCGCTGGAGGCAGACGTCACACAGACGGATAAGATCTTGGAGAGCAAGTTTCGCGAGCTCTTCTTCGCGGTTGTGAATCGTGTCTTCAGTCACCTTCATCTTTGTGACCCTGGGTTCGATCTGGGATCCATGATCGTGTTGGTCCCTTTTGGGGCCCGCAACCGCACCACGTAGTCGGTGAAGGGCCCTGTGGAGGCCCCGGTGAGGAAGTTTGCCCGCGTCGCGCCCCCTTGTCTCTAGTTACACCTTGAGGCGACGACAGGGAAGACGATGCCTCCCATGTCGACGACTAGCCCCCTGCAGAGGAGGTGACCGGTGGTGGCTCCTCCTAGTCTCCTGCACCTATTATTTTCCTGCAATGCACATCATGCCTCGTGGAGGCATTAAACTCATTTGCATTTTTATGAACTGGGTCTTGTTCTGTAATAATTGAATGATCGGGTGTTTTCCTTGCTTTGTTATGATCATGTTTGCGGTGTAACTCTACGTTGGTAGGGCCCGCCCTCCGCGTACCTTACCGCGATTGAACCAACCGAAAACCAAGGACAGCCCAAAGGGGGAAGGCGCTACGAGTGCAGTTAGGCTCCTGAGTCGGGATGATGAGGAGTCCCCCTTTACGCGCGAGCTGCCCTCATGATCAGAACATGGCAAAGATTCCGAAACTTAGAACACCGTCACCACTCCGTGTCGGCAGTGCCCGCCACGCGCGTACCTCGCCGTGATTGAACCGACTGGAAACCAAGGACGACCCAAAGGGCGAGGGGCTACAGTGCAGTTAGACCTATGAGTCGCGATGCTCAGGGGTTCCCCTTGACGTGCGAGCGACTCCGATGATCTTCATAAGAAAACGATGGTATGAGCCTCTCGAACTCCTGCAACACTCTATATCTGCAGGGCCCACCCCGCGCGTACCTCCCCATGGTTGAACCGACCGGGACAGGGCGGCTCAAAAGGGAAAGGGGCTACAGGTGCAGTTCAGGCTCCTGACTTGCGATGCTCAATAGTCCCCCTAGACGTACGAGTGACTCCAGCGTTCTTCCTAAGGGATTCAAGGCGATTTGTCGAGCGCACAGGGCTCTACGTCGGTAGGGCCTGCCGCCCGCATACCTTCCCATGATTGAACCGTCCAAGGACGGCCCAAATGGGAAAGGGGCTACAAGCGCAGTTAGGCCCCTGAGTGGTGATGCTTAGGGGTCCCCCTTGACGTGCGAGCGGCTCCGTACCTTCAGTTGTTTGCCCACACGCTGGGTGTGGGCGAAGTCACGGATGGACTGCGGTGATCCCCTTGTTGGCCGTGGGCGTAGCCATTGGCGGGCTATGTTGATGCCAGCTAAGGGCGTTGTCATTGGCGAACTATATTGGTGGCCCATGCCTGTACCCAGCGCGAAGCATAGGTCTTCTACTAGACGTAGGGTGGACCCTTTTGCGTCCGTGGGGGCCCCTCGGCGTATACAATCTCAGCTCGTTATTACATGAGAGTGTCACGCTGGGGGTGTATATGGGAGGTCGTGAGGACGCTATGGCCTCGCGAGTGTCCCTACCCCCGAGGCATTGGGGCCTCATCTTCTCCCTAGTGGGGACCGTAGGGCTGCCACTAGGCGTGGGATGGACACCTCCGCGTCCGCGGGGGTCCCTGGGCGTATACAACCTCAGCTCGTTATTACGTGAGAGTGTCACGATAGGGGTGTATATGGGAGGTCGCGAGGACGCTATGGCCTCGCGAGTGTCCCAACGCCCGAGTGATTGGTGGACTGAATTGACTTGGTTTGGGTAATTGGCAAACCCTGCTGACTTCTTCTTCTTTAGGAGCTAGGTTGCACACCTGCATGAACAAACTTTGACCGGAGCTCCCAAGCGGGGGGCCGAGCCCTCGACAATATAACCAAGGCAGAACGTTGGGATGCCAAGGAGGTGCAATTGAACAACCAAATGATGCACAAACGAAAGTAGTAGTTGGGGAAAGTCCGGAGCTGGGGGAGGCCGCATGGCGCTGGGCTACCTACGGACTGGGCGAACCGAAAGGTTACCTGGCAGCAGCCAACAAAAAGTCACCTAGCGGCCGAGCTACTGAAGTGTCGGAGGATTCGTTGTCGCTTGATTTCCTGCCTCCGCGGTCGCGACCCTCACGAGTCTACCGCCCACCGAGGCTGGGGGCCTTGGCTTCGCCCGAGCATCTCCTCCTCCTCCTCACGGCACCCCAGCATGCGGGGTACGAGCATAGCCTGCTGGAGCCTCTGGTAAGTGGCAGCAGCGTTCCTCAGTCCGAAGGGCATGAAGGCGCTGGTGCCCGGGTACTCCCACCGGTAGCCAGTCTGTGTAGGCCAGAAGGGGTCGTGCACTGCGACTGTATTGGTTGCGGATATGTTGATGCAGATACGGGGTCGGTCAACCGGTCCGACCACGGCGACTACGATAGGTGGTGCAGGGCAGTCACCGGGTCGCGTGGTCGGGTCCTTGCGAAGTTCATGGATTGCTCTAGTGACGGACTCGCGAGAACTGGTCGGTCATGCTCTGGAGTGTGCCCTCAGGATGTGCTCGGACGCCGCCTTCGTCTCATTGACCAGGCTAGGGGCCTCCCCGATGGGAGCCCCCAGTCCTGACCGAAGAGGGGCGCCGAGCGCGCATCCCTATGCGATGGGGGTCAGGGCTCCGTCCCCGGGCACGGAACCTGAAGCCCCGGGGCACTCCGTGGGAAGGAGCTCCTTCTTCTTATTGTGCGGGTCCTCGCGAGGCAGCTCATTATCTTCATTGTATAAGCATTCCGCCACCGCCGCGCGGTACGCTCGCTCCATTGTGCAGACGGCATCCTTCTCGTGACAGGGGATGGTGATGATGTCGCCGCTCCCCGACATATTCAGGATATTGTATCCATGGTGGACCACTGCCATGAACTTGGCAAGCGCTGGGTACCCAAGGAATGCGTTGTATGGCTGGTGGATGTGCGATGTCGAAGTTGATGACCTTAGTATCTCAGTTCTAGCGCTCTCCAAAGGTGACAGGCAGATGCACTTACCCAATGGATACGGTGGATCCCTCTGTTACCCGTGAGAATGGCTTGGTCGGCATGAGCTGCTCATACGGCAGCTGGAGCTTCTCAAAGGTCTCGACTGAGAGGACGTTGAGCCTAGCTCCATTGTTAATGAGGGTCTTGGTGAGGAGGACGTTGCTAGTAGTTGCTATGCACATCATTGGGAGCTTGCCGGCCATGAACGAGCACTTGAGCTTGTGGCTTAGGTCGAAAGCAATGCTGGTCTAGGACAAGTTGAGGGGACGCATCGCTTCAGGCCTCGGGAGGGCGGCATTCACCTCCCGGCCAAACTGCTTGAAGGCACGGTTGGAGGTTGGGGTCTGGGCACCGCCTAGAATGGAAGCCACTGCCCTCGCCTCCTGGAAGCCCCCAACCCCGTTGTCTTGCCTGTCTTCATCCCTCCTCCTGGGCTGCGGGGGCAGCCCGGCCTCCCGAAGGAGAGCCTCACGAGGTTGGCCGCATCGCTGCCCCTCCTGAGGATTATCATGCCAGCGGTCCTCCTAAGGCCGGCCACGCCAGGGGTCCTCCTGAGGCTGGTCACGCCACCCCTGACACGGCTCACGATCATCCCGTAGAGGGCTTCTGTCGAACCGTCCGCGGCGCCTGTTGAAGTGTTCGACACGAACCAAACGTGGTTCTTCACATTCAGAAGTGTCACGGCCGTTGGTGCCGTGGAAGATGCACGTCGGCCCTCCTCGGGATGGGCACTCTCCCCCTCGGGTATTGTTTGCTTCAAGATCGGCGGCTAGCACCGCTGGGGCCTTGCGCTTCACCTCCTTGACTTTGGCTTTCTTCTCTTCTGGGTCCGCCGTCTGGGGCCCAAGGAGCGACAGGCGTCCTTCTTCCACCTTGGCGCACTTGCTTGCCAAGTTGAACATCTCAAGTGTGGTGCTCATTTCATCGTTCATGGCGAGCTCTTAATTCATCTTGAGGTCGGTGACTCCCTCGGAGAAAGCCAAGATGACGACCTTGTCTGACGCCTTGGGGATCTTGAGGCGCATGACAGTGAAACGATGTATGAACTTGTGCAGGGTCTCTCCCTCGTTCTGCTTGATGCGCTGCAGGTCGTTCACGGTGGGGGCGCGGTCGTGAGTGCGCTGGAAGTTGGTGATGAAGCGCTGGCGCGGTGCCGTCCCAGGAAGTGATGGATGCCTTTGGGAGGTTGAGGAGCCATGAGAGCGCGCCGCCCTTGAGCGCGTCGGGAACCAGCACGCCATGATCTTCTCGCCTACTCCTTCCGCCTTGATACTCAGCATGTAGAGTTGTAGGAACTCAGTTGGATCTTGGGTGCCATCGTAACGTCGGGGCAGGTCGGGCTTGAACTTGCAGGGCCACGCGACGGGGTAGAGCTCGGGGGCGATGGCGAAGCACCCCACTGGTCCAACAGGCACCGTATGCGCGGGGGCCATCGCGTCTTGTGGCTCCACAGGGTCTGCCTCGAACAGGGCATGCTCCGGGCGCGAGATCTGCAACGCCGGGGGCGCGCACGCATTGGCGCGGGGCCGGGGGATCATCTGGCAGCTTGCTTCATCTCCGGGCCTCGCCTTGGGTTCACGAGGCCGAGCGCGGGGTCATTTTTCCCGCTCGGGCTCGGGGTCCACGACACACCGCGGAGGCGGGGGAGGCACGTCTTGCCCCTCGTTGTAAGTCAGGGATAGTTGTGGCCGGAGCGAGCAGGAGAGCGCTGCTGAGTCACCGGCGGAAACGATGAGCTCCTTGATGCAATGGAGCCAGTCCTCATGACGGTCTGGAGCCAGCCGGTAACGAAGCAGCTCGGTGGCCATGACGAGAGCGCGTCGGCCATGTGGCATCTCTGGCCGAGCGCGTGATGCCGACCCCGAAGGCGTGGCGGTGTGGCCGTCAACATGCTCGGTCGGCGGTTGAGAAGAGACCTCTTGTTCTTGAGCTTCTTGACCGGTGACAGCGTTCACCACGGGTGATCGCAAATGGCGCGCGCCGGCAGCACCGACGGGCGCGGTCTGAGCGATGCGGGTGGCGTGGCGCTCTGCGCGTACCCGACGAGCATTAGCCATCGGAGCCGTGGATCTTGGTGAGGATGGAGCTTGGAGGAAACCTCGATACACACCCTACCTGGCGCGCCAAATGTCGGATTTCGGGCTCCACAAAACCCTAAGGATTCAAACACTGGGGCGTGTATGAAGATCTCCCCTGCTTCGCCTCGCCTAACTCACTACTCGATGGAAATGATGAAGGACTCACTCAATGGCCAGGAGAACACAGAACACAACAATTTACCCTGGTTCGGGCCTCCACGAAGCATAAAACCCTACTCCTCCTTTTGGTAGATTGCCTCTCACGGAGGTGGTGGGTGAGTTAGTACAATGTTCATCGTCCTCCGGAGGCTGAGCGACTAAGTGTCTTGTTCTCTCTTCCCAATGAACCCCCTCTCTCAAGTATCCTACCCTATCAATTTATAGTGGTGGCCTGGGTCCTCTTCCCTCATAGCTTCGGCGGGAAGGGATCCCACAATGGCCAATTTTGAAAGGGAACAGGTGAACGTGCTCCCCTACCCATAGATGGTCTTTGCTTGCAAAGTAACTGTCTGCCCCCCAGAGACGGGCCCGTGGATGACGTTTGCCCTACCGGCGGGAGACTGCGGCTTTGTTGCACCAGAAGGGAAACTTTGGGGGTTGCCTTTGGGAACCCAGTACGCCCCCACCTCCTTTGCACCAAAGGGGGAACTATCCCGTCCTGTCATCTGCTGCTCTCCTATCCTTCCATGGCGTCACCCTTGACTAATGAGGCCCGACCCTGCCCCGTCATATCCACCGCTCCGGAGGGGTCCTGAAGAGGCCCCCGTGCGGGTCGTGACGTTGCTCCTCCTTGTCAGTCTTGGCCCCTCACGAGGGCCTTCCCTTAAGCCGTGTCGGGTTTGTTCTAGTGAAGCGGGCCAGCCCTGGGGCATAGGCAGACATGTCTGGGTACCCCCAATCTCAGAACGCCGACAGGTGGTGTTGATCAAGAAGAACTGATGGCCATCACTGCACGTATGCTTTACGTCAAGTCACTCGGGGCGGTTCCCGAAGCGTTGCAGGAAGGAGAAGAGTCCCGCGATGTGTTGGATGCCACGCCTTGAGACTGGCCCGTAGATGGTTGGGGTCCGCGTCGTTTTTCCCATCCCGTGCATGACATGGGCCCGAGGGCTACTGTCGGCCCCCTCGGACCGGGGGTACCCAAGCCCGTCGGCCTGCGGCCCTAGGCACGACACGCTACACAGGCCTGGTTCGGCCCATCAGCAAGCCTAGCAAGGGAGACCCTCCCAAGGGCCCCCGCCTTGCGAGGAAAGCGCCAAAGGATCGTTGCCAAGGGCCACAAGAGGTTGCCCGCTGCAAGGACACATCCTGAGGCCACCCCCGAGGTTTCACGGGGCGAGCTCGTCAAGGGGGGCCAGACAGGTTCTCATGACCATGCACTTCACGTTGGTGACACGGGCTGCGCACACGGTGCAGTAACGGTGCTAGCGGGCATGGACATGGAGGTTTTCCACTTTCGTGCTAAGGAAGCAGGGCCAGCTCGTGGGATCCCAAGGCAACCCCCAAAGGTTTCCCATTTGGTGCAAGAGGACCAAGGTTGGGCGCTCGAAGGACGATGGTCACCCCCGAGCCCACCGGTGTGTCACGACAAAGAGCTTTGGCACGCAAAGACCACTTTTGTCAGGGTGGACTGCACTCCTGTCCTCTTTCAAAATGGCCATTGTGGCAACCCTTCCCGCAAAGTGTTTTCGGGGGAAGAGGACTGAGGCAAATATAAAAGAGACGCCTGGGCTCCGTAGCAAGGATCCCATTGTCTCCACTAGGGCATGGACCTGCCTTTGTAGTTGTCTTCCACCTCAAGCCATGCAGACAAGCAGGGGTAGGGTTTTACACTGCAAGGTGGCCCGAACCTGAGTAAACTACTCGTGTGTTCTTTTTCACCTTCCTTAGCTTGAGACATTGGAGTGTCGTAGTGAGGTTGACAGGTAGAACAGGGTAGAAGACCAACAGCACCCCAGAGTTGGAACCTTTCTGGGTCTACGGAGCCCCGGTTCCGACACGCGAGTCTTTAGACAACTGTTCATGATATCTCCAATATCCCAAATGCTCCATCCTTGCTACTCATTTGTGATCGCATTACCATCACAGTCGGACTTCTGTGGTTTTACTTTACCAGGTGCAGTCCAGGCACATGATTTTTCCAGGCACGTACCTAACTAGCTCTATGTTTATGATGCGCGCCACATCACAAACAGTTCATGATTGTAAAGCATGTATGATGAGGCTACAATCACACACATTTAGTTTTCTCACACCATTTGTGATATTGTCTCACATCACACACGATTTGCAAACGTCAACTGTGTGCATGGTTACACACGTTTCCTCTCCGTGAACCGTGTCGGATTATTATTTATATCACAAATGTTGTGCTTTATATACCATGTGCGTCGTAATTACGTGCACAGCATATTTTCACGCTAAATTAATTGCTGCTATTTTAAATTGTATTTGTTATAGCATATTTCTCCATATGTGGTTTTGGTAATTGGTTACAATCCCTATGGACTAATGGTTGCCTTAAGTTATATTCAAAGGATTTTTCCACATGCACTTCTTGAAGTTCTTCTATTGGTGTCAAGGAGTTTATATGATGACCAAGGTGGTATTCAAGGTATTATCCAAAGTATGGTCATAAATACACAAGGTTGATAAAGACTAAGTCAAAGGGTAAATCAAGTTGATCGACACACAAAGCGTACAAGATATACGAAGAGGGATCAAGTGATCCCGTGGTATGGTAGGCATTGTCCATTACGCTTTTGCGTACTAACCCATGGTCTTCGTGACAGTTCTATGTGGGGTTAGGTGTGTTTCCATGGGCTTGTGTGAAGAGGAAGATCTCATTCAACACATGAAGGATGACATCAAGTGGTGATCATCATCAAGATTGCGGTTTGGAAGTTCAAGTGGAGCATCACGAAGATATCATTCTTGAAGCTTGCCGTCCATTGTGGTGGCAATGAACTTGTGAAGATGTGTTGAAGAGTGGCTAACCCATAGTGGAGTATGGGGAGCAATTTGCAAGTCTTCATCGAGCCAGCGCAATCAAGAAAGGTGGTCCACCTTGAGGAAGTCAAGATCGTCATCATCTAGCTCAAGTTGACTATGTGTAAGGTATATGTTTGTCCTTGATAGGTTTTCTGTTTTAGGATAGATTGCCGTACACTCAAGGGGGCTCTCAAGTGAGTAACTCGGTCGTATCGTTCATTGAGAGCTCAAACCATTTGCATCCTTGCATCATATTTCGTGGTTCTTGTTTGCTATTTCTCTTTGTGAGTTTTAGAGCTTATGATCATCTACATGACAAGTTCGAGTTCATCAAAAACGGAGTCCATATGTAACTTCTATGATGTTTTCGATGATAGGAGTGTTTGTCAGTTCTTCATTCATAGAGGTTTCACATCTCTATATCATTGGCATTTTCATAACTGCATGTTCTTAAGATTTCCCTTGTAGCTGTTGGATAGTACTTGTCGTCCTCAATCCAACAAGCTTGAGTTTGCTCAATTTAGAGCTTGTATGCAGAAGTTATGGCACTTTTAGTGGCAACGTAGTTTTTCTTTCTCAAGAGGAAGTATCGTTGGGAGTTGACCGGTACTACCGCTTTCGCTGTACTGCCGCTCCCTACTTCCGTTCCTACTTCCGCTTAACTTTCCTGATATTTTGATTCTGTTTAGCAATTGTTTTTGAGCGGAAGTTTCTAGCGGAAGTACCGCCTTGAGCGGTACTTCTGCTCTGTTTCTTCCCTATCTGAGGTCAGTAGTAGTACCGCTGACCGGAGCGGTAGTACTGCTCCAACGGAACTTCCGCTCCTCTTCTCATGTCTGTTTGGATGCCTAGACTGTTTCTTACATGCAAGCGGAAGACCGCTACTCTGAGCGGTACTACCGCTTCTGCATGATTTGTGGGCATAACGGTTGGAATTTGGGATGCCTATTTAAGGCGGCTTTCTTACCCAATGGTCCATATCCGTTCATCTCGTGTTTGACCTCCATTATTGACATTCGTTGAGCTTGATAACTCTCAATATCTCCAATGATTCTTGCTAGTCATTGATGGAAAAGAGAGAGGAGATCTAGATCCCCATTTCCACCAATCACTTTCTCCTCTATGTGAGGGGAACCCCTTGGATCTAGATCTTGGAGTTCTTCAAGTTCTTCTTTGTTCTTCCTCTCATTTTCTTCTATAGCATTAGTTGTTGTGGAGTGATTTGGGAGAAAAGGAATTGGGATCTCCCTTGCCATTGTATTTGGTGCATAAGTTTGAGTTCTCCACTATGATACGTGGAAGTGAAGTTTGAGAAGCTTATTACCCTTGGGTACATGGTACCCTAGAAATTTTTCTTCGTGGATGCTTTGGCGTCCTGGAAACCATGTGGTGCCTTGGAGCTCAATCACTGTGGTGGAAAGGTTCGGGCAAGCTTGGGGGTCTCCAATTAGGTTGTGGAGATTGCCCCGAGCATTTGAGGACATCTCGGAGCCACAGTCCATTGTCGTGAAGCTTCGTAGTCTTGTTGGGATCCTCCAATTATGTTGTGGAGATTACCGCAACCTTGTTTGTACGGGTTCGGTGACCACCCTCAAGGGTCCCTTAGTGAATCACGACATCTTGCATTGTGCAAGGCCGTGAGGAGATTATGGTGGCCTTATGTAACAGCCCAAGACTGATGCTCGAGAAGATTCCCCTTTTATTCCGTTGTCGTTGTATGATTATTTTAGTTGTCGCATTCATCTTCGCATCATTCGCATCATCGGCATTGCATCATCACTCTGTTTCCTTGAGTTTTCAAAACTTGCATCTGTTGTAGTTGTCAGTTCTCTACATTTTGTAATTGACCGCTTTGAGACCAACCACACACGCACGCGCCTGCGACATCCTTAAAATCTTGTTTTTAGAAGTGTTTATAAAACTTTCTTTGATTGGGATGGAAGTTGGCATGCAGTCTTGCTTTAGTGTAGGTATGCCACCTTCTAAATTTCATCGCAATCGGTGTTCATTTGATACCCGAACTGTTAAGCCTATAGCAGCACTATAGCCGGTCAAACGTGAGACATTTTTCGGTTTTCAAAAATCTAATGCCAGGCTTCCTATTTTCCCTCTCATCCCCACATAGCCCAACTACACATCCCCTAAGCCCACCTAACCATTCCCATGATCGGGGTCGTCCGATCACGATCGGATGGTCCGAAAACGGGCAAATTCCCCTAACCCGAGCCGCCATTCCTATTTAAACACCTCCCCTGCCTAATTTGGACCACAACCCTAATCCACTCTATTAACATGTCGAGCCAACCGTTAGCCGCCAACCGTTAGCCGCCACCCAGTGCCAATGCCTCCCACCTCCAGCCACGGGCCTGTCGAGGCCCAGATACGGCCCTCCCGGGCACGGGTCGCGCCGCCTGAAGCTCCCACAACTGTGCATGCACCAAAGGAGTGTGTCCTAGAGTTCCGTTCGTCACCAGTAGCCCCTCGCCAGATCCCTCAAGTCGAAGGAGCTGTCGCACTTGAACTCTGCCCCGACCCGTCCATCCACCGCTGCCGGATGCCCCGGTGCCACCTCGCCTCTGCGAGCTCTCCGCCCTACCATGGCCATGGAGGTCGCACGGGCCACAAGCATGCCTCCGCATGGCTTCCGTAAGTGCCCTGCCTTCACTAGCGCGTAGATATGGGGGATCCCGGTTGGATCCGCCAATTCCCTTGCGTGCCAGACCTCCTGGACCTCGCCGGTGTCGCTCACCTGCCAGCAACTCCGGTAATTACTGGCGCTTGCCTCTGTGTTCAATGAGAATGACGCCCGACCAGACACTCGGTTCCGTGCTTGGGCCATATCCAGAGCGCCAAGGCCGAGCGCTTAGCCTCCTCGTCAGCCCAGCCAACCAGCGCCACCCGCCTCAGCCCGCTCCATCTAGGCCAGCAGGCCTCCCCACCGACCTGGGCCATGGCCCGCTCTGGTGATCACCCGAGACATCTATTCCTTGCCCAGTTCCTGTTTCGGTTATATTACGCCCGTGCAATGCTGGCCCAGTTCAGTAGATTCGGCCCGTGTTGTGTCTTCTTCACGTCGTGCAAATTTTCCAATTACCAGGGATATCACAAAATTGCATGATTTTAAAATGCCCGTAACATTTAAACCTGCATCGGATCAAAGTATAAGTTAGATATGTAAAATGTGTAGAATTTCGTGTAGATTAATATTTTCCAACTCTCATGCGTATTTAAAACTTTTAACCTTGTTGTTTGCATCGTTTTGCGTGATGCCATGCTAAAACGGTTTAATTCATAGCTAGTTATCTGTAGCTCCGTAGGAGATGAGCTATATATGTAAACCGACTAGAATGACGTGTAGTTCCACGTGGTCCACTTTATTTTTTCGTTTAACAAACATAAAAATATGTTTAAATCAGATCCAGACATATTTCAAAATTAACACATGGGGTCAGTTCAGAGATGCTATATGATGTTTCCGGCCTCATTTAAAATGCCTAGATATGTCATTTATTTGTGCTTCACCTCTTTCCATATTTAAACAACATTTAATATTGTTGTGTACATAAACGAGAGTGAACAGAATAATTCGTATGTGGAGTTTTTCCTCAATATGCAACTCGTTGCATATTGAGCTTCACTTAATGTGCAGTGTTTGATTGTTGTGAATTTCCATGCCATGCATTGCATAATTGAAATGGACATGCATCATATTAGGTTGTGCATCATATCATGCATGTGCCATGGTGAATGTCGTGGGTTGATTCTTATTTCCGGTTTGCTTCTTCTCGACAGAGTTCCGATCCGCTTCAGAGTTTGACGATCCATTTGACTACATCGGCTCATGTGCTTCACGGATCCTTTCTTCTTCCAAGCGGGATCACAGACAAGATGATCATTTACCTAGATACCATTACTATCATTGCCATAATAGTTGTCTCGTTTCTTTCACTATGTCTTGCTGCCTACCACCTGATAAAAATTAGTCTCCTAACATTGCCATGAAAACCTCTAATCTTTCCACTAACCAGCAAACCTTGTTTGGTTATGTTACGGCTTGCTCAGCCTTTTGATAGCGTTGCTAGTTTTAGGTGCAGTTGTTTCCATGAGAAAACATGGGTTTCTTTGTTATATCAACATATAATTGCAATTTAATTTAATGCTCCTACTTGGTAAAAGGTGGAAGGCTTGGCCTTCTAGCCCGGTGTTTTGTTCCACCTTTATCGCCTTAGTTTCGGCTACTGGTGTTATGTTCCATAAATGAGCGCTCCTAACATGCTTTGGGTTGTTATGAGGATCCCCTTGACTTTCGTTTTGGGATAAAACTCGTCTGGCAAGGCCAAACATTGGTACTTTATTTTCCCAACATAATAATACTAAAAAAGTAGGGCATCATGAACCCGAGGAGTAATTCAACATAATACAGGGGGTAGTGTTGATGGTGTTAGTGCTAAAAGAGCAGCTTATTACGCTACCCGGGGCAACTCGGCGTCTAGCGTGGTAACCATCGCTCATCCAGTGTGGCCTGAGAACGAGATACGGGGCTCCTATCGGGATCGTCGGCACGTCGGGCGGCCTTGCTGGAATTGTTTTACCTTTGTTGATCGTCTCGTGCGTGGGATTCTGAGGATACTTCTCGAGGTTGAGGTTTTCCAATAGGAACACGAGGAGATCATGACTTTTCCCTGATCGAGTTTATTCCGACGCAACATGTGGTAGTTTGTGATGGACTAGTTGGAGCACCCCTGGAGGGTTAAATCTTTCGGAAAGCCGTGCCCGCGGTTATGTGGCAAACTTGGAAACTTTGTTTAACATTCGGTTCTAGATAACTTGAAATAAACTTAAGTAAAATATGCCAAACGTGTGCGTAACCGTGACTGTCTCTTCTCGTGAGTTCTGTATCCGGAAGAGGAAACGGTGTGGTTATGTCTGACGTAAGTAGGTGTTCAGGATCATTAATTTGATCATTAGTAGTTCATGTCTGCTATGCGTAGATCAGCCCCCTCTTTTATTCTTGTGCTCGTAAGTTAGCCACCTCAAATAAATGCTTAGTCGCTTGCTGCAGCCTCACCACTTAACTATGCCTCACGCATTAAGCTTTGCTAGTCTTGATACCATTGGAAATGAGATTGTTGAGTCTGTGTGGCTCACAGATTATTAGAACAACAGTTGCATGTACAGCTAAAGAGTTACTTTGACATGAGCGTGATGATCGTTCTATTTGGAGTTTCTTCTTCTTCTTCTTCGATCTAGGATGGATTCCAGGCTGACAGCCTGGGATAGCAAGGATGGACGTCGTTCTTTTATCATTTGTTTTAGTTTGTAGTCGGACACTAGGCCCCAACACCGGGGTGTCACGTGGCTTTATGACCGGTAAGGCTCCTAAGGCATTGTGCTCAGGAGCCCCCTTAGGCGCTCAAACTGTCCCAAGATAAACAACTATTGTGAGGAAAAACCAAATGTTGTTCCCTATCCAAGACAGTGCGTCGAGCCGCGAATGGACATCTTAAGCGAGTGCTGGTTGGCGTGAGTATGCCGACTCGTCAGTGAGTACCACACGTGGATTCGGGCGCCAAGGACTTGGTGAGGTGCTGACACCTTGCCCCAAGCCCCTGCTCGCGGGGTACGACCAGGTGAGGGCAGATGGACGCACGACTTAGAGGAAAAGAGCGTGCTGCGAAGAGTTGCAGGGAAAATAAGTTTTTCCCGAAAGCTTCATTTGGAAAGGCCTCGAGTTTTGATTTCATAAATACTAGTAAATCCAAGCCAGAAAAAGCAAATGCAAGCCTCATCCGTCACCTAATCTATTCTCCGCCTCTGTCGCACCCAGCGCTGAGCATAGGGCTTCCACTAGGCGTGGGGTGGACCCCTTCCACGTCCTCGGGTGGCCCTAGGCGTATACAACATCGGCTCGTTATTATGTGAGAGTGCCATGGTGGAGGTGTACCTGGGAGGTCACGAGGACGCTTTGGCCTCGCGAGTGTCCCTACCCCCGAGGCATTAGGCGCCTAATTCCGGAAGTCATTCATGGACTCTGTTGTTTTCCTTCATCTTCCCCACTAGGCGTGGAATGGACCCCTTCGCGTCCTCGGGGGGGGGGGGGCGCCTGGGTCACGGGTTGAAGTAGGTTCTGTAAGAATTGAAGGACGCTGCAGGGTCAATGCAGAGGCGGCATGGAGGCAGTGCAGGGGTGGTGCAGAGTCGTCATGGGTAGAACTTGTGGAGGTGCTGGATGTTCCAGGCGT
Organism: Hordeum vulgare subsp. vulgare; assembly: GCF_904849725.1. Classification (NCBI taxonomy): domain Eukaryota; kingdom Viridiplantae; phylum Streptophyta; class Magnoliopsida; order Poales; family Poaceae; genus Hordeum; species Hordeum vulgare. Next base: position 277,714,665 of record NC_058519.1, on the reverse strand, counting down.
TCTCGATGGGAACTCCTTCTTGAGTCTCCAGACGCACGGAGCTAGGCCTTGAGACGTGGACGACCTTAAATGGGCCTTCCCACATGGGCGAAAGCTTATGCAAGCCTTCCCTCGATTGGACATGTCATAGCCCCAGATCTAGACTTGTTTGTCATTGTATTTCATGCATGCATTTCTATTTTTTTTTCTTTTGAAAATGAAATGAGGAGTCATCAAGCCTCATCATTTAATTTTTTGTCAAACAAGCAACATAAAAATTGCTTCAAATTGATACAGGGAAATGTTCCTGATTTTCCAATAAAATATTGGACTCAGATAAAAATGTCGACCAACATTTTTGGATCACGGAATCATTTCTTATTGGGCATTTGAATTAATTCAACCCTATTTGCATTGGATTTATAAGTGCTATAAATAATTTTATAGAACCAATAATTCTGGAAATTGGTGAGTGGTTTTGAATATATTATAAGAGGGCACATATAAATTTTCAAAATTTTATTAAGTGATTTGGTATTTTAAACAAATCAAAACAAACCACAGAAAATAGAAAACAAGAACAGAAAAGAACAAACATGCACCTACCTAGCCTTGTAGCCAGTCCACTAGGCAGCCTAGCCCATCCAACGCAGCGCCTTCTTCAACCTTCTGCCAGAAGGTGAGGTAGCTGCGTGGAGCACGCATGGCCGAGCCATGCCACCTCGTGCTTTCCACATACGAGGCGCCCCCGAGCCTATCTTGATGCACTGGAGATACCCCGCAACCTCCTCCCTCTTATCCCTCGCTCTCTGCTCGCCCTGGTTCTCTTCCTCTCTCGATCTCTAACATCACGGAGACCCACCAAAGAGCGCCGCCATTGCAGTCGTGCCCATCGTCGCCGCCTCGCTGCATTTCCTTGTCTAGAAGACCAACCATGCACCCCCTTGACTGGCACTCTCTAGCAATAGTTAGACGAATGCTAATTCTGTGACAACAAACCTTCCCTGCAATGGCACCAGAAGAATGCTGCTAGCACTCCCCGGTAATGAAACTAGAAGAATGTTGTTGACGGCCCACCAACGCGTGGGTTCGCAGCAGTTTCCAGGGTAGAGTATTCGACCCAAATTTGTTGATCGCCAAACAGGAGGTGAGAGAATACTCTCGAGTATTAGCAACTGAATGTGTGAGATTCAATCACACCTGAAAGATTAGTATCTGCAAGCAAAGTAGTAACAACAAAGTAGTATGATAACAACGGTGTCAGAAACGATCTGTTAACGGCAGATTATTCCGAACGATTGTATCAATGGCGCCAAGTTGCCGCGTTGACAGAAATTGTCGGTTCCCATCAACGTCCAGCGTACCAAAATTGTAGCAGGTACCAGCAATGTAACGAGCAATAGTAGTGGCAAGGAACAAAGTAGTGACAACAGTGGCAAGTAGCAATAGTAGCAAGCGACAGTAGTAGCAACAGTAGCAGGAGAGCCACACAAGTAACAACAGCAGCAACAGTAGTAACAGCAGCAGAGCAAAACAAGTAACAGCAGCAGTAGGACAAACTTGTAGGCAATGGGTCGGTGATTTGTTTGGATGATATTCATCATGCAACAGCTATAACACGGAGAGATATGTGGCTAGCTCCCATTCGTCAATGTGATGTAGGCATGCATTCCGTGTGTCGTCATACGTGCTTAGGGAAAAGAACTTGCATGACATCTATTGTCCATCCCTCCCGTGGCAGCGGGGTCCAAAAGGAAACTACGGGATATTAAGGTTCTCCTTTTAATAAAGAACTAGACCAATGCATTAGCACTTGGTGAACACATGAACTCCTCAAACTATGGTCATCACCGGGAGTGGTTCCGTTATTGTCACTCCGGGGTTGCCGGATCATAACACATAGTAGGTAACTACAACTTTCAAGATCGGATCTAAAACACACATATATTGGTGACAACATAATAATTTAAGATCTGAAATCATGGCATTCGAGGCCTAGTGACAAGAATTAAGCATGGCAAAGTAGTAGCAACATCAATCTCAGAACATAGTGGATACTAGGGATCAATCTCCATCAAAACTAACTCGATTACATGATAGATCTCATCCTATTCATCACCGCCCCGCGAGCCTATGAATAGATTACTCATGAACGAAGAAGAGCTTCATGGAATTGGAGAGGGAAGAAGGTTGATGATGACGATGGCGACGATTTCCCTTCTCCGGAGCCCAAGACGAACACCAGATCTGCCCTCCAGATAAAGAACAGGTGGTGGCGGCGGCTCCATATCGCAAACACGACGAAAAGTTCTCTTTTTATTTTTTCTGGGACGAAAGTGAACTTATAGACCTGAGGTTGGGGGCGGCAAAGCCGTGTGGGCCCCACAAGCCTGCCCACCGCCACCAGCGTGGGTGGTGGCGGAGCCAGGGCTCGTGGCCCACTGGCCCACCCCTGAGGTGGAATTTGGCGCAGATATTTTGCTTATTTTCCAAAACTGCTCCCCGTAAATTTTCAGGATGTTTGGAGAACTTTGATTTCTGCACAAAAATAACACCAAGGCAATTCTGCTGAAAACAGCGTCAGTCCAGGTTAGTTCCATTCAAATCATGCAAATTAGAGTCCAAAACAAGGGCAAAAGAGTTTGGAAAAGTAGATACGATGGAGACGTATCAACTCCCCCAAGCTTAAAACCTTGCTTGTCCTCAAGCAACTCAGTTGACAAACTAAGAGAGAAATAAAAACTTTGACAAACTCTGTTTGATCTTGTTGTTGCAACTATGTCTAACTCATAACGAGAATTTGAGCAAGATCACAAGTTAGCCACATAAGCAAATGACACAAAGGTCTCACGATAAACTAATATCAATGGCATAATCAGCTAACGAGCAAATAATAATGAATTTCAAATACCAACACTTCAATCAAAACAAGCATGAAGCAATATGAATAGGTGGTATCTGGTTAGCTCTTTCTGAGACCACAAAACATAAATGCAGAGCACTTTCAAAATTCAAGGGCTGACTAAACATTGTAATTCATAGGAATGAAGATCCAGTCATAGTCATACTCAATATCAATCAAAAGCAAAGCATAAAAATGACAGAGGTTCTCTCTAATTGGTGCTTCTATAAGAGGAGGATTACTCGACCGGAAAATAAATAGATAGGCCCTTCACAGAGGGAAGCATTGATTTGCAGAGGTGCGAGAGCTCAAGCTTTCAAAACAGAGATAATAATTTTGGGTGGCATGCTTTCATTGTCAACGCAATGACCAAGAGTTCTCAATATCTTCCATGCTACTCATGCTATAGGCGGTTCCCAAACAGAAAAGTAAAGTTTTAACTCCCCCACCACCAATCAATCACACTCCACGGCTAGCCGAATCCTCGGGCACCGTCCATACTAACATCAATCCGGGAGGAGTCTCGTTTTACAGTTATGTTTTCGATTTAAGCGCGGAACTGGGCATTGCAATTACCGGCCCTTTCTCGTGAATGACAATGAATAAACACATGTCGAGGATAACAGTCCTAGCATGGAAGATATCAATAGCCACCTGTCACCACATGACCTGCTCGGGCATGCAAAACAAATTATTTCTTGAAGGTTTAGAGAATGGCACATGCAAATTTACTTGGAACGGTAGGTAGATACCGAAAAAAGGTAGGTATGGTGTACTCTCATGGAAAAACTTTTGGGTTTATGGAAGCGGATGCACAGGCAGTATTCCGCTTAGTACAAGTGAAGGCTAGCAAAAGACTGGGAAGCGAACAACTAGAGAGCGACAACAGTCATCAAGATGCAATGAGTTTGACTAACATTGAATGCAAGCATGAACAGGATATAAATCACAATGAACACAAACATCATAGAGGCTATGTTGATTTTGTTTCAACTACAGGCATGAACATGGGCCAAGTCAAGCCACTTGAAACATTCAAAGGAGAATACCATCCTATCATACTACATCATAGTCATTTCAAAATCTATTTTGGCATTCAAGACAAACCATTATAAGCTCTCACCTAAATAAGCATGGCATCAGAAACTATGATCTCTAGTTGTCATTGCAAACATGGTTCTCTCACAACAAAGCTAAATCTCGGTCGACAAGCTAGTCATATTCACAACAAAACATGGTTCATACCAGCTTTTCAGTCTTAATCACTTCATCATATATCATCATTGTTGCCTTTCATTTGCACGATCAAACGATGTGATCCATAATAAGTGCATTGGACTAAGCTGAATCTGCAGGCAAACACAAAGGAGAAGACAAAGTAATATGGCTCTGTGAAACCTAAACTCGTAAGCATGCAAGAACCAATAAATATTGTAACCAATATCTTCTACCTTGATACAAAGAAAAAGAAAACTATTTACAAGGGAAAGCTCCCAACAAGCAAAAGAAGAACGAAAAATCTTTTTGGGTTTCTCAAAAGGACAGAAAACAAGAAAACAAAAATAAACTAGCATGGATAATACAGTGGCAAAGTGTAAACACCGGCTAACAAAGTGAAAGCATAAGCATGAATGTAAGGTCGGTGAGAACACGTACTCCCCCAAGCTTAGGCTTTTGGCCTAGCTTGGTCTACTCCCAAGGTGGGAAATAACTAGCTCCAGGATACTCCGGAGCAGACTGTGGATGCCACTGCTGTGTGAGCTCCTCTGGCTCCCACTGATAAACTGGCGTCTAGTACTCGACTGGCGGCTCAGGCACGGGTGCCTGTGGTTGGGCCAAGCCCCAATATGCGTAGATGTCCACGTGCATAATAGTGTACCTGCCTGCATGAAGATCGAACAAAGAAGGAGCACGCAAAGTAATAGTCTCTCGACTACCTTGACTAAATACCAGGTTATAAATCCTCCGTCTAGTAGCATCTCTATCGAGAAAATCATGGCGAACCATGTTGTCATAATCTAGATATTTCTCAGGGAGAAGCATCTCTCCATCCTCTCCCAGTCTAATGGGTATCTCAAAGTGTCTGGCAAGACGGGTAGCATAGATACCTCCATAGACAACACCTTTAGAATGGTTTAGGTTCAACCGTTGAGCTACTATAGAACCCAAGCTATAAGTCTTATCGTTATAAAGCCCTTCGTGCAGAACTGCAAGGTCTGGAGAACTATGTGATCCAGCCTCCCCACGGCCAATAAAACATTTTCCCACAAATAATGAGAAGTACCGAAGCACAGGAAAATGTATGCTAGCAATTCTAGCGCGAGACACTCCTCTCTCCTCTCCAACAGCAATAGAACCAATGAAATCCTCCAAGTCCCATGGACGAGGGTCACGGATATCCCCAACATAAGGTAATTTGCATACATTGCAAAAATCCTGCAGTGCCATGCACTCGGGGACATCGTATATCATGAACTCAACCATGGGAGGATTCTTCCTCGGATAAAAGTTGAAGCTTTGAACGAAAATATTGGTGAGGAGGAGGTATTGTGAGCACTTATCTTCCACGAATGCAGTAAGACCTGCGTTCTCCACCACGTAATAAAAGTCTTCATAAAGTCCGGCGACGCGCAAAAATTTATCACTTGGCCACTCGCACGCTCGAACTTCTGTGACTCGAGGGACTACGTACTTGGGGTGGTTCGTCTCATCCTCCTTGGGGTTACGGCTTGAGGAGCCTCTCAAGAACCTCCTCATCTTTTCCTTTTTCTAGCTCTGAAAAATTCTGATATTTTTAGAGACTTCGAAAGAAAAGTGAATAACGATTAACCCAACTTGTAGCAACTACTCCTACTAGTGCCTAGAGACCGTATCACGCGCTAAAACTACTTGGGACCAGCTAAAATCAACATTTCTAGATCAAGAACAGGGTCACCAAGGTAGCAAGAATACGCGAAGGATAAAGCACTAGAGCAAAAACTAATTGGACCAATGGAGGAGTCACTTACCAAGGAGTAATTTCCCCAAAACGGTTCGGAGAATGCTGCTTTGAGCAAGGAGATCGAAAATCACAACCAAATGAGCCAGAACACGGGTTTGAGCTGCGAAACAATTTTTTTTGGAGGTGGAAGAAGAGGTTGGGAGCTGGAATGAGTGGAGGCGGTGCCAGTGGGCCCCACAAGCTTGCACTCCGCCACTAGGGGGTAGGTGGCGGTGGCAGGGCTTGTGGCCCACTGGTCTGGCCCCCAGGCCAGCTATCAGGCCGAGTAATTTTCAAAAAATTCAGAAAAAATCATACTAAATTTTCAGGACCATCGGAGAACTTTTATTTTCGGGGTACTTTTCTCCAGGACACTAAAACAGAAAACAGGAAAACTAAACTAATTCTATCATTTTTCTTCTAAGCAAAAGAAAATGAAAACTCGAAACAGAGGTATGTGACACTCTGATTCATCCGTTTCATGGTCATCGAAAGAAATCCGTCAGTGGGATTAATCAAGTCCTTATGACAAAACTTTCTCGATTCGCAAGAGAGAAAGGAGAATTTTCGAATAGCCACTAAGTCAGCTCAATGGGGATATGAATCTACCCAACAAGCAAATCATACTTCATCTTGACGCGAGGAATAGGGCATTCAAAGCTCCCAATGAGAATCGATGAAGTCTTTTCGATAGCATTGATGCAATGTACTTGATATCGTTTCTTCGGAAAGTGCACTGTGTGCTCATTACCGTTGACATGGAAAGTGACATTGCCTTTGTTGCAATCTATAACAGCCCCTACAGTGTTTAAAAAGGGTCATCCGAGGATGATAGCCATGGCATCGTCCTCGGGAATATCCAAGATAACAAAGTTTGTTAAGATAGTGGTTTTAGCAACCACAACAGGCACATCCTCGCAAATGCCGATAGGGAAAGCAGTTGATTTGTCGGCCATTTGCAGAGAAATTTCAGTGGGTGTCAACTTATCCAATTCAAGTCTACGATACAGAGAAAGCGGCATAACACTAACACCAGCTCCAAGGTCACAAAAGGCAGTTCTTACGTAGTTTCCTTTAATGGAGCAAGGTATAGTGGGCAATCTGGGATCACCAAGTTTCTTAGGAGTTCCACCTTTGAAAGTGTAATTGGCAAGCATGGTGGAGATCTCAAGATCTGGTATCTTCCATTTATTAGTCACGATATCTTTCATGTACTTGGCATACGGAGACATCTTGAGCATATCAGTTAACCGCATCTGCAGAAAGACGGGTCTTATCATCTCAACGAAGCGCTCAAAATCCTCATCATCTTTTTTCTTGGATGGCTTAGGAGGAAAGGGCATAGGTCTCTGAACCCATGGCTCTCTTTCTTTACCATGCTTCAACAGTGAAGTCATTCTTGTCGTATCTCTTAGGTTGTGGATTATCAGGATTAACCGTAGGTTCGATCTCCACATCCTCATCATGGCTAGGTTGAGAATTGTTACGAACATCGCTGTCCATATTGTCACCAGGTTCATGTTCATCACCAGATTGTTTTTCTGCATCAGACGCAGAAATATCGTTAGGTTCTTCAGGTGTGATAGTATTTGGTGAACTAGCGTGCAGGTTTCTATCATTCTTCTTCTTCTCCTTAGGATGACTGGGTGTATCAGCATTGATTCCTTGAGAATCTTGATCAATTATCTCAGGATGACCTTCAGGATACAAAGGTTCGTTAGTTATTTTGCCTCCTCTAGTAATGACTCTGACAGAGTTGTTATTTAACTCATTGAGCAGGTCATTCTGAGCTTTAAGTACTTGTTCTACCTGAGTAGTCATCATAGAGGCATGTTCACTCAGAAGCTTCAGAGCATTGACATTTCTGTCTACACAAGTACTTAAATGGCTAAGCATACGAGTACTTTGTTCCAAATGTCTGCTAACATAATCATTGAAACTCTGTTGTTTGGCAACAAAGTTGTCAAATTCATCAAAGCATACGCTAGCAGGTTTATCAAAAGGAATATCACTCTCATCAAACCTACGCAGAGAATTCACTTCTACTACCTATATCGGGTTATCGAGACCATGGATCTCTTCGATAGGTGGTAGATTTTTGACATCTTCAGCTCTAATGCCTTTCTCTTGCATAGATTTCTTGGCTTCTTGCATATCTTCGGGACAGAGGAATAGAATACCTCTTTTCTTAGGAGTTGGCTTAGGAGGTGGTTCGGGAATAGTCCAAGAATTATCGTTGATCAAGAGGTTATTCAGTAGAGTCTTAGCTTGTTCTACAGTTCGTTCCCTAAAAACAGAACCGGCACAACTATCTAGGTAGTCTCGAGAGGCATCGGTAAGTCCGTTATAGAGGATATCAAGTATCTTGTTGTTCTTAAGAGGGTGATCAGGCAAAGCATTATGTAGCTGGACGAGCCTCCCCCAAGCTAGTGGAAGACTCTCTTCTTGGAGTTGGGCAAAGTTGTATATTTCCTGCAAGGCAGCTTCCTTCTTATGGGCAGGGAAATATTTCTCACAGAAGTAATAGACCATCTCCTGAGGACTATGCACACACCCAGGAGCAAGAGAGGTGAACCAGGGTTTAGCATCATCATTTAGACAGAAAGGAAACAACTTAAGGATATAGTAGTGGGGGATCTTCTCCTCATTAGTGAAGAGGTTGGCTATTTTGGATAGTTTGGCAAGATGGGCTATGACCGTCTCAGACTCATAACTGTGAAAAGGATCAGATTCGACTAGAGAGATTATCTCAGGGTCGACATAGAATGCATAATCCTTATCGGTGACAAAGATAGGCGAAGTGGCAAACTTCGGATCATTTTTCATCCTAACTTCCCGAGATTTTTCTTTCCACTTGAGAACTAATTTCTCAGCGTCATAGGCATCCTTACACGCAAGAAAATCCTCAGCTATCTCTCCCTCCATAACGTAACCCTCAGGTATAACAGGCAATTCCTATCTAGGAGAGCTAGATCTAATAGGAGCAAAAGCAGGTTCTATCTCAATAGCATCGGCAATATCAGAAGCATCACGAGCATTGGCACTAACTCTAGCAATATGAGCATCAAGGAACACTCCGAGTGGAACATCAGGCAAAGCAGTATCTCTAGCAGTATCAAGCATAGCATCATCAGGCATAGTAGCATCTCTAGCATCATCAGGCAAAGCAGTATCAAGCATAGCATCTCTAGGTGTATCAAGCATAGCATCTCTAGCAATATCAGGCATAGTATCAAGCATAGTATCACGCATAGCATCATCAGGCATAGTATCAAGCATAGTATCAGGCATAGCATCATAAGGCATAGTATCAAGCACAGGCGACATATCAAGATTTCTAGCAGGAGGTGATGTCGCAAACTTACTCATAACTGAAGGTGAATCAAGTGAAGAGCTAGATGGCAATTCCTTAAATTCCCTCATAGTTGAGGGAAAGACTTTGGTCTTCGGACCTTCAAATTCTTCATAGTGATCAGCAGATATAAATCCCAAGTGACTCAGAGAATATAGCAATACCTCCCCAGCAACGTGCCAGAAAAATGCTGACGTCAGTTGTGCTTCCCTGGCAATGGCTCCATAAAAGGGCTAATCCTGCAATCTCTGGCGTTAGGTAGGCGAATGCTTATACCAACTAACCTTCTCCTACAATGGCACTAGAAGAATGCTGATAGCACTCCCCGGCAATGAGACTGGAAGAATGTTGTTGATGGCCCACCAGCGCGTGGGTTCGCAGCAATTTTCGAGGGTAGAGTATTCAACCCAATTTGTAGATAAGCCTTAGGCGGTGAGAGTATACTCTTGAGTATTAGCAGCTGAATTTGTCGGATTCACCCACACCTGAAAGATTACTATCTGCAAGCACAATAGTAACAGCAAATTAGTACGATAACAACGGTGTCAGAAACAATCTGTTAACAGCAGAATATTCCTAACGATTGTATCAATGGCGCCTCCGTTGCCGCGTCGACGGAAGTGGTCAATTCCCGTCAACGGTAGGTGATCAACAGTGTAACAGGTAGTAGCAGTGTAACGAGCAATAGCAGTGGCAAGGAACAGCAGTAGTGACAGCAGTAGCAAGTAATAACAGTATCAAGCGATAGTAGTAGCAACAGTAGTAGCAGAGCAAAGCAAGTAACAACAATAGCAACAGTAGTAGTAGCAGAGCAAGACAAGTAACGGCAGCAGCAACAGTAGAAGCAGCAGAGCAAGACAAGTAACGACGGTAGTAGCAGTAGTACTAACACGGAGAGATAAGTGGCTAGCTCCCGTTCGTTAATGTGGTGTAGGCATGCGTTCCGTGTGTCGTCAGACATGCTAAGGGAAAAGAACTTGCATGACACCTATTGTCCATCCCTCCCTAAGGCAGCGGGGTCCATAAGGAAACTACGGGATATTAAGGTTCTCCTTTTAATGAAGAACTGGACCAACGCATTACCACTTGGTGAACACATGAACTCCTCAAACTATGGTCATCACCGGGAGTGGTTCCGGTTATTGTCACTCCGGGGTTGCCGAATCATAACACATAGTAGGTAACTACAACTTCCAAGATCGGATCCAAAACACACATATATTGGTGACAACATAATAATTTCAGATCTCAAATCATGGCACTCGGGCCCTAGTGACAAGCATTTAGCATGGCAAAGTAGTAGCAACATCAAATCTCAGAACATATTGGATACTAGGGATCAATCCCCATCAAAACTAAACCGATTACATGATAGATCTCATCCTACTCATCACCGCCCAGCGAGCCTATGTATAGATTAGTCACGAACGACGAAGAGCTTCATGGAATTGGAGAGGGAAGAAGGTTGATGATGACGATGGCGACGATTTCCCCTCTCCGGAGCCCAACATGGACTCCAGATCTGCCCTCAAGATGAAAACAGGAGGTGGCAGCGCCTCCCTATCGAAAACGCGACGAAAACTTCTCTTTTTATTTTTTCTGGGACGAAAGACAACTTATAGAGCTGGAGTTGGGGGCGGCAGGTGCTTGTGGGTCCTAGAAGCCTTCCCACCGCCACCAGGGGGTGGTGGCGGAGCAAGGGCTTGTGGCCCACTGGACCACCCCCTCAGGTGGATCCTGGCGCAGGTATTTTTTATATTTTCCAAAACTGCTCCCCGTAAATTTTCAGGACGTTTGGAGAACTTTGATTTCTGCACAAAAATAACACCAAGGCAATTCTGCTGAAAACAGCGCCAGTCCAGTTTAGTTCCATTCAAATCATGCAAATTATAGTCCAAAACAAGGGCAAAAGAGTTTGGAAAAGTTGATACGTTGGAGACGTATCACTCATCATTTAATTTTTTTACAAACAAGCAACATAAAAATTTCTTCTAATTGATACAGGGAAATGTTCCTGGTTTTCCAATAATATATTGGACTAAGATAAAAATGTCAGCCAATATTTTTGGATCACAGAATCATTTCGTATTGGGCATTTGAATTAATTCAACCCTATTTGCATTGGATTTATAAATGACAAAATAATTTTATAGATCCAATAATTCTGGAAATTGGTGAGTGGTTTTGAATATATTATAAGAAGCCACATATAAATTTTCAGAATTTTATGAAGTGATTTGGTATTTTAAATACATCAAAACAAACCACGGAAAATAGAAAACAACAACAAAAAGAGAACACACCTGCACCTACCTGGCCTTGTAGCCAGCCCACTAGGTAGCCCAGCCCATCCAGCACAGCGCCTTCTTCAACCTTCTGCCATAAGACGAGGTAGCTGCATGGAGCACGCACAGCCGAGCCGTGCCACCTCCCGCTTGCCACGTACGAGCCGCCCACGATCCTATCTTCATGCCCTGGAGATGCCCCGCAACCTCCTCCCGCTTACCCCTCGCTCTCTTCTCGCCCTGGACCTCTTCCCCTCTCGATCTCTAGGATCACCGATACCCACCAGAGAGCGCCGCCATTGCAGTCGTGTTCATCGTCGCCCCGAAACTGCATTTCCTTGTCTAGAAGACCGACCGTGCTTCCCCTTATGTCCCTGCCCAAGGAATGAAGCCCAGAAGCTTTCCATCACCGTCATCATCGCCTTTCTTATCGCCGGTCGCCGAACCTCCCTGGCATCGATTCGCAGCAACCGAAGCTTCCCCGGCCTCTACGTCTGCGCCAATCGAACCTCTGTGTGCTCCTGTGTCGAATCCCCCTAAACCCGTGGCCTATCCCTCGCCGTAGCCGTCGCCCCCTTGTTGACGGTAGCGCGCCGCCACTAGGCCCGTCGCCGGCGTACCTCCGGTGCCCCTCCGGCCACCCAGCTACCACCAAAAGAAGCAACACACCCCGAGGAACCCATTCCACCCATCCGCGCCTTCCATGGACGTTGATGTCGCGATTCCGGCGAGCCTCCATCGCTATGTTGGTCGCAGGCTTAGACCTCGCCGGCCTGAGCTACTGCCATGTGGGCCCGGCTGTTCAGGGATTAGGTTAAGCCTAATTACCAGTTAGTTAACCCCTCCCTAGACACAGACAGTGGGTCCCGTCGCGTGTTAATTAGCAATTAGAATTATTTTAAACCGTGTTAACTAACTATGACACTGACGTGTGGACCCCACATGTCAGGTTTGACTTTGACCAGGTTAGTTGACCTGCTGAGGTCATGCTGACGTAGTGCTGATGCAATAAAACTTTTCTACATTAAATCAATTCAGGAAAATTCAGAAAATACTAAAAACTTCTAAAAATATCAAAAATTCAACCGTAACTCCAATGAAAATAATTTATATATGAAAAATGATCAGAAAAATGCAAGGAATCTTATTATGCCATGTTCATGCATGTTAGAGAAAGTTAACATCACCAAGTAGGAAAAATGATGATTAGGGTAAATTTCATAAATAGTTTGGAGTTGGAATTTGATGCCTATTTGAATTCCACTTCAATTAATATGACCAACCATTGAGCTAGGTAACTCAGTACCTTAACATGCCATAACATACATCATATTTGATGCATTGCGTTGAATGTGTTCTTTTCTATTGCCGGTGGTGTTCCCTCTCGGTAGACGATGGTTCCGACAATATGATAGTTGACATTGATGAAGACTCATTTGCTATCTTCAGAACTGTCAGGCAAGCAAACCCCCCTTTGAACATTACGATAAAATCCTACTCTCTCGCTCCTGCTCTCTTTTACAGCATTAGGACAACAGCGATTTAACTGTTATTTATTCTCAGTAGTTGAACCCATTCCTCTGCATGACCTGATTTTGCCACAGCAAATAGTTGAAACCACTTAGCATGAGTAGTAACTGCTTGAGCCTTGATGTGCTACTCATCCAGGCTTGCTTACTATGCCTGCTATGCTTAGAGTTGCCGGGTCTGATCCATCTGTACGATGAATCGGAATGGCTGTGTTCATGCCCCACATTATGAGAGTAAAGGTGTGAACCTGATTTGGTAAAGGTATCGATGAGAGGCTGTGTAGGAGTACATGGCGGGTTGACTCATTGAGACCGTCCTTATGAACTGAGTCCCGTGTATGTTATCCAAGACTAGCTACTACCGCACATTGGGATCCTTAATTGACTCTCTCGACTTATTAATCACCTAGATCTCTGTCCAGGAGTTGCAACTAGTGTCTGGTGTTCGTAGGACATGCTAGTATTCTACCGAGTGGCACCCCGTACAGGTGGGCTTGGGACAGATTAGACATCATGGCCTGGTGTACCAAGCGTAGTATCATCCGTCGAGGTGGGCTTGGGAACCCTGTACACATCATTTGGAACCGTAGAGGAAACTTCGGCCGGACTTCCTTGCGAGTTCAGTCTCAAATAGGCGATAAACCTAGACTAGAGTCTTGTGTGGTTAGTTAGGTCGTGGCAGACACCCACGCTAGTGCTTCCGCTTGAAGGTTGCCGAGATGCATGACGTGCATATGGTGATAAGTGGTGGGAGTGTGTGTGAAGAAGTACACCCTTGCAGGGTAATATAATTAATTCGAATAGCCACGTCCGTGGATATGGACTAGTTGGAAACTTATATGGTCAAAGACAACTTGAATGGATACTATAAAATACTGAAGATAAGTGTGAGTACTATGGATGGCCTTCTCGTAGGGAGACGAGAGTGGATCCATAGTGGTGTATTGCTTGGTGAATATGTGGACTCGTGTGCGCTATCCCACCTTAAGGAAAGTACTTGTAGTCGTAGCATAGGTTAGCCAAGAATCAAAGCTGGCTTGCTGCAATTAAACTCCACAAGCCCTTCATTGATACTGATGCATATATGGATAGTTCTGATGTAAGTCTTGCTGAGTACCTTTGTACTCACGGTTGCTTTATTTATGTTTTTGCCGAGAAGATTTTAGTCTTATTAAAGGTTTCTAAGCGATGTGTTCGATGTTGATCGGAATAGCTTGGTAATCCTAGACAAAGATCTGGTTCCTTCGGTACGGTCGTTGTAGCTTTTCAGGCTCTTCCAGCCACTTTTAGTAGATGTCGGTACCCACACATGTTATGCTTCCGCTTGATGTTTGTATGACTAGAATCTTATGAGTCTTTAATAGAAGCTTGAGTCATAGAGTTATGTTGTGATGCCATGTTGTATCTACACATATCATGCATATTGTGTGTATGTTATGCGATGCATTATATGTGTGGGATTCGACACCTAGTTGTCTGCCTTTAGTAGTACTCTTTATGGGGAAATGCCTCTTTGTGCTTCCACCGAGCTTTGGTAACTTGCTACTGCTCCGAACACATTGATTGACCGGCCTGTATCCTTCTTTGCTGTTGTGTTTGTCCCTTCGAGGAAATGTCACGCAGTGTAATGGATTCCTTGTAGATTGCTACAACTCGTCTACACACGCTAATGACCAACACCTGCTTTGTTGGGTTAGGTATGTCTGTCCTTGTACAGATGTACCACTTGGGTTTATAACTTGTCCTATCGACCTGGGTTCTTTGTCGTTTGAATGCTGGCGACACATTCATATACGTTAGACAAAAAACGCAAACGGTCCCTACCAAGGTAAGGTGGCTGCCGTGGAGTTTACCATGCATGAGGCCGCAAAATGATGTGATGTGTTACAGGCTGGGTTCTTATGATTCAGGATCGGGGTCCTAACAGGACATGCCTTAGGACGAGGTCGCCGACTTCGAGGGTCCTGGAGCGGATGTTGCGGTAGTGGTAGCGCTGCAACTCCTGCTGGTACCTCGCGGCTCGTAGAGAGGCCCGGTGGCGCACCTCCTCTCCAAGTACGAGGTCCGTCCCCAGCGCAACCTCCTGACTTTCCTCATCGAACGCCAAGACCCGCGGGGAGTGATGCTTGATTTCGTGGGGAAGAACCGCCTCTGCTCCGTAGACGAGGAAGAACGGGGTTTCGCCGGTGGGCCTGGTTGTAGTTGTGCGGATGGACCACGTATCGACGGGAGCTCATCGACCCAACCTCGGCCGCAAGCTTCGAGATTCTTCTTGAAACTCCTCACTTTGAGACCCCGCAGGACCTCTGTGTTGCCGCGCTCTGCCTGGTCATTGCTCCGCGGATGGGCCACCCATGCGTAGCATATCTGTCTACTGAGGTTCACACAGTAAATCTTGAAGAGCTGACTGGTGAACTGCGAACCGTTATCAGTGATGATGCGGTTTGGGACATCAAAGCGGCTCACGAGGCCCTTGATGAACTTGACGACAGACCCGATCAGGATGGTGTGCACGGGCTGCACCTCCCACTTGGTGAATTCGTCGATGGCGATGTAGAGGTAGCGGAAACCCCCCGTAGCCTGCGGGAAGGGCCCCAATATGTCCAGCACCCAGACCGCAAAAGGCCAGGTGAGCGGAATGGTCTGGAGGCCCTACGCGGGCTGGTGGATCTGCTTGGCATGGAACTGGAAGGCCTTGCAAGACCTGACCAGCTCGGTAGCGTCGTATAGAACTGTGGGCCAGTAAAAACCTGACCTGAACGCCTTACGTACGAGCGTGCACGAGGAAGAGTGATGTGAGCAGTTCCGTCCATGAATTTCGGCTAGTAGCTCGCGGCCCTGCACCCTGGAAATGCACCATAGCACGACGTCATTCGGGAGCCTACGGTACAAGGCGTCGTCTCGCACGCAGTAAGCCGAGGCTTGTCGTACTACGCGTTCCCCTTCCTCTTCCTTCTCCGGCAATGTGTCGCGAAGCAAATACGCTCCGAGTTCCTACATCCAATCATCATCTTGAACCTCGAGGGCCAGGAGCAGTCGAGCCCGTGAGGGCTGGCCAAAGGTGGAGAAGCTTCATCCGAGAAGATGGGAGGAGAAGCAGTTGTCCCCTCTCTGAAAACATCGGTTGTCGGGGGCTCATCCTTGGGTGTCGAAGGCCTCGACAACTCCCGCTGGGGGCTTTGTAGGGGGCTGGATGACACATCTCAAACGTATCTATAATTTTTGATGGTTTCGTGCTGTTATCTTGTAAACTTTGGATGTTTTATATACCTTTTATATATTTTTTTGGGACTAATTTATTAATTCAGTGCCAAGTGCCAGTTCCTGTTTTTTCTGTGTTTTTGACTCTTTTCAGATCTGATTTTGGAATGGAGTCCAAACGGAATAAAATCCCCGAAATAATTTTTTCCAGAATAGAAGAAGATCGGGGGACTTGAGGGCCAAGGCAGGAGGCCCATGGGGAGCCCACAAGCCCTGACGCTGCGGCCAGGGGGGCCCGTGGCGACCAGGCTTGTGGCCTCCCTGGCGCTCCCCTGCCCTAGCTCTTTGGCCTATATATTCCCTAAAATCCCAGAAAAATCAAGGCGTCCACGAAACCACTTTTCCGCCACCACAAGCTTCCGTTTCCGCGAGAACTTATCTGGAGACCCTTCCCGGTGCCCTGCCGGAGGGGACTTTGGAGTTGGAGGGCTTCTACATCGACATCATCGCCTCTCCAATGACTCGTGAGTAGTCCACTTCAGACCTACGGGTCCGTCGTTAGTAGCTAGATGGCTTCTTCTCTCTCGTGGATCTTCAATACAAAGTTCTCCATGATCTTCATGGAGATCTATCCGATGTAATCCTCTTTGGCGGTGTGTTTGTCGAGATCTGATGAATTGTTGATTTGTGATCATATTATCTATGAATTACATTTGAGTCTTTGCTGATTTCTTATATGCATGATTTGATATCCTTGTAAGTCTCTCCGAGTCTTGGGTTTTGTTTGGCCAACTAGAGATATGATTCTTGCAATGGGAGAAGTGCTTGGTTTTGAGTTCATACCATGCGGTGACCTTTCCCAGTGACAGAAGGGGCAGCAAGGCACGCATCATGTTGTTGCCATCAAGGGTAACAAGATGGTCTTTCATCATAGATTTGAGATTGTCCATCTACATCATGTCATTTTGCTTAAGGCGTTACTCTGTTCTTATGAACTCAATACACTAGATATATGCTGGATAGCGGTCTACGTGTGGAGTAATAGTAGTA
The DNA here is from genome assembly GCF_904849725.1 of Hordeum vulgare subsp. vulgare. NCBI lineage: Eukaryota > Viridiplantae > Streptophyta > Magnoliopsida > Poales > Poaceae > Hordeum > Hordeum vulgare. The sequence continues at coordinate 277,697,387 of NC_058519.1, read as the reverse complement.
CTTGCAGAAAGTATCGGTCTACTTGTTTTGGACGTGATGCCTATAGATATGATCATTGCCATAGATAACGTCCTGACTTTGCGCGGTTCTATCAATTGCTCGACAGTAATTCGTTCACCCTCCATCTACTTGCTTTCATGAGAGAAGCCACTAGTGAACACTACGACCCCCGGGTTTATTCACAACTATCGTCTCGACTTTTACTTTTACTTTGCTTTGTTTACGTTTTACTTTCAGTTCTCACTTTGCAAACAATCTATAAGGGATTGACAACCTCTTCATAGAGTTGGGTGCAAGCTCTTTGTGTTTGTGCAGGTACTTGTGACTTGACGCGATCCTCCTACTAGATTGATACCAAGGTTCTCAAACTGAGGGAAATACTTACCGCCGCTGTGCTACATCACCCTTTCCTCTTCGAGGGAACACCAACGCAAGGCTCCAAGGCCACGGGGGAATCCTTTGCATATTTGCCAAGGAAGTACCTATAGGCGTAGCCAGTAGCAGAAGGATTCCTGGCGCCGTTGCGAGGGAAGGTCTTTTGATGCCGTAGCACTGGACACCGGAGCGACGGAGGCTACCGGTGGCGCCTCTAAGGCACTCGTCGAAGGACCACCACCCGCCTTCTTCGCCATCCTCTGGGCTAACGTCTCCGTGTCCCTAAGAAGAAGAACCGGCACCTGATGAGTAGGAGCACAAGGCGAGGGGTTCGAAGGGGGTAAAAGTCAAACACTTACTCCTCCTCCTCCCCCGAGCTGCAGGCAGAACAAATCAAAATCCACGTCCTCCTCGGCATCCACCAGGGGAGACGCGGATTTGGGACGCTTGGCGGGCGTGACAGGCGGAGTTTGCCGGACAGGGGTGTTGGAGCCGGCAAGTCAAAGCACTCTCCTAGGCCTCCGGCGAGTTAGAGGCTCGTCCTCTTCCTCCTCCTCACTACAAGAATTAGCTTCTTTGTCGTCTGCCATCACAGACGGCAAAGAGTAATCCACCGACGGCAAAGAGTAATAGACAGACGGCAAAGAAAACTCCCGTCGGCAAAAATTCTGTGTCAACCTAAGACGGCATTGTAGCTTCTTTGTGGTCAGCCTCACCGAAGCGGACGGCAAAGACCTTTGCCGTCAGCTTTTTGTAAGAGTAGTCGGCTAAGAGGTCGAGACGGCAGCCGACAGGCGTTGCCTCCGTTAGGGGCTAACGGAGGCTTTGCTGTCTGCCTCGCCCTCTTCTTTGTCGTCTGCCTCCACCTCCCCCCACACTCCACTCTCTGCCGTCTGCCTACCCCTCCTCCCCCCTCCTCTGTGCCCTCTTCTCTGCCGTCTGCCCCCCAGGAAGCGGACGTCGATGAGACTATATGGCCAGCTGCTGCTGCCCATGTTGCACAGCTGGGCGTCACGTGGCACCTTTGCCGTCAGGTGCCTGATGGCAAAGGCCTTTTACATCAGCTGGCAGACGGCAAAGAGCCTATATTGTCACAGTTTTGTTTTTTCTGTTTATTTCACAACACATATACATATACATAGCACATATATAGGTCACAACACATATACATATACATAGCACATATATTCATAGCACATATATAGGTCAAAACACATATTCATAGCACAAAGTTTCATCCATATATATACATAAACATATAGTTCCACATATATTGTTCATCCATATATACATATACATATAATTTCACATTGTTCATCAACTCAAATGAAAACTAGAACTAAAGCACTCCATCAATGCCAGCTTCCATGCATGTAGTACATCCAATCTAAAAAATGGGAATAAGAAAGTCAGAAAAAGAACAACAACAACATATATATGACAAATAAGCTAAATTGAAGAAGAAAGAGAAGAAGCAAGAAGAGAACAAGGAGAAGAAAAACAAGAAGGAGGAGGAGGAGGAGGGGAAGCAGAAGGAGAAGGAGGAGGATAAGAAGAAAAAAGAAGAATAGAAGAAGGAGAAGAAGGAGGAGAAGAAGGAGGAGAGAAGAAGAAGGAGAAGAAGGAGGGTCCTTCTCCCTCTTCTCATCCTTCTCCTTCTTCTTCTCTTCTTCTCCTCCTCCTTCTTCTTCTTCTCCTGCTCCTTCTCTTCTTCTTTTCTTCTTCGTTCTTTTCATTTCTCCTCTTCTCCTCCTCTTGGAGCTAAATTAGCTATGTCTTCTTGCAACTAAATGAGCTAATTATGTCATTCTACAGGAAAACAAGCTAAGTATATAATATTAATGAGCTAACCAAGGTTCTTATGCCATTTTTAGCTTATTATGTCCTTTAGGAGCTTAATTAGTGATTTTACTGAGCTAACCAAGGTTCTTATGATATTTTTACCTAACTATGCTAATTATGTCATTTTGGATGATAATTGGCTAACTATGTCTTTGTTGGGGAAAATAAGCTAAATTGAAGAAGAAGAGGAGAAGAAGGAGGGAAGAAGAAGGAGAATAAGGAGGGCTCCTTCTCCTCCTTCTCCTTCTTCTCTTCTTCTTCTTCTCCTCCTTCTTCTCCTTCTCCTTCTCTTCTCTTTCTCTTCTTCTTTTTGTTCTTCGTTTTCATTTCTCCTCTTCTCCTATTCTTGGAGCTAAATTAGCTAACTATGTCTTTTTGGAGCTAAATGGGCTAATTTTTTCATTATAGAGGAAAACAAGCTAAGTATGTAATATTAATGAGCTAACCAAGGTTCTTATGCCATTTTGAGCTTATAATGTCTTTTTGGAGCTAAATGGGCTAATTATGTCATTGTTGGGGAAATTAAGCAAGGAGAATATGAAAGAGGAGAAGAAAGAGGAGGGGCCGGAGAAGAAGAAGAAATAAAGAAGAAGGAGGAGAAGGAGGAGGAGGAGAAGGACTAGAAGGTCCTTGGCCTTCTCCTCCTTCTCCTCCTCCTCCTTCTTCTCCTTCTCCTTCTCTTCTCTTTCTCTTCTTCTTTTCGTTCTTCCTTTTCATTTCTCCTCTTCTCCTCTTCTTGGAGCTAAATTAGCTAACTATGTCTTTTTGGAGCTAAATGGGTAATTATGTCATTATAGAGGAAAACAAGCTAAGTATATAATATTAATGAGCTAACCAAGGTTCTTATGCCATTTTGAGCTTATAATGTCATTTTGGAGCTAAATGGGCTAATTATGTCATTCTTGGGGAAATTAAGGCAAGGAGAATATGGAAGAGGATAAGAAAGAGGAGGAGGTGAAGAAGAAGAAGAAATCAAGAAGAAGGAGGAGAAGTAGGAGGAGTAGGAGGAGGAGGAGAAGGACTAGAAGGTCCTTGGCCTTCTCCTCCTTCTCCTCCTCCTCCTTCTTCTCCATCTCTTCTCTTTCTCTTCTTCTTTTTGTTCTTCCTTTTCATTTCTCCTCTTCTCCTCTTCTTGGAGCTAAATTAGCTAAGTATGTCTTTTTGGAGCTAAATGGGCTAATTATCCCATTTTAGTGGAAAACAAGCTAAGTATATAATATTAATGAGCTAACCAAGGTTCTTATGCCATTTTGAGCTTATAATGTCTTTTTGGAGCTAAATGGGCTAATTATGTCATTGTTGGGGAAATTAAGGCACGGAGAATATGAAATATTAGAAGAAAGAGGAGGATGAGAAGAAGAAGAAGAAATCAGGAAGACAGAGGAGAAGGAGGAGACGGACTAGAAGGCCCTTGGCCTTCTCCTCCTTCTCCTCCTCCTCCTCCTCCTTCTCCTTCTCTTCTCTTTCTCTTCTTCTTTTTGTTCTTCCTTTTCATTTCTCCTCTTCTTGTTGCTAAATTAGCTAACTATGTATTTTTGGAACTAAATGGGCTAATTATGTCATTATAGAGGAAAACAAGCTAAGTATATAATATTAATGAGATAACCAAGGTTCTTATGCCATTTTGAGGTTATTATTGCATTTTGGAGCTAAATGGGCTAATTATGTCATTGTTGGGGAAATTAAGGCAAGGAGAATATGAAAGAGGAGAAGAGAAACTTACCGTAGTGGTCATCAACGAGGAGAAACACCTGGAGAAGGGTCGTGCGATGATGCTCGGGAGTTATTCGGCAGAAAAGATATTTTGCAATGTCTCAGTTAGCATGATGACACTTAATTATTAATACTAGTTTATAATGAAACTCACCGTGCCAATCAAAGAGAAGATGGGCATCGTCGGAGGGACTTGACCGCTCTTCTCGCACAGACCCTGAAGAGTGGTTCGTATTAGTTAGTAATGAAACATACATTACACACATGATTTGGCAAATGTGAAAAAAACATACCACAAAAATCTCGTACACGGCCCGTTGAGCCGCCTCATTCCGGGCCCTCTCCTCCTCAATCAATCGTGCCGTGGTGTAGTCCCTTTCATCAAGAGCAGCCTGAAGAGCAGCCTGGCTTGCCAATCTCTCTTTCTCAAGAGCAGCCTGGTTTGCCGCTCTCTCTTTCTGAAGAGCAGCCTGAAACACAATTCCTCGTTACCACAGTAATGATCTATGGTAACACACATAATTAAATGGATGAAAGTTTTCTTAGTCCATACAACTAACCTCGATGGCAAGATTGACTAGCCGTGGACGACGCGTTATCTCAGGACAGCTGCTCGACTGGCACGCCTTGATCTCCGAGAGAGTGAGTGGACAACGTGTTATCCCATCTACAATGGCTATCGAGCCATGGGGCCTCCCGCCACCAGATATCATCACCAGCTCTGGATCCAAAGGTTCCTGGCTCGGGTTAAAGTCATCCCCTTTCGTAGCCTTCCCCATGTCCCTTATGTCACGAGCTTGTGGTGGGATGATATGTTGGTGAAGTTATTTGGATCATCTAGGTCAGACTCAGAGAATGCCTTCGCCTTCTTGTACGAGGCAGTATGGGCCATGCCATAAAGGTCGTACAAGTGTGGCATCTCCGTCTTATTGTGATGCGCCTAAAAGAGAGGACAAAATATTAGCATGAAGAATGAATTGCATGAATCATGAAGCAAATCACATACCCAGTTTCGTCCGAATTGAAGTAAGTTGGCGCTGCCTTGATGGTGTGGCACACCAACCATTTGGCTATGCCGATCCTTCGCATTCTCGTGGATGGCTCGCCAGCTGCCTGTGCACCACTCATCAACCAACGCCTCCCAACAATCCATCTTATCCGCACATCATCTCGGGGTCACCTATAAGTAATTAGAAAGAATTTTGAGCGCTATGCCTATGAATGAAATAGAGAAAACTACGTGGAAGGACTTACGAATAGGTAATTACCTTCATGTATTGCTCCTTCTTCAGAAACTCTCCGCAGTAATCCTTCTTCTGCTTCTTAATACCACGCATGGCGTAGTAGTCTCGAATAGCCTGCGGCCGAGCCTCGTGGCGTAAGTTCTGTAGTAACCGCCTACACTCCGCCTCGAGAACCTTGGCCGCGTCCTCCTCATATCCATCCTCACACCTATAGAAGGTCTGCAATCAAACGTGAAAACACCGATTAGTACAATAATTAGCTATATTGTTTATTTTAGATTGTGTAAAAGGATAATTTACCCAAAAGCTCTTGATCACCATCTCGGCCCTCGTGTGGCACATGACACCATCTATAATCTCCTTCGGCGGGGCCTGTGCAGCCTGGTAGTGCTCCCAGGAAAATCCTAGTGTAGGAACCTGACCCTCACCACGCAACGTGACAAACCCCGGGAAATTTGTCCGGCAAAGCACACCAAGGAGGGAGTTCGGCTTGCAGACTCCACGAGGGTGTGACCATCCCCTGTAGGTACCTACCTATCTCCTTCAGGTTTAATCACCGGCCTCTGCTCGCGGGTAGCCGGCACAACCGGGAGACGTGTACTACCACGCTTATACACGGTGGCCCCGTCCACCTGGACATCGCCCTCACTATCTGTAAACTCATCCCCGCCCCCTGAGCCACCCGGACCCTTGGTCCAATCCGGCAACTCGGTGCGATCCGGCCAGGTATCCCATCCGGGCCTCTCCACGTCGGGTGAAGCCTCTGGAACCGTAGTCTCGTGGGCCGAATGCACCTCGACCCGAGGCTGATCCTGGACCGGAGTCTCATGGGACGAATGCCCGTCAACACGAGCCTCCTGGACCAGAGTCCCCGTAGCCTCCTCCGCAAACGGGTCGACCATAGTAGTCCTATGCTCGGATGAATGAGATGGTGGTGGTGGCGAGGACGGCTCAACAGTCCTCATGGATCTTCCGCGGCCACCACCTCTCCCTGTACCCTTCCCCTTCTTCCCTACCCGACCAACACCTCTCCAAGTGGGCAATGCCGCCGACGAAGAAGAACCCACGGGTGGTGTCGACAGACTATATGCCAAGGCTCTACGAAGAGATAGGGGTGGAAGGGAAGTACCACCCCTCGTGTGGGGCAGCTGGGAATAACCTGTCGAGCGCTCTGGACCAGCGCCCACCATCTTTCAACACCTTGTGACCTGCCATGATAAAGATTAAAACAAATTAGTACAACATAAAAAATTGAATAACTGACATGAATAATAATATGTACATGAATAATAAATATTAAAAAATATATAATTTAAGTTGTGAATCTTACAAACTAATAATCATCATCAATAAATGCATCATCATCATCACTATCACGCATGTCTTCATGAATGACGTGCTCGTCGGGTTCAACGGCGTGAAGTTCTGAAAGGCCTTTCTTTAATCGTTGAAGCATTGACAGGTCATCCACATGAGTAACCTCTACGAGTTCCAGGTCTTCTGGTTCCGGCTCAGGGGTGGAGTCGGATTCATTGTCGCTGTCTACTTCCATGTTCTTGGGTGAAGCATGGCGGTTCTTGAAGCGTTTCTTGGAAAGACGTGTTTCTTGGAAGAATTCTCCATCATATGTGTCTGGGTTAATGTGAGGTTCAAAATCCTGTTCATTTGGGAGAGGTGGTCTGACATGTGGCGGCACTGCATAAACAGCATACCAACCTGCCAGATTCTTATCCGTTTGGCATGCCCATGGTAGATAGAAAACTTGGGTCGCCTGTTGAGCCGTAATATAGACATCGGGAACATCTAAATGGGTGTTTGGATTGATTTTGACTAGTCCTATATGTTCATGAGTCCTTCTAGCCTCCTTTGGCTGGAACCAATAACATTTGAAGACTACGACGTTCGGTGGGTTTTCACCATAGAATTGAAGTTCATAAATTGCTTCACCTCTTCCATAATACTCGATAACACCTTCGCCGATAGCAGAGACACAACAATTTGTAGATTTCTGGTCGGGCATAGATAGCTCTTTGCCAAAGGTATGAAAGAGATACCCGTTGATGTTGTATTTCTCAAATGAACGGACCTTATAGTCAAAACCATTAGCGACTTGTCTCAATTCGGCGTCCATAGACTTTGAATTAGCCTACAAGTTTCATACGAATGATTGTTGCATTAGTCGCAAGTTAGACCAAGAAATGAAATGGTCCATTATTGATAATTACCGTTCGTTTGAACCAAGAGATGAAACCGGGATAGCCGCCTCCTGTCTTTGACAGAAGCTCATATTCTTCGACGGAATCATTTTCGATCACCGCTCCATCCAAGAATTTGGCGACGTAACGCCTGTTTGAAATATCCGGGAATAAGAGCAGTTCAAAGGAATTAGAAGTTACGAGAAAATGTGCCGAGAACTCACTCGATGTACGGCCGCACTTCTGTTAGGCTGTTGAAGATATACAAGGAAATGTTCTACCATTCTTTGACATCCAACGTTATTGGTTTCGAAGCACCGGCTGGTGCGAGCTTCCCTTTGAATAGGTTGAGCTTGGACCCACCTTCTTTAGGGTCTGCATCATTGTGCCGATGCTTCGGATTATGCAAATGATGATTTTTTGCTTCGTAGTGTGCTGTCACAAAGTTTGCCACCTCCTCAGTAATGAATGCCTCAGCCATCGATGCTTCAATTCTACGCTTATTTTTACATTTAGCTCGAATGGTCTTCTGCATCCTCTCAGTTGCATAGCACCAACGATCTTGCACAGGCCCACCCAATCTTGCCTCGGTTGATAGATGTAAAATCAAATGCTGCATTGGATTAAAGAAGCCCGGTGGAAAGATCTTCTCTAACTTGCACAACAACTCTGGCGCAAACTCCGCCATGTCTTCTACCTCGCCAGGCGACAATTCTTTCACACAAAGCACACGGAAGAAATAGCTCAGCTCCACCAGTACTAGCCATTCATCCTCGGGAATAAAGCCACATAACATCACCGGCATTACTCGCTCTAGCCATATGTGCCAATCATGACTCTTGAGACGAAAGATTTTTATTTTTTCAAGACCCGCTCCCCTCTTTAGATTCACTGCATACCCATCGGGGAACATCAAGTGCATTTTGACCCACAAGATAATTTCCCTCATAGCGGGCCTTCCAAGATTGAACCAGGCCTTTGGCTTCGACCACTTCTGCTTTCCTTTGCCTTCTCGCATGTTTTGTAACGGTCTATGACATAGGGTCTCTTGATCGACTCTAGCCTTAGTATTATCCTTTTTATTCCCATCTACGTCGAACAATGTACCAAAAATAGCCTCTCCGATATTCTTTTCAGTGTGCATCATGTCGATATTGTGTGGAAGAAGGAGGTCTTTGAAATAAGGCAGATCCCAGAAGCATGGCTTGTGAGTCCAGGCATGTTTTGAATTATACCCCTTGAAATACCCTAGATGCTCTGGATCAGGCTCGAGGGTGTTTAACTGATTCAAGATCTGTGGCCTGTCAGCGCAGGTGGTGCCATGTTTTTGACAACTTTACCTTTGGTAAAGTTCGTCTTGTCTTTTCTGAACTGATCGTCAGGATCCAGGAACTGTCTATGCAAGTCAAAGCAAGAATACTTCCGACCCTCCTGAACCGAATGAAACTGAAGAGCTGCCTTGCATTGGGGGCACGGGAACCTTCCATGCACACACCATCCAGAGAATAGTGCATACGCCGGCAAGTCATGCATAGAGTACATGTACCACACATGCATTTTGATGTTTTTTTTTCTAGCGGCATCGTATGTCTTGACCCCATTATCCCAAGCTTCTTCCAATTCATCCTTAAGCGGCTGCAGGTACACATTCATATTCTTCCCCGGATAATTGGGCCCTGGAATTATCAACGTCAGAAATATGTTCTTTCTTTGCATAATCTGTCCGGGGGGGAGAGTGAGTGGAATGAAAAATACAGGCCAACAACTATATTTGGTTGACGTCATGCCGAAGGGATTAAAACCATCCGTGGCGATGCAGACTCGAGGATTCCTTGGATTTGCCGCTTTATCCTGATGCAATCCATCAAAAAATTTCCACGCTTCCCCATCCGATGTGTGTACCACCATCTTATTCCCATCCACATCTAGTTCGGTTCTTTTGCCTAATTTGTGCCATGTCATCTGTCTGGCTGTCTCTTCGACCATGAAAAGACGTTGAAGTCTTCGTATGATTGGCATATACCAAAGAACACTAACTGCTATTTTGGTCTGCCTCTTCTCACCCATACCGTTGTCTACAACAAGATACCTGCAAGACTCGCAATTGGGACAATAGTCCAAGTGTACATATTCCTTCCTAAATAAGACACATCCTTTCTCACATGCATCTATCTTCCCATAGGGCATCTTAAGTACACGAAGTATTTTGTCCGACTGGTACAGGTTTACAGGCATGACATGGCCTTTGGGTAGGAAGCGTCCAAATAGTGTCATCATCGCGTCGTAGCATTCTCTTCCCAAGTTGAACTGAGCCTTCAGAGCCATTACTTGTGCAATTGCATTCGGCTGACAGAGCTCGGTGTGCTCATGGAGAGGACGTTTTGAAGACTCCAAAATTTCATAAAAGGCCTTTGCAGATTCCTCCATCTCATCTTTCGAATCTCGAGCATCATCAAAGTCTTGCACCATGTCTTCGATCCCGGTAGCATGCTCGTCCGTGCGACGACGGACCACCTCAGCTCTTGTGCGTTGCATAGACTCACCATGAAATGTCCACACCGTATAATTAGGCTTAAAACCCCTCCTCTTCAGGTCTTTAATCATTACAACCTCCATCATATTTTTATAGTTTTCGTATCCAGGACAGGGGCAATAGTTTCTTTTCTGGCCATTTGCGAATGCGGCTTTCACAAATTCCTTTGTTTTTACAAACCATTATTTCGTCATCTCTTTTTGACTAGGGTGACCGGTATACATCCACGCACGATCACTCATCTTGCCTAGCTACTAAAGACAGAAGAAATATATTTATATATAATTTAGCATTTATATTCATCGGTTAATCAGGTTCGCCATTTTTATTACGTCCAGGCAACCTACACGCTAATAGGTAAAGATAGGTCCTAATCCCACCCGAGTTTGTGTAGATTGGGTTCGTTTTCCCATGCTCTGCTCCGGATCCAACGCAAAATTTCGACAGCACCTCCCCACTATTCTCCTGATACACGTTTCCGCAATAAACAAAGAGGATGTGCATCCGGAGAACAACAGGGAGGCACTGACAAAATTCCACATTGGATCCAGAGCACAGCATACGGGAAAACGAACCCAATCTACACATACTCGGGCTGTCCATGGATAATGTTGGACAGTTCGAAAGGATGGCGGTTATAAATATGCAAAGACATGCATATTTATATATGTCTCCCTTTCGAACGAGAGACGCATACTAGTCACTCATACTGATAAATTAATTTAATTACCTAAATCTAGAAAGTTTCATCCGGAAACCGAGCCACAGTAAATGAAGGGGCGAGGAGGAGATGAAATTTGGACTCACCCACGAATGTAGGGGCGGAGCTCTTGCAATGCACGGGGAGGTCTTCGCACAGCACACCTCAGAGCGATGACACAACTATCACATGTAAATCCACCCGATCGACACAAATATTCTAATAATGTATAATTATGTCATTTTTAGGAAAACAAGCTAAGAATATAATATTCATGAGCTAACCAATGTTTTTAGCTTATTATGTTATTTTGGAGGATAATTAGCTAAACAAGCTAAAAACAAGAAAGAGGACACAAGAAGGAGAAGAAGGAGGGCTCCTTCTCCTCCTCCTCCTTCTCCTTCTTCTCTTCTTCTTCTTTTCATTTTTCCTCTTTCTTCTCCTCTTCTCCTCTTCTTCTTCTTCTTCTTCTTCTTCCTCCTCCTATTTCTAGTTTTCTTTATCCTCTTCTTCTACTTATTCTTTTTTTTCTCTTCTTCTCCTTCTTATTTTCTTCTTCTTCTCTTCTTCCCTTCTTCTCTTCTTATCTTCTTCCCCTCTTCTTCCTCTTCTTTCTATTAAGTTAACTAACTAGTGGCAGATGGTACTTATATGAAAAGCAAAGAATATAGGGCTCATCAACCGGTACACCGACTACTACAACAACTACAATAACAACAACAACTACTACCTGTCAAAAAAACAACAACTACAACAACAACTACAATAACAACAACAACTACAACAACTACAATAACAAGAACAACTACTACAAAACAATAAAAAATCAACTTTGTAGTTATAATCTAATTCCAAAAAACTAAATACCAAACAATAAAAAATCAACTTTCCCGTTCGGGGGGGGGGGGGGTGGGGGTGTTGGGGCTCACCGGGAGGGATGGTTGTGGCGTCGTGCGTGGCGGGGATGGGGGTGTTGGGGGTGGCGGGGCGGAGCCAGGGGCTCTAGGGGTGGCGGTGCGACGGTGGTGGCTTAGGTGGGCGTTGGGAAGAGGTAGGGCAGCGGTGCCAGGGGGCTTTTGGGTACCGAGGTGGCGACGAGGGCGGTGGGGCGGCCGCGGCGGGGCTGTGAGGCACCAGGGCGGCGCCGGGGGCGACAGGGGCGGCGGTGCGACGGTGGTGGCGGCGGTGGGCGTCGGGGAGAGGAGTGGGAGAGAGAGAGGGGCGGGGTGTGGGGCCGTTACACAGTGGGTGAGAGAGAGAGGGGTAGGGTGGAGCCGTTACACACGGAGTTAGCTCTTTGCCGTCTGCCAGCGGACGACAAAGAGTCTAGACTCTTTGCCGTCTGCCTCCGGACTCTTTGCCATCCGCTAGCAGACGGCAAAGAAGGGACACTAGTTTCACCTAACGTCCCCGCAGTCAGGTGGGCCCCATCTATATGTTTGCCGTATGCTGTGCGACTCTTTGTCGTCCCCGGATGACGGCAAAGATGTGACTGATGGCAAAGACACTCTATGCCATCAGCCAGTTCTTAGCCGTCTGCTTTGTGGCAGCTGACGGCAAAGACACTCTTTGCCATCAGCTAGCAGACGGCAAAGATTTGGCAAACGGCAAAAAACTGATTTCCAGTAGTACCTCCTCCTGTGCGTCGGGCGCCCGTCCCTACGAAGAGCCCTCGGTCGCCGAGCTGCTAGGCTCTCCGGCAAGCTCCTCGTCGTGCAGCGCCTCCTCATCAGACTCCCCATCTTTCATAAAAGCCGACCCTCCTCGCCACCTCGGCAAGGGCCCGCTCCAAGGACCGCCTCGCGATGTACGCCACCTCCTCGTCGATGGTCTCCCAAACAAGGCCAGTCTCTTCCCTGATGGGCTTCTCGACAAGCAGTCGAAGAAGGACAAGACATCCTCCTCCGTGGGCTCGATCAAAGTTGCAACTACGGCATGAGCATTACACTCTGGCATTATTGCCACGAGAGAACTTAAGGAAGAATTGTTGCACAAGGGTACGACGCCATGCGGCAGCCGAGGCCTCAGGTCCGACTTGAACCTCTTCTGCCAGATGAAGGCATGCCCCATCACCGTCAGATTGTTGTTGTAGCGAATCCGTAATCGCATGTTGTCCGCGGCGTTCACATAAGACGAGGCTGGCCTTCCTCCCCTATACTGGAGGGGGGCGATGCGCCTGCGTATTAAGTCGGCATCCACCATCTCTATTGTCAGCCTTGTGACCCTGAGACATAGGATCCTGTTGACGGTGACGGTCAACTTGTTATCATCAGGGTCGAGGTCGCTCCCATGCTAGTCGCGTGAGTCGATCTTGGCGGTACTGGGCTCGCAGAAGGGCAGATATTTCTCCTCGCGGATCCAACACCACCTCCCGCACCATTCTTCCAACTTCTCCCGAAGGGCCCCATAAAGATACATCTCCTTGCATGCGGTCCTCGGAATCCAAGTGATGGAGCACGAAAGAGCATCCCCTCCCTTGATGCAGAGGATGAAATAGTGGCGGAAGAGGGTAGTGTTGGGGGTGATCCTGACAAAATTCTCACAAAAATGTGCGAATATGGACATGCATGTCACTGCATTCAGCGTGAAATCCAAAAGGTGGAAGCCGTAGGTGTGCATGATCTCGCTGAGGAACTCGAAGAAGGGCGGACACAGCTCGCAATAAAAGTAATCGACGAAGAAGGGATACTTGTCTGGAACACCGCCAGCTTCTCCCGGGGTCACTTGGGTGGCCGGAGGCACTTTCGTCTTGGCCGCCCACATCTGCTGATAGTGCTCCTTCAGGAAGAACGCGTTGGGCCCCGGGGGAAAATAGGCGAGCTCCTTCCGCATCTTCGCCAACTCCTTCTTCGTGATTACAATTTTCCCCTTCTTGCCTTTTGTTCCCTTAGGCGCCATGGCAACGACGGAAGCTGCAGCCGGCCAGAGCGAGGCCTCAGGGGCAAGGGTGTAGGTGGGAGGGGGGACATTAGCTGGAAGAGGGAGGCAGCGGTGTTTTCGAGATTGAAAAGAGCTGGGAAGGAACGAAGGGCATGTGCGACTACATTTCCCTTTCTTATGAGAAGAAAGGTAGGCGCACCGGCCGACCCTTGCGTTCCCAAGCAATGGCTCAGAGCACGTGTGGCCACCTTGGCCACTGTGGGCACGCCTCCCCTCTTCTAGCGATCAATGCACGACATGGGGAAGGGCCTTTCACAACGGCTCTAAAGCTGCAGAGTCCCCTGCTAAGGAAGCCCGTGCACTACTTTGGGCCTGGCCCAACAACACCCCAGGCGCATGCATGGCCCAGGCCCGGGGGCTCCTGTCGGTGCACTGGAGACTAGGGTCCCTTGTGCCCCAGACTTGTGCACGGGCATCAGCGACGCCCCTGACGGCAGTGCAACGGGAAGAACAGCAGAAAGGCTGTCCAAGACCCACAAGGGCCATGCCCTTCCCCCTTTCCATGGGCGTCGAGTACAAAGGCTCCAGACGCAAGGCCCCGGCAAGCCCTCCTTGCCGGGAAGATTCCCAAGGCCCCGACAAGCCTGCTTCGCCGAGAAGACTACCCGAAGAATAACAAGACCTCGGCAAGTTTCCCTTGCTGGGAAGGCTCGCACAGACTGACGAGGCCCCCGGCAAGCCCTCCTTACCGGGAAAGTATTCAAGCCCCCGGCAAGCCTTCCTTGCCGAGGAGATGACCAGGTCATCCGAGAGGGACTCCAGGCCAGCAAGCCCCTGTTTGCTCGCCAGGTGTCCCCCTCCCCCTAGTTTCTACCACAACCCGACCGCTCCCGCACATCCCTTGTGTGCCAGCACAAGGCCCATGTGTCGATTCACCTGGGTACGTGTCGCAACCATCTTGTGGCAGGACAAGGGTCAGACAAGGGATTTACTTCCCCTGGCACCACCGAGGAAGTAGAGTGGTGAACACTGTTCACGATACACCCCGTGAGCACACTGTTGGTGCCCCCTTTGCCTACAAAAGGAGGCCCAAAGCTCATTCTTAGGGGTTGGACATTTTGGGGATCGGAGACTCCCTAATCACCTACTAAGTTACTGTAGCAGAATCACCCTACAGTAAGCACATAATACAAACTAAGCAGGAGTGGAGTTTTACATGCCAAGCGGCCCGAACCTGGGTAAAAAGGACCTTGCCGGTGTTGATCGCTAGTTTCGCTCTCGACGTCGTACCTCTCTCTCCACGCCGAACGATCCAGGGACTCCTCGAGTTTCCCATAGGTGTTGGTTTTCCCCGACACTCGGTGACACCGAGTTTGCCATCTCGGTGACACCGACGGCGCATCGGTATATATACCTGTGGACCGGACCTTTTGATTCCCATCTTCAAAATGGTTCATCCTCAAACCCTCACTACCACTAGAGACCCAGGTCATCGCCTTGACTCCCCGAACACCGTCGCCGCTGGAATTCACCGCCATCAACGCAATCTGCCCCGCTATCGTTGCCGTAGCCGAACCACCGCCAAGCTAGGGTTCTGTTGTTTGCTGCTATGCTTGTCAGTTTGTATGTCAAGATCATATGATAGTCAAAATGATTTCAAAGAGCAAAGTGTTGACTTGGAAGCTAGCACTAGTCCGAAAAGGACTGCCACGGATCCTAGTTCTCTCAGTTCCCATGGCTTTCCCAAAGCAGCCACCAGGCAAAGGAGGAAGATAATTTCAGATGAGGAAGACTCAGACTTTGAGACAGAAGAAACTTCAGCACCTCCTAAGGCTCCTCCAAGGAAAGCTATCAGGAAGGTATCTATTAGTGCTGCTGAACAAAGAGCACGTGAGTATGTCGGGAGGGGAAAAGCTGCTGCCAAGGATGCACCTACAAAGAAGGCTGGTGTAAAGAGACCCAGGAAGAGAACTATCTATCTTATTGGTAGAAAGACTTCTATGTTTGAAGACCCTGAAGAAGTTGAGGAAGAAGCTGAGGAGATAACAGTTCCTCCCAAGAAGAACAAGTTGATGGGAGATGCAATAAAGTCTGCTCCACAACCTACTGCAAAAGTAAAGAAGGTTGTAGCTTCCAGGAAGACCACCAGAGATGTACCTGCAGCTGCTAAGAGCAAAGGCCCTGCATCGAGTGCCCATGGTATGGAAGAAGAAGAAGATGAGAATGTTCTAGTTCTGAGGAAGCTCAGACCATAAGTTCCACTTCATAATGATGCTCATCTTGTAGCTGAAGACATGAAGAAGAGGAAGGATGCTGGATTGAGAAAGTGGAGAGCTGTTGATCCGTATGCTGTCAAAAGAAGAACTGTTGTTGATCCAAGGTTTGACACCAAGGAACAACAAGAATTTTATGAGACTGTCTTGTATGACTAGAGTCCTGTTGTGAGTCATATGAGGTATGTCGACTGGGCATACATCAAGGAGAATGAAGGTTACTTTCCACATGTTCAAGAGAACTTGAAAGCAATTGACCTAGAAGATTTTGTTGGGAAGGAGATGACCCCATGGAATGATGAGAAGATCATGCAATTGTAAGCAACTGTGCACTTCTATGAAGACTCCCTAGTTTGGATGACAGATGATCATAGATATGACTCTACAATTGTTGAATGGGCTTCTATCATTGGTGTTCCTAAGTAGGAAGAAGCATATGTCAATGTGTATGCACATGCTAAGCAGAATCACAACTCTATGGCCAACATGTACAAGACAATTCGACATCGGTACTTGTCCATTCACAAGCTTGGCTCAGTATATTTTCTGCAAGCTGGTATTCCCACTACAAACACTATACTGTGATAAACTCTCATGCCTAAGTCAGGAGATGAGAAGATGATCAGAGGATACTCAATCAACCTGCTGCAACTACTTGATACCCATACCAGATTTCGTGTGATGCACTTAATAGTTGAGACTATCGAAAGGACTGCTGCGGATCAGAATAGATCCTGTGGAGATGCACCCTATATTCAGATGCTCATCAATGACAAGGTAGGCAAGCATGAATATCTACTTGATCGTCCCCATCTACCTCTTCAGCATGGGTTTGAAGATAATGAGGTTTTGATGGATGACAATGATCCCAACTCAGTTGTAGCAAGAATGGCAGTAGAGGTAGCAGAGGCTGAAGCTGCTAGAAACAGACCACCTCCAGTTCCACAGCTCAGGACTCAAGTCGAGCAAATGGCATTTCTAGTGAGCATTGTCCAAGGCATGGAGAAGAACATCCAGGAGATTATGCAAAATCAAAAGAGCCCTCAGAGAGTTGTGGAGACAAAATTCCACAACATGGATGTGAAGGTAACTGAGTTGACCACCACTGTAACACACCTTCAACATGAAGTTGACTCTGTGGAGATTCCACGCTCAGAGGATGAAGGTGAAGACGAAGATGATGATGACGAGGATGAGTCTCCTCCTGCCACTACTACACAGTATAGCTCGAGGCCTAAGTCAGCTGTTGTTCTTGTTCAGGAGACAAGACAGACATCTTCAGCACAAGCATCAGCACCTTCAACACCAGGTCCGTCTCAAGATCCTTCAGTATCAACTCCTTCAGCTCCAAGGACGTCAGCAGAAGCCTTCGTCGACGCTGTTTTTTCGACTCCATCATCAGCTGCCCAACGAGACGAGTAGTTCTATACTTTTGAACTTTTTGGTAACTTGTTGCCAAAGGGGGAGAAAGGTATATATCATAGACTTCGTGTGAGAGAGAGCTTTTGACTTTATTTGCTCTCGTTTAGTTTTAAAAACTTTGGTTTCTTGGATGACTTT
The DNA here is from genome assembly GCF_904849725.1 of Hordeum vulgare subsp. vulgare. Classification (NCBI taxonomy): domain Eukaryota; kingdom Viridiplantae; phylum Streptophyta; class Magnoliopsida; order Poales; family Poaceae; genus Hordeum; species Hordeum vulgare. The sequence goes on along the minus strand of NC_058519.1, from coordinate 277,680,072 downwards.
ATCCTATCTATGTGTGATCATATGCTTTATCATGTGTGATTCTATGATATTATCTTTTAGCTATCCATGTGATGATCATTCACTTATATTGTTGGTGTCCTGTGCATTGCTATTCTTATTTACGCACCACCAAGTTGTATGTGACATGGAAGAGTAACCTATGATCCTAATCAATTGTGCATATGCATTCAAACGCAAATTTTAAATAATGCACACATTTAGGGGGAGCTCTTGATTTTTACATACTTCTCAAAGCGTCAATGCTAATAATTGATTATATCTTTTGTCGAAGCTTTGATCTATATGTTGTCATCAATTACCAAAAAGGGGGAGATTGAAAGAACAATTTCTCCCTAGGGTGGTTTTGATAATTGATCACAACATATGCATCATTGGACTAATGTGTTTTCCAAGTATATTTCAGAAAAGTTTAAAATACGCCATGGCTTAAGGTTTATATGGAGATGTCTGCAGATACAAGAAAGCAATAATATTGGCTCAAGCTTCAAGCTAGAAGACTCCTCATTTTATATTTGTGAGATATCACTTTTGTGTCCATAGGAAAGCCAATACTATTAAAAGGTGGTGAGGTAGTAAAATGAACTCATTGCTCAAATGCTCAAAGTCAGCCACCAAAACACTGAGTCATTTTTCCCACACATCCACTCTATCAAGTTCCACATATACAAATTCGGTGTCACCAACATTGCCTCATTAGACCCATCGAGTTTCATCCTAAGACAGAACGCTAGCCATTTCCACAAAATCGGTGCTATCAAGTTCATTGTGACCAACATTCTGTTGCCAAGATACACAATATCGGAATTTCCGAGTTTGAGTATGGGTGCCACCCAGTTTGGCCATCTGACCATTAGTCACCTTTTCGGTGCCAGCGAGTTCTATATATCTGTTTCATCGAGATTTAAAATTTCACTCCTTTGAGCTAATTGGTACCACCGAGTTATCCATTTCGGTGTCACCGAGTTTGCACTTTGTGTGTACCGGTTGGATTTTGGTTGCTTCCTATATATACCCCTTCACCCAACTCTCATTCGTTGGAGAAGCACTCAGACCACACACTCCATTTTAGATCCATTTTATAAGAGAGAACCACCTACTCATGTGTTGAGACCAAGATATTCCAATCCAATCATTTGAAACTTGACCTCTAGGCTCCCCAAACTTCTTTCCACCAAATCAACCCCTCCTAATGATACCTCTCAAACATATCTATAATTTTTGATGGTTTCACGCTGTTATCTTGTCAACTTTGGATGTTTTGTTTACCCTTTATATCTTTTTTGGGACTAACTTATTAATGCAGTGCCAATTGCCAGTTCCTATTTTTCTATGTTTTTGACTCTTTTCAGATCTGATTTTGGAACGGAGTCCAAACGGAATAAAATCCCCAAAATAAAATTTTCCAGAACGGAAGAAGATCGGGAGGCTTGAGGGCCAAGGCAGGGGGCCCAGAGGGAGCCCACAATCCCTGTTGCCGCGGCCAGGTGGGCCCGGGCTACCAGGCTTGTGTCCTCCCTGGTGCTCCCCGGCCCTAGCTCTTTGGCCTATAAATTCCCTAAAATCCAGAAAAAATCAGGGCATCCAAGAAAACACTTTTCCGCCGCCGCAAGCTTCCATTTCCGCGAGATCTCATCTAGAGACCCTTCCCGGTGCCCTGCCGGAGGGGACTTTGGAGTTGGAAGGCTTATACATCAACATCATCGCCTCTCCAGTGACTCGTGAGTAGTCCACTTCAGACCTACGGGTCCGTAGTTAGTAGCTAGATGGCTTCTTCTCTCTCTTGGATCTTCAATACAAAGTTCTCCATGATCTTCATGGAGATCTATCCGATGTAATCCTCTTTGGCGGTGTGTTTGTCGAGATTCGATGCATTGTGGATTTGTGATCAGATTATGTATGAATTATATTTGAGTCTTTGGTGATGTCTTATATGCATGATTTGATATCCTTGTAAGTATCTCCGAGTCTTGGGTTTTGTTTGGCCAACTAGATCTATGATTCTTGCAATGGGAGAAGTGCTTGGTTTCGGGTTCATACCGTGTGGTGACCTTTCCCAGTGATAGAAGGGACAGCAAGGCACGCATCATGTTGTTGCCATCAGGGGTAACAAGATGGGCTTTTATCGTAGATATGAGATTGTCCATCTACATCATGTCATCTTGCTTAAGACGTTACTCTGTTCTTTTGGACTTAATACACTAGATGCATGTTGGATAGCGGTCTACGTGTGGAGTAATAGTAGTAGATGCAGAAAGTATCGGTCTACTTGTTTTGGACGTGATGCCTATAGATATAATCATTGCCTTAGATAACGTCATGACTTTGCGCGGTTCTATCAATTGCTCGATAGTAATTCGTTCACCTACCATCTACTTGCTTTCATGAGAGAAGCCACTAGTGAACACTACGGCCCCCGGGTATATTGACAACTATCGTTTCCACTTTCACTTTTACTTTGCTTTGTTTACTCTTTGCTTTCAGTTCTCACTTTGCAAACAATCTATAAGGGATTGACAACCCCTTCATAGCGTTGGGTGCAAGCTCTTTGTGTTTGTGCAGGTACTTGAACTCTCCTCCTACTGGATTGATACCTTGGTTCTCAAACTGAGGGAAATACTTACCGCCGCTGTGCTACATCACCCTTTCCTCTTCAAGGGAACACCAACGCAAGGCTCCAAGGCCGCGGGGAAATCCTTTGCATATTTGCTAAGGAAGTCCCTATAGGCATAGCCGTAGCAGCAGGATTCCTGGCGCCGTTGCCAGGGAAAGTTTGTTGTCGCAGTAGCAGAAGGATTTCTCACGCCGTTGCCCGGGAGGAGAGATCAAGTAAAGATCTATCCAAGTAGGTATGACAAACTCATCTCTTGCATTTACCTTTTTTGCCAGTTGCCTCTCATTTTCCTCTCCCCCACTTCACATTTGCCGTTTTCATTTGCCTTTTTCGTTTGCGTGTTTTTCGTTTGCCTTTTCGTTCGCCCTTTTCTCTCGCTTGCTTTCTGTTCGCTTGTGTTCCATGTGCCTTCAATATGCTTGCATCTTCGCTTGCTGAAAATCTAGTGATATGGATCCTCATCCACTTGCTAATCTCTTTAAGAGATCCAATTATGTTGATCCAATTGCTAGTGAGTTGAGTGCACTTGACTATCTTTATGGAGTTTTGCTTGAGATGCATGAATCTCAAAATTGTGATGAAGAAATTCATGAAATGATTCACGAGGGTTCCTTGAATGAAAATCATGATTGCAATGGTTTCACTATGAATTCTATTAGTGACAATCATGCTAAAAATATGCAAAACCCTAAGCTTGGGGATGCTAGTTTTGCTATGTCCACTACTTGTTGCAATGATCGTGATTGGGGTGATAATTTTTCTTATGATCTTGAAGATTTTTTTAAGCTCGTGATGAATATGATTTTTGCAATAAGATTGAAAGTGGGTTCGGAGAAGTCATGACTTCCGTTGATGATAATCCCACTATTTTTGATGTGAGTCAACTTTGCATGGATGTGGATCATGAAAAGATTATCCTTTGTGATAGGTATATTGTTGAATTTGATTATGACCCCACATGTAATTGCTATGAGAGAGGAAAATATTTTGGTAGAAACTTTCATGTTACCAAATTACCTCTCGTTATGTTGAGGTTCTATTGTCTCTTTCTTCTTCGTTGCATATGGCAACTATTGGTTGTCTTGACAATCTGTTTTCCTATGAAATGTCTATGCATAGGAAGTATGTTAGACTTAGATGTGATTTTCACATTCTTTATGATGCTCTCGTTGTGCTTTAATTCTTGTCTTTTGTGTGAGCATCATTGATTTATCAATGCCTAGCTAATGGCATTAAACAATAGTGCTTGTTGGGAGGCAACCCAAGGAATCTATCATTTTTCTTTCTGTTTTGTGTGTTCCACACTTTCATAATTCTGTTACGATTGTATTTTGTGTGTGTTTCTTTTGCGTTTGTGCCAAGTGAAACCGTTATGATTAGTCTTGGGGATGATCGTTTGGTCATGTTGGAAAAGACAGAAACTTTCTGCTCACGAAAAGAATTTTCATTTTTTTGTAAGAGCTTTTTAGTTGATTCTTTTTGCTTCTGATTGCTACGCAAATTCTTAAGACTGTCATAATGTTTCAGAATTTTTGAAGTACCATAAGTATACGAAGTATACAGATTGCTACAAACTAGTCTGGTGTTAACAGATTTTCTTTTTGTTGAGTTGGTTGTTTATTTTGATGAAACTATGGATAGTATCGGGGGGTATTAGCCATGGAATATTGAAAATACGGTAACCCAACATCAACATAAGTAGAATTTAAGTTTGCTAAAGTACCTATGGAAGTGGTGGTTTGCTTTCTTATACTAATGATATCACGAGTTTATGTTTAAGTTTCGTGTTGTGCAGTTTTCAAGTTTTGGGTGAAGTTCTTATGGACAAAAAGATAAAGAGTGGCAAGAGCTCAAGCTTGGGGATGCCCCGGGCAAGGCATCCCCTCTTTCGTCCCATGTTGATTCAAGGATGCCGAAAAATATAAAGAGTGGCAAGGCATCCCAAGTTGATTCAAGGATGCCAAAAAATCCTAAAGCTTGGGGATGCCCCGGGAAGGCATCCCCTCTTTCGTCATCAATCCATTGGTAACGTTACTTGGGGCTATATTTTTATTCACCACATGTTATGTGTTTTGCTTGGAGCGTCTTGTATCGTAGGAGTCTTTTGTTTTTGTTGTGTCATAATCATCCTTGCTGCACACCTAGATAGAGAGACATGGACTCACTGTGATTTTGTCGAGCTTCACTTATATCCTTTGGTTAGACAATTCAGCTCACATGTGCTTCACTTATATCTTTTGAGCTAGTTAATTTTGCTCTCTGTGCTTCACTTATATCTTTTAGAGCACGGCGGTGCGTGTCTTGGTAGTTGATCTATGCTATGAAAGTAGTCTCAAAAGGGGTAGTTATCCAAAGGGATATGAAAACTTCCACCTTCATGTGCATTGAATAGTTAGAGAAGTTTGATTCATCCCAATTAGTTTTGAGTTGTGGTTGTTGTAATATTGAAGTTATATTAGTAAGGTGTTGTGGATCTAGAGATACTTATGTTGAAGTTAGTGATTCCCGTTGCATGCACGTATGGTGAACCGCTATGTGATGAAGTCTGAGCATGATTAGTCTATTGATTGTCATCCTTTGTGTGGCGGTCGGGATCGCGTGATGGTTTATACCTACCAACCCTTCCCCTAGGAGTATGTGTTGAATGCTTTGTTTCGATTACTACTAAAACTTTTGCAACTAGTATATGATTTCTTCATGACTAATGTTGAATCCATGGTTTAGATGCACTTTCACCTTCCACCATTACTACCTTCTCTAGTGCCGTGCAACTTTCGCCGATGCAAAAAACCACCCATATAGCCTCCCTCAAAACAGCCACCATACCTATCTACTATGGATTTTTCAAAGCTATTCTGAGATATATTGCCGTACGACTACCACCATGACATGTGCCACCACTTCTACATTGCCATTGCATGATCCTAAGATAGCTAGCATGATGTTTCCATTGATGTCTATGCCATGCTAGATCATTGTCACGGTACACTACCGAAGGCATTCCATATAGAGTGATCATTGCTCTAAGTTTTGAGTTGTAAGTGTGATGATCATCATTGATGGAGCATTGTCCCGTGTGAGGAAATAAAAGAGACCAAAGATGCCCACCAAAAAAAAGAAAAAAAAGAGGTCAAAGAGCCCACCAAAAAAATGAGAGAAAGAGAGAGAAGGGACAATGCTACCACCTTTCCACACTTGTGCATATTAAGCACCACGATCTTCATGATTGAGAGTCTCTCGTTTTGTCACCACCATATAGCTAGTGGGAAATTTTCATTATATAACTTGGCTGGTATATTCCAATGATAGGCTTCCTCAAAATTGCCTTAGGTCTTCGTGACCAAGCAAGTTGGATGCACAGCCACTAGTTTTCTTTAAGAGCTTTCACATACTCTTAGCTCTAGTGCATCATTTGTATGGCAATCCCTCCTCATTCACGTTGATATCTATTGATGAGCATCTCCATAGCTCATTGATATGCCTAGTCAATGTGACAATCTTCTCCTTGTTTGTCTTGAAACCTCCACCACACTCCACACCAGGACTGAAGGGTCTCCACGTGGCCGCTGCGGGGAGCCCTGGCAGCAGGGCCTTTAGTCCCGGTTGGTCACACCAACTGGGACAACATGGCATCCACGCGTCAGCATCTGGCGGGAGCTGGGTTTTTTTTAATGTGGGGTGGATGGTTAATTTATTGGTTTCATATCGTGTTAGCTAGCTAATAGAGTGAAGTGTCCTCTCTTTCTCCGTGCTTGGTCGCCGCTAGCTACTATACATATAGAGAGAACATGACGCTAGCTAATAACAAAATGAACAAAACCATGTACAATCCCTAACATCTTTTACAATATAACATCTTTTACAATGACTAACATCATCTACCTAAGATCCAATCACAAATAGCTCACATGGTATTCTCCGTCTTTAGGTATGACGTGGTCAAGAAAGAATCCCTCCAATTCCTCTTGAATTGCTCGTATGCCATCATCTGATAGGAGTTCATCCCGCTGCTTCTAGATCTAATTTAAAGAAGGGGGTCAATACATGCATAAATATGAATAAAACTCGACACAGTTGATGGTAATATATAAAATAAAATTGTGAATATTATTTACGTACTACAAATTGTTTGTCAGAGATGCCCCGCCCGGAGGTCGAGAGGCGAATGAAATCGCATACGTAGTATGCACATTTTTTAGTCCCAGCTACTTGGTACAAGCACTTTACGAGAATAGAGTTCAATCAAATTGATAAGAAAGCATGGTAATGATATATTGATGAAAATTTGAATCAATTAGAGATGTGCGGAACTAGCTAGTACTACTTAGTGGGGGTGCGTAAATTGCAACTCTTTATTTAGACCGGGAGACTTTGAGGTGAACTTCTTCCAAACCCTGCCAGGCAAAGGAAATGATTACTTGATATTAGGAAATTAACGAAAGTTGCATGGCGGTATGGTCTCGGTATTGGCTGAACTTACTTCTCGAGCATTGCAGTCATGTCCTCATAATCCTCGGGATCTTCACTTCTCGAGTCTAAGACAGTTACTTTTGCCCCATCAAGCTTAATGGATAGTAGAATAAAGTGGTAACTGCGCACGCATATATCACTCATCAATTACATTTACTTAACCTCGAGTAAGCAAAACCGAGTATACAGAGAAGAAAATAACACTCACTTGAAGTTGTAAGGAAAGAGTATTTCGCTTTTGTTTTGATTTGCAAGCAACGAATTTGGCAAGTTAACCTCGGTCTCTTTGGTTTCATTCCGTGCCGGCAATACATTTACGGCTTCTGGGCTAATGAACCCAACGTCGAAGATTCCTGCTTTTTTGAATTCGACGATCTTCAGTCTGCATAATATATATAGTGAGGATAATTATACATACATGCAATGAACGAGCTGAGCTAGAGACTTAACTATAGAATTAATACTGACAAACAGTAGGAAGTCAGGAGTTGTTTATCGAGGGGAGTTGAATGCATAACTTAAATAACTCCTCAAATTGAACAAGCATCACTGAAGTTCCAATGAAATCGTGATCTTTTTTAACTCTCATATAGATAGCGTCTTTCCCAGACTCCCTTCATATGTTCATGTACCACTCTTGCAATTTGTGCATCCTCGGTGTTAGAGGAGGATGACCACGTTTCACAAGAGGCTTCGAGTGCACGTATTCATATTTTTCTTTATTTGTTACATCAGCTATATCAAACATTAATGAATCCTTCATGTAATCACCAGGATTGGTATCGGGCAGCAACCCTGGATCTTTAGTGATGACGATATCCCGAGACACCTTGAGCGAGTGCCATGATTGCTTCTTCTGTTGGCCGAGCTGGGGAATTGTTTTCCCACTTCTTCGTTTTGCTAACCTTGCATCACCGCTAGCCGCCAGAGCGGAGGTGGAGTCTGTCTTTCGCTTGAGAGAAGGAGGAGGAGGCGGCTTCTTTCTTACTTGTGTAATTTTCGGCGGAGCCGCGGCGAATCTATCTTCTGTCGTTGTGGAGGAGGCGGACTGGTCCAACAAGCTTGAGGAGGAGCCGAAGGAGGAGGACTGCTCCGACGCGCCTGAGGAGGAGCCGAAGGAGGAGGACTGCTCTGACGCGCCTGATGAGGAGCCAAAGGAGGAGGACTGCAACCGGTTGGTGGCTACAACCGAGACCAAAGGTCCATATTGGTGCCGGTTGGAGCCACCAACCGGGACTAAAGTGTGGTGTTTCCCGGGGCCAAAAGTTTAGTCCCACATCGCTAGCAGAGAGAGGTAGCGAGTGGTTTATAAGCGTTGTTGCGCACAACCTCTCGAGCTCCTCTCAATTGCAGGCTTCCGGGCCTAATCTGTCACTGCTTGTGGGCCTATTGGACCTAGTGTGGGCCTGAATCGTGGCCCAATAGGCTGGTTGGGTTTCTAGTCGTAATTAGGCCGTGGGCGCCTAGTAGGTGGCATTTAAAAAAAATATTTTTTTACTTTATTTATTTTAGTTTATTCCTACTTATTGTTTTTTGGTGATTCTTTTTTTTCTTTTTGGTCACAAAATTCAACTACTTGTGACTTCATTTGGTATTTTTCATGCATTTACTTATTTTTTGAGCTAAATGACCCTTAAATTGAAAAGCACTACAAATGAACTCTGAAAATGTTGAAATGAAAATGTTGAAAGTTGGCATGGTATCAACATTTCACCCACATAGCATGTGCTAAAAAGTTGAGATTGTCCGGCAAAAACTGGATGCACTTCGTGTACAAAACGGACAATCCCTTTTGAAGTATGAGGGTTTGATATGAAAATTCATCTGTTACAAAGGGATTTCATTTTTTTGAACTTATTTGAACTCCAGACTTTTTGTGTGTTCAAAATGCACCATTCAAAGCCACATCATCAATTTTCAACTATTTCTGACTTCATTTGGTATTTTTAATGCATTTACTGAATTTTTTGACCTAATGACCCTTAAATTGAAAAGCACTACAAATGAATTCTGAAAATATTGAAAGTTGGCATGGTATTATCATTTAACCCACATAACATGTGCTAAAAAGTAGAGAGGGTTGCGGCAAAAGCTCTATGCACTTCGTGTACAAAACGGACAATCTCTTTCGAAGTATCAGGGTTTCATACGAAAACTCATATGTTACAAAGGGATTTCATTTTTTGAACTTATTCGACCTCAAGACTTTTTGTGTGTTCAAATTGCACCATTCAAAGCCACATCATCAATTTTCAACTATATCCGACTTCATTTGGTATTTTCGTGCATTTACTGATTTTTTTGAGCTAAATGACCCTTAAATTGAAAAGCACTACAAATGAACTCTGAAAATGTTGAAAGTTGGCATGGTATCATCATTTCACCCACATAGCATGTGCTAAAAAGTTGATAGGGTTGCTGCAAAAACTGGATGCACTTCGTGTACAAAACAGACAATCTCTTTCGAAGTATCAGGATTTCATACGAAAACTCATCTATTACAAAGGGATTTTATTTTTTTGAACTTATTGGAACTCAAGACTTCTCTCAAAATGCACCATTCAAAGCCACATCATCAATTTTCAACTATTTCTGACTTCATTTGGTATTTTTCATGCATTTCTTTTTTGGAGCGAAATGACACTTGAATTGAAAAGCACTACAAATGAACTTTGAAAATGTTGAAAGCTGGCACGGTATCATCATTTCATCCACATAGCATGTGCTAAAAAGTTGATAGGGTTGCGGCAAAAACTGGATGCACTTAGTGTACAAAACGGACAATCTCTTTCGAAGTATGAGGGTTTCATACGAAAACTCATCTATTACAAAGGGATTACATTTTTTTGAACTTATTTGAACTCAAGACTTTTCGTGTGTTCAAAAAGCACCATTCAAAACCACATCATCAATTTTCAACTATTTCAGACTTCATTTGGTATTTTTAATGCATTTACTGAATTTTTTGAGCTAAATGATCCTTAAATTGAAAAGCACTACAAATGAACTCTGAAAATGTTGAAAGTTGGCATGGTATCATCATTTCACCCACATAGCATGTGATAAAAACTTGAGAGGGCTGCGATAAAAACTGGATGCACTTCGCGTACAAAGCGGACAATCTCTTTCGAAGTATCAGGGTTTCACACGAAAATTCATGTGTTACAAAGGGCATTTCATTGCTTCAATTTTTCTTTTGCGCCGTAGCCATGGATAATCTTCATCGTTTAAGAGGGTGCTTGGGTCAGCCTTGACTTTGAAGTGAGGAATTTCATGAAACCATTCATAATCTTCAGACATGTCTGTCTTGCCCTCCAATCCCACGATGTCTATCTTTCCGGAAAGAACTATGTGGCACTTTGGCTCATCGTATGATGTATTCGCTTCCTTATATTTTCTTTTTCTCGGTTTGGTAGACATATCCTTCACATAGAAAACCTGCGCCACATCATTAGCTAGGACGAATGGTTCCTCTGCGTGCCCAAGATTGTTCAGATCCATTGTTGTCATTCTGTATTGTGGGTCTATATGTACCCGGCTCCTGAGAGATTGACCCATTTGCACTGAAACAAAGGGACCTTGAAATCATGTCCATAGTCAAGTTCCCATATGTCCACTATGTAACCATAATATGTGTCACTTCCCCTCTTGGTTGCTGCATCAAAGCGGACACCGCTGTTTTGGTTGGTGCTATTTTGATCTTGGATGATCGTGTAAAATGTATTCGCATTTATCTCGTACTCTTGGTAAGTCAATACAGTCGAAGATGGTCCCCTGGCCAACGAGTACAACTCATCAGAAGCAGTGTCATCACACATGAGGCGTTTTTGCAACCAACTTCCGAAAGTCCTGATGTGTTCAAATGTAATCCAGTCGTCACACTGCTCTAGGTGTTTGGAGCTCAGAATATTCTTGTGTTCATCCACATACAGGGTCACCAAGGTAGAATTATGTAGAACTGTGTAGTGTGCTTGAGACCTAGAATGCCCGTCCGTACATATTATTGAGTCCGCTCCTAGCGTGCCTTTTCCAGTCAGTCTCCCCTCATACCGCGATTGAGGGAGTCCAATCCTCTCAAGGTCAGGAATGAAGTCAACACAAAACCCAATGACATCCTATGATTGATTGCCCATGGAGATGCTTCCTTTTGGCCTAGCGCGGTTACGAACATATTTCTTTAAGACTCCCATGAACTTCTCAAAGGGGAACATATTGTGTAGAAATACAGGGCCCAGAATGACAATCTCGTCGACTAGATGCACTCGGACGCACGTCGTGATATTGAAGAAGGATGGTGGGAACACCAGCTCGAAGCTAACAATACATTGCACCAAATCACTCCTTAACCTTAGCAGGATTACTAGATCGATCACCTTCTGAGACATTGCATTGAGGAATGCACATAGCTTCACAATTGCTAATCGAACGTTTTGCGGTAGATGCCCACTCAATGCAACCGGAAGCAGTTGCGTCATAATCACGTGGCAGTCATGAGACTTTAGGTTCTAGAACTTTTTCTCTGCCATATTTATTATTCCCTTTATATTCGACGAGAAGCCAGACGGGAACTTCATACGGAGAAGGCATTCAAAGAAGATTTCCTTCTCTTCTTTGGTAAGAGCTTAGCAGGCAGGACCTTCATACTACTTTCGATGCATGTCGTCTTTTTCATGCACACGTTGATGTTCCTCCCATGTCTCCGGTGTATCTTTTGTCTTCCCATACACTCCCAAGAAGCCTAGCAGGTTCACGCAAAGATTCTTCATCATGTGCATCACGTCGATTGCAGAAAGGACCTCTAGGTCTTTCCAATAGGGTAGATCCCAAAATATAGATTTCTTCTTCCACATGGGTGCGTGTCCAGCATCGTCATTCGGAACAGACAGTACGCCAGGACCCTTTCCAAAGATTACTTGTAAATCATTGACCATATCAAGTATGTGATCACCGGTATGGAGGGTGGTCTTCTTCTGGTGATTTTCCTCACCTTTGAAATGCTTTCCTTTCTTTCGACATTGATGGTTGGTCGGAAGAAATCGACGATGCCCCAGGTACACATTCTTCCTGCATTTGTCCAAATTTATACAGTTTGTCATCGAAGCAGTGTGTGCATGCGTTGTATCCCTTGTTTGTCTGTCCTGAAAGGTTATTGAGAGCAGGACAATCGTTGATGCTTACAAACAGTAACACATGTAGGTCAAATTCCTCATGTTCGTTCTCATCCCAAACACGTACCCCATTTCCATTCCATAGCTATAAAAGTTCATCAACTAATGGCCTTAGGTACACATCAATGTCATTGCCGGGTTTCCTAGGGCCTTGGATGAGCACTGGCATCATAATGAACTTTCACTTCATGCACAACCAAGGAGGAAGGTTATACATACATAGAGTCACATGCCATGTGCTATCCTTGCTGCTCTGCTCCCCAAAAGGATTAACACCATCTGCACTAAAACAAAACCTTACGTTCCTTGGGTCACGTGTAAAGTCGCTCCACTTTCTCCTGATCTTTCTCCATTGCAACCCATCAGCGGGTGCTCTCAACTTCCTGTCTTTCTTACGGTCTTTTATGTGCCATTGCATCAAGTCGGCATGATTTTTATTTCTGAACAGATGTTTCAACCGTGGTATTATAGGAGCATACCACATCACCTTGGAAGGAACCATCTTCCCGGTGCGCTGGCCCTCAACATCACCAGGGTCATCTCTTCTGATCTTATACCGCAATGTGCCGCATATCGGGCATGCGTTCAAATCCTCGTACGCACCGCGGTAGAGAATGCAGTCATTAGGGCATGCATGTATGTTCTGCACCTCCAATCCTAGAGAACATAGAACCTTCTTTGCTTCGTACGTACTGCCGGGCAATTCGTTATCCTTTGGAAGCTTCTTCTTCATTAATTTCAGTAGCGAACTAAATCCCTTGTCAGATACACCATTATCTGCCTTCCATTGCAGCACTTCCAGTGTGGTACCGAGTTTTGTGTTGTCATCTTCGCAATTTGGGTACAACCTTTTTTTGTGATCCTCTAACATGCAATCAAACTTCAACATATCCCTTTCACTTTTGCATTCTCTATGTGCATCAACAATGACCCGACGAAGATCATCATCGGGCACATCGTGTGGTTCCTCTTGATCTTCAGCTTCCACCATTGCAGCATCACCGTATTCAGGGGGCGGGTAGTTGTCATCATCCTCTTCTTGTACGTTGTCTTCCATGATAACCCCTCTTTTTATGTGCTTGGTCCAAACATTATAGTGTGGCATAAAACCCTTCTGAAGCAGGTGGAAGTGAAGGGTTTTATAGTCGGAGAATTCCTTCATATTCCTATAGACAATAAATGGACAATGCAGAAAACCATTCTGCTTGTTTCCATCAGCCGCTTCAAGAAACTTATGCAATCCCATAATATACTCGGAGGTGCGTCGGTCACCGTACATCCATTGCCGGTTCATCTGCATGCGTTATATAATAAAGTGTATTAAAAACCATTACAACATATCATGAATAGAGAAGTGACCAAATAAATAGAAATTTATCATCACATTAATGCCAAAGTACAGTAGTGACCAAAATAAATACATAACGTTCTTACATACTTCTCATTATTGAACAACATATAGCTCTCTAGAGCATCTAATTAGAACATACATTGAAACTATTAAATTTTAATGCAACAACAAATGTGATCATAACTGCAACTAAGGTACAAATTGATCCAATGGCATAATGATACCAGGCCTCAGTATGAATTGCATATTTTCTAATGTTTCTAATCTTCAATCGCATTGCATTCATCTTGATCTTGTAATCGTCACGCACATCGGCAACGTCCAACTCCAATATCATCTTCTCCTCTTCAACTCTTTGTAATTTTTCTTTCAAGTAACTGTTTTCTTTTTCAACCAAATTTAACTTCTCGACAAGAATTTGTTTGTCGGTTCGAATTTACGGTTCACATACCTCCTAGATTAAAAAATCTATGTCACGTTGGTCAGCATAATTGTCATAAAAACTAAATAAAATAAATTGTTATAAAAGATAATATACATATACCACATCCGAATCATAGACAAGACAAGGGCCGATGGAGGCGGATGCCAAAACCATCGCACTATATAATAACAAAGAATAATAGAAGTAAGAAAATTACACAAGTATCTATCTAAATCATACAATTAAGAACTTTTTTCTTTTAGAAAGAAGATAAGAAGAAGAGACTAACCACGGTGGTTCCGACGCCGAGATGGGCGCGAGCGATCGACGGCGGTGAGGACGTGGACGGGACATGGAGGGACCGCCAAAGCTACACAAAACTTGAGGAAAATGGAGCTTGGACAAGGAGCTTCGAGAGGAGAAAGCTTAAGTGTGGCTTGGGCATTTCATCGAACACCTCGTGTGCATAGGAGGTCAGCTAGAGGACCACAAAGCTCTCCCACGGTCGGCCAAAAAATCATAGCAGTGCACTGCTCTGCTCGCGGGCAGGGGGTATATATAGGCCAAGCATTGGTCCCAGTTTGTGGAGGGAACCGGATCTAAAGTTCAACATAGGGTCCCGGTTCCAGCCAAAAACCGGGACTAATTGTTGTGGGCCAGGAGCGAGGCACATTGGTCCCGGTTCTTGTCTGAAACCGGGAACAAGGGGCCAAACAAACCGGGACCAATGGCCCATGAGGCCCGGCCGGCGCCTTGGCCTCACGAACCAGGACCGATGACGCCATGGGTCCCAGTTCGTAATGGAAGGGGACTAATGGGATTTCATCAAGTGGAACAAAACCCTCTTTTCTACTAGTGAAGTCTGCACTAACATGGACGTATGATAGCGCCACCTATCAGAACCATGCCAAAAATTGTCGTGTCAACCCCATGCGTTTGATCTCTTTACCTTACTCCTCTACTTTACACTTGCATGTTTTACTTTCCACTGCAATACTATTAGAACTGCATGTGTAGGGTGTACTTGACTTGTGATAACTAACATAGCTGCCCCTCAAGTAATGTTGGGAAAAGGCAAAAATAATTATCTTGTCAAGTAGTATATTCACCCCCCCCTCTAGACATACTTTCGATCCTACACCGGTGCTGTCGGTGGAGCTCTTGCATGTAGGCCTCGTCGGTGACCTTGGCCTCGAGGCGCTCCCTTGCCTCGCGGTCCTCCTACACCATAACTGAGCTCGCCACCCTGGCTCTAGTGGTATGAGATCGACTGGACGCGTGCCGAAGGGGAAATTGAGCCTAGCTACCGTGTCGTGCTAGTAGACCTACCAGCGGTCGTACTCCATAGACGCCAGCTCGGAAGTGTGGAAGCTACCAAGCCATCGGCGGTTGTGGGTCTCCTGATCCATAATATCGGCAATCCACGTCCCCCACCTCCCTACCAGACCCAAAGGTAGGACCTCGTCGGCGGACGAGATCGAGGGAGGACGACGAAGTCCTCAAACTGGCGTAGAGGTGTGAGGGCAGCCTGATCGGGCAACCGGCGACAACGGTTTGATAAACAGCCTGCGGAGGATGACGGGGACACCTAGGCGACCTCCTTGTCAATGTGGGGTGAAGAGGCCGTGATAAACTTCTTTTGGTCCATTGGATCCTCAAGCTCCCAGGCACACAGGTAGAAGTTGACAGTGGAAAGGGCTGCGGCGGTGACCTACCAATGGTTTCGTGCGAGGGAGGGGTAGTGTGTGTATGTGTGAGCGGAGATGTGGGGGGTGTTTGGAGGGGGGCCAAGGTGGTGTTTGAGGAAATACCACGGCAAGTTAAATTTTAATAGCTGGAGTAAAATGTCGGGGCTACTAAAAATTTGGATCGAGGGAGAGCATATATTTTTGAGATTGTGAGGGATGCAGAGGACAAAGTAAAATGCTAGGGCTACAGAAAATTTGCATCAAGGGATAGAAGTGAAGCGGGAGTTGTAGACATCCCACACAGTCAAAACATACTAATCATGTGCTATAAAATAGAAAAACCTCTATGCGAGCAGATATTTTTGAGATTGCAAGGGATGGAGGTGGTATGAAAATGTCGGGGCTACTGGAAATTTGAATCAAGGGATTGAAGCAGAGCAGGAGTAATAGACATCACACACGATCCACACATACTAATCCTGGGCTACGAGGCATAAAAACCATCCAAGCGTTAGATATTTTCGAGATTGTGACGTAGTAGATATTTTCGAGAGCGGGAGGGAGCCCAATATACTTTGCTTATTAGAGTGACACGGGCACGGGCATGGCACACGGGTAGTCTGAGTGAAATGTGTCTGTTGCGTCCCCAATCATAGATGGTTGTTGCATCCAACACGTTTGCTGTTTATAAATTTGGCAAAAATAATAACGCGCGAAAGGGCCAGAAGACAAACGCACTTGCATGTGGACCAAATATATGTATGAAATGGTTGGTTTGATGTTCAAATACCCAATACAAAAGTTTGATGTGGCACCTGTCGCACAAAGCGCATAACATTGCTAGTCAGCAACCCCTTACGAACCCCTCTTCGTGTTGGTAGTAAGGAAATCCTAGCTATGAATGCATGCCCCCAAATAGGTAGGTCTAAAATCTCACTTTATCGTAACACAAAACATATATGAGTCCATCATGGTCAAACCCCCTTGTGTTTTCGGACAAAGGTGGACCTTGTGCCGGCCCACAAATGTGTGCTTTTGGCACGAGATGGATGAGACTACATATGAACCACCTGCGAGTGGCCCTACTATAAATTTGAAAAGGGTGTGGTATGATATTTAACTACCATTCACAACTTTGATGTTTCATATGTGCCTCGCAAATTAAATGGACTTCCCCTTCCCCACGGAGTTTGTAGTTAGTGCGAAGTAGCCCCCAACACCCCCCCTACACACACATCGAGGGGAGAGGGAATCTCACCAAGACGTACTGTTACATGTACCAAGCAGAATCAATTGGTCATATAACCACTCTCGCTCGTTGTTGGTAAAAATGATGGACGTCCACACGGCCCCGCAAAATGGGCTAGTTTGGCACCGATAACCTCGCAACGGATTAGCTGGAGACAAAACCGAGTCTGTGCATGTGGCCCAAACATATGTATATGGAAGCGGTATGTGGTGTTTGTGTATGAAATGTGCAAATTTGATGAGGCTCCATGGTTTGGAACAATAAAATCCCCACACCGAGCGAGGGTTCACAATTCGTAGCATGCGCTCAAAAGTAATTAGGCCTTGAATGACCGACCTACTATATGGTAACTTGAACCAAAGAAGAAGAATTCACTCAAGTAACCTTTCTCATCGTCGGTCGAAATGATGGACGCCCATACAGGCCCACGAATGTATAGGCTTGCCCAAGCGAGGGAGAGTGTCCAAAGTAAACCATTACATGCATGTGTCCCAAACATATTTATGGAGGTGCATGATGCATGCATATGTGTTTAATACCCAATGCTTTATATTTATGTCGTGCATACGTTGAAAATCAAATATTCCCCACACAAAGCAAGAGGTTCATGACGTGTCGTGTACGGGCTTCCCCACCCCCACATCCATCCAGCGGGATGGATTCAAGTGTACACATGCCGTATTATGTAATCTCACATCATGACCTATACCGGGAGACAAACACAAAATTAATCCCCTCCTAAGTCAAATTAATTAACCTCTTTCGTTGTCGGTGAAAGGGATGGACCAAGCGGGACCACACATGGAAGCATCGCCGATAACCGCATGAGTGATGCCACAGGACAACCACAATCGCTTGCATGTGTGCCAAACATATATAGGGGTCTGTGATTGTGATGTTTTCAATACCTAATGCACAACTTTGATGTGGCATCTGCCTCGAAATCCGTAAAGTCCATCCTTTGATACGTACTATATACTCCTACTGTAACACAACCCTAAAAGAATTAATTCTCCTTGTTTGTCAAAGTGTATATTTCTCTCGTTGGGTCAAAGTGATGGACGAGAGCCTCGTGGGCCCACATGAGTAGAGCATCCATTGCACGCGAGTGAGCGTCCTATATAGGACAACCACCATCTCCAGGTGGCCCAAAGAGGTGTTTGTGTTATGTTTGAATACTCAATGCACGATTTTGATGTGGCATCTATATATATACCCCGGAAACCGAAAAGTCCCCACACAGAGCAAGGTTCATGATGCGTGGTATGTGCTACCCCCGATTCAACACATGGTATATATATTTCTGTTGTAGAACAAACCAAAAAGAATCATTCCATGATGGTCAAATTAACCTCTCTCACGTTGGTTCAAAGTGATGCAGAACAACCTCGCAGGCCCATGGATGGAAGCGTTGCACGCGAGTGAGTTCCTATAGGGCAACCACCGCATGCATGGCATTGCATGATGTTTGAATACCAATGCACATATTTGATGTGGCACCTGCTGATGGGGATATGTACCTAGGGTAGGGTCACGGGCCTGACCTAAGTGTCCTACATAAGGGTACCTCATTATTAGCTGGAAGATCATAGAGAACATTCTGACTGGATAACTAGAAGGTCAGTCGGTTATAAGTCACTCGGAATATATTCCACTTCACTCGACAACTAACTTTAACTCGGAAGACACCAGTCAGTGCAGAAGACCAGAAGCCACCTCCAGAGAGGCCAACGGGCGGGAGTTCAACTGACGTTCATGAATAGCAATAATTACATACATACGTTATCAGTAATGTACACCTTTAAACCCTATTGATTGAACCCTTAGATGTTGGGGCCTTTATGAGGGGTAGTGCACTCTACATAAGCCGCCCCTCCCCTGTAGCACAAGGGTTCGCACCCCCGTAATACGCATTCCACATAGCAAGAGCTCTCGAGCACTGAGACATAGGGCTCTTACCTCAATGGGAGGGGCCTGAACTCATACATCTGGCATACAAGCTTGCCGTAGCTAGGACTCTGTCCTCTCCATTCGTACCCCACACCTCTCTTGTCAGGTTCATTCCCACGGCAGTTGGCTCCCACCTTGGGGCAGGCATCTAAGCGACTTCCGGTAAGTTTGCAATCTTCACTCTTCATCATGTCTTCTGGCTGTGATTCGTTCCTAGGAGGCGAGATTCATTTCGGCACGCTCATCTTCGTCGTCGATGACTCGGCATGGCATCAAGAGGCGCCTCTCGACATCGTGGCGCTCCCAATCCGCGGAGCAACACACTTCCGTGGGAGTTCCTTTGGCGTACTCCTTGGGCAGCCGTCGACTCCATTGTCGACGGTTCACTCCGCTGTTCGTCATCACAAGCGATCCTGTCACTCACGACCCCCAGCGATGGGTGAAGGACACATTGGCTTGCCAGGCGTCATCTTCGTCGTCTCCGCAGGTTGCTACCATCAAGCCCGCTGAACCACTTCGGAACCCGATCCACTCGGCGTCATATCAGTCTGATGTTCCTTCCGAGTGCGAGAGATGCCACTCAGCAGCAGAGGTCTTCATTGCAGGTTCTGCGCAGAGCCCGCCCGAGTTCGGTCGCGGCGAAAATGAGGTCGGCAAACCTTCGACTATACACGGTTTTCATCGTCCTCCAACCTCCAGTCGGCGTCAGCGACAACTCTTCTCGAGTGGACGACAGGACAACATTGAGGTATATCGCACTCTGGTACTAAATGTTGAAGCCACCGCAAAGATAACAGGTTCTATTCAGCCATTAGATTCAGAGGCTGGTAGAGGCTTAGAGCAGCTTCACACTTTGCTTCAAGCAGCGCAGCAACAAAACTCAGGTGTATCGCAGTTGCGCAATAGGTTGCACATCAATTCACCCAGAGCAGATACAGTCCATTTAGTTTATAGTCCAGTGTCACCTCAGCGTCACCGAGACGTGGGTTACCGAGAGAATGAACATAGAGACCAGGGGCGGAATCAGTTCGCTCCCCGTTATCACCGTGATGACCGCCGTCGGGTGCATTCTCCTCCGAGAAGTGGTTCGTATGTGTCCCGACACTATGACGACAGGCGCCCGTTCGGTGATGAGCAGAATCCTGGATTTGATACGACAAATGTACTCACCTAGAGGAGGATTGACAGGGGCAGAGCTCACAGAGATGGTTTCGACAGAGATCGTCCGACCGGAAGTGGTACTGCAGTTTCTAGTGCGGAGTGCTTCAGTAGAGCAATCCGTTTTGCTGATATTCCCCCAACTTCAAGTTGGTGGCCGGAATTAGCAAGTTCATAGGAGAATCCAAGCCTGAAACATAGCTTGACGACTACCGAGTGGCTGCGCAGATTGGCGGAGCCAATGATAGTGTCGCCATGAAGCACTTGCCTCTGATGTTGGATGGTTCGGCCAAAGCGTGGCTGAATTAGTTGGCTCCTTATAGCATCTACTGCTCAGAGGATCTCACCCGAGTGTTCATCTAAACATTCGTAGGCACGTGCAAGCGTCCAGCCGCCCTGTCTGAGCTGCAGCTTTGCGTGCAGAATTTAAGCAAATCTTTGCGAGACCACATTCAGTGGTGGACCACCCTTAATCACATGGTGGAGAATGGTTCTGATCCTCCCAGGCAATTTGTGCCTTCAAAGCTGGCGTGAGATACAGAGAATTGTACTTGAAGTTTGGGCGTACGGGTGACATGTCGATGAGCAAGATGATGGAGATTACTGCCCGGTACGCCAACGACGAAGAGGAAGACCGCATTCGCAACGGTAAAGGGAAAGTAGTTGACAACGATGCTGGCGGCAATTCCATTCAGAAGCAGAAGAACAATGCTAATGGTTCCACTCCAGCAGAAGCAGCCGCCGTGGTGGCACAAGGAAAATTCAAGGGAAAGTCCAAAGGACAGTTTCCCCCCAAGAAGTCCAAGGGTCAGTCGGATGTTCTAGATCAGCCGTGTGTACTCCACACGAAGAAAGACGAAGATGGCAACCTGATATTGCCTAAGCACACCACTCGTTAGTGAAATTTGTTGATCCAACAGTTTAAAGAGGAACAGTTGAGTGAAAAGGATCCTGAAAAGGAGAACCATGAAGAAAAAGATGATTTCCCAGAAGTCCAAGCAAGTCTGATGATTTTTGCTGACGTAGAGAGCACAAGTGGATTGAAGGTCATCAACAGAGAAGTCAACATGACAGTACCCTCCACCACCACATACCTCAAGTGGTCTTAGACACCCATAACATTTGATCAATCGGATCACCTAGCTCATGTCCCTACTCCAGGTCGATAGGCCCTGGTGGTTGATCCAGTTGTGGAGGGTGTTTGGCTTCGCAAGGTCCTGATGGATGGAGGTAGCGGGGTGAATATATTGTATGCAGAGACTGTCAAGGGGATGGGCATTCGATGTCCCGACTCAGCCACAGCAACATGCAGTTTCATGGAGTCATTCCTGGAAAGAAGGCCATGTCACTTGGCCAGATTGCATTGGATGTTGTGTTTGGTTCTCATAAAAACTTTCACAAAGAGAAGTTGAAATTCGAGGTGGTTGATTTCCAGATTGCATATCATGCTATCCTTGGCCGACCAGCCTATGCTCGTTTAATGGCCCGACCATGTTATGTGTATCTGAGGATGAATATGCCAGGACCCAAGGGAGTCATCACAATCTCAGGCAATCGACAGGGAGCCGAAGAGTGCTTGCAACAAGGCCCTAAAATTGTTGATCAGCAGATGGCTGTGGTTGAACTGGAGGAATATCAGAAGAACGCCTACCTTGCCGACCTGATGTGCTCCAACAAGCCCGCATCTGAGTCCGCTTTTCAGTCGGCACGCGAGGTCAAACCAGTGAACATCCACCCGATGGATCCCAATGCCGCTCCGACCAACATATCCACAACACTCGACAACAAATAGGAAGCCGAGCTCATCCAGTTCCTCCGTGAGAACTGGGACATCATTGCATGGAAGCCTACTGACATGGTGTACCGAGGGAACTGACTGAGCACCAACTGAGAGTGGATTCGAAGGCAGAGCCTGTCATAGAGCATTTGCGTCAGTCCGCAATAGAAAAGTGAAAAGCAATTGGCCAGGAGGTGGCGCGACTCTTGGAGGCGAAGTTCATACATGAGGTCATCTCTCGCACCCGCGCGTATGTCGTCATCAGGGACTCTTGGAGGACAACACTCCGAGTGGCTCGCGAATGTCGTCATGGTCCCCAAGAAGGACAAGTCCCTTCGTATATGTATCGATTTCAAGAACATCAATAAGTTTTTCACAAAAGATCACTTTTTGCTCGCCTCATTGATCGAATTGTCAATTCGACTGCGGGGTGTGAGCGTTTAACTTTTGTTTATGCATATTCTGGTTACCATCAGACCCGTTTGTTTGGTCCAAACAAAATAAAAACGGCCTTCATCACCCCTTTCGGGTGTTTCTGTTATATCACCATGCCTTTTGGTTTGAAGAATGCCGGCGCCACTTTCATGCTTATGATCCAGAAGTGCCTGCTCGATCAGATCAGTCGGAACGTCAAAGCATACATGGATGATATTGTGGTCAAGTCATGCAAAGGTTCCGATCTGTTGATTGACCTAGCAGAGACATTCGCCAACCTCAGGAAGTATGGCATCAAGCTGAACCTAGCTAATTGCACTTTTGGAGTCCCTGGAGGCAAATTACTCGGTTTCATCGTTTCCGAACGTGGGATGGATGTTAAACTTGAGAAGATCGGCGCCATCGTCATATGTAAAGCCCTGTGCGGGTGCATGATCTACACAAACTCACAGGCTGTCTGACAGCGTAGAGTCAGTTCATCTCTCGCCTCGGTGAGAAGGCATTTCCGTTATACTGACTATTAAAAAATCCAATGTGTTCAAGTGGAATGACGAGGCAGAAGCAGAGTTCGTCGATATCCATGCTCTGCTTTCCACCCAGCTGGTGCTTGCTGCTCCGCACAACAAAGAACATGTGCTCTTATAAATCGCAGCTACCAATCAGGTCGTTACCACGATTCTGACCGTCGAGCGGGAAGAAGAAGGCAAACCCTACAAGTTCCAGCGCCCAGTCTATTACATATTTGAAGTATTGACCACTTTGAAGGAAAGGTATCCTCATTAGCAAAAAGTCCTTTATGAAATATAATTGTCACCGAATAAGGTGGCGCATTACTTCCAAGATCATTCTATATCAGTCGTCAGCGATGCTCCATTGTCAGAGATTCTTCACAATTGAGATGCATCGGGTCATGTGGCTAAATGGGCCATTGAGCTATTATATTTTGACATCAAATTTGAGGCAAAGAAATCTATCAAGTCTCATACCCTTGCTGATTTCATGGCTGAGTGGGTGGAACAACAACAACCAGCTCAAGTTCACTTGGCACACTAGACTATGTTCTTCGATGGCTCCAAAATGTTAAATAGGTCCGGTGCTGGTGTGGTATTGGTGACAAGCTCAATTATGTTCTCCATATTCACCTCAATTCCTCCAACAATGAGGTTGAATATGAGCCCTCCTCTGTGGGTTACGTATGGCCATCTCACTCGGCGTCCGACGCCTGATGGTATAGGGCGACTCGGATTTGGTGTTCAATCTAGTGATGAAGGAATGGGATGTCAGGAACCCTGTCATGACTAAATACTGCAATGCAGTAAGGACACTTTAGAAGAAGTTTGAAGGTCTAGAGCTTCATCATGTTCCCCGACTGAAAAACCAAGCAGCTGATGAACTGGCCAAGATTGGATCCACTCGGAAACATGTCCCTAGCAATGTGTTCCTAGAGCATTTGCATACTCCTTCGATGCAAGAGGATCCTTTCACTGAAAAGCCCCCACAATCGGTGAGTACCTCCAATCCGATTGAGATTGACGTCCTAGAAGTGGTTGATCTAGTTATGGAAATCGTGGTGATCACACCCGAGTGGACAATACCATACATTACGTACATCCTGAGAAGAGAACTCCCTGAAGACGAAGCTGAAGCTAAGCAGATTGTTCATAGATCGAAGGCTTTCACTTTGATGGGCGATGAGTTGTATAGAGAAAGTGTTACCGGCGTAGCTCAACGTTGCATCTCCCCTGAGAAGGGTGGGTTGATCCTGGAAGAAATCCAGTCAAGGACCTGTGGCCATCATGCATCCTCTCGGACCATTGTTCCCAAAGCATACTGAGCTGGGTTCTTCTGGCCGCATGCTAATGAGATGGCCAAAGATAACGTTGATCACGGTGAAGGTTGCCAATTCTATATTAACCTATCTCACAAGCCTGCGTCTGCCTTGAAGACCATCCTACTCATCTAGACATTTGTTGTTTGGGGTACGGATATGGTCGGCCCCTTCTGCACAGGTCAGAGTGGATTTACACACTTGCTTGTTGCAGTCGACAAGTTTACTAACTGGATTGAAGCCAAGCCTATAAAGAAGTTGGACTCACGCACCGCCATCTAGTTCATGAGAGAAATAACATTTCGGTACGGAGTTCCTCACAGCATCATAACGGACAATGGCTCTAACTTTGATTCAGAAGAGTTCAGACTCTTTTGCTATGCTCAAGGCACTCGGGTGGGTTATGCGTGCGTCGAACACCCCCAAACCAATGGACAAGTTGAGTGGGCAAACAGCCTTATCCTTCAAGGGATGAAACCGTGACTCATGCGGGACTTGGAACATGCAGCTAGAGCGTGGGTAACTGAAATGCTATCTGTTTTGTGGGGCTTGAGAACAACCCCTAACCGGTCAACTGGACGCACACCCTTCTTCCTAGTGTATGGAGCTAAAGCTGTCTTATCGATTGATATCCTTCATAATCCTCCCCGTGTGGATTTGTACTCGGAAGCTGAAGCTGAACAGGCGCGACGAGACGGAGTGGATCTCCTAGAGGAAGAGCGTGAGATGGCCTTAATTCGGTCGACTGCATATCAATAGGATCTTCGTCTCTTTCATGCAAGACATGTCAGAAGTCGGGCATTCTATGAAGGCGATCTGGTGCTCTGAGTGGATCAACAGAAACCTCACAAGCTAGCCCCTACATGGGAAGAACCATTCGTCATCACCAAGGTACTGAACAACGGAGCTTACCACCTCTACAACCTAAAGAAGAGAGCCGACGAACCCCGAGCTTGGGATGCAGACTTGCTCCGATGTTTTTATGCTTGACAACCAGTTGGATTTACGTAATGAGAGAGTTTACGGAACAATGTTGCTTGTTGAAGTCATAATTTCTAAAATTTGTGTCAATTCCGATCGAGCAGTTTCACATCCAAAACATACTCCGAGTGCAGAGCAATCCTCTCACTCGGGGGTTAGCTGCGAACATGCTTTCGCCCAAGTTAAAACACTTCTGAGTGAATAGAAATTTATTCACTCGGATGCTGAGCTGCGAATCAGTCTTCGCCTAAGTATAGAAACTACTCCGAGTGCAGAGCAATCCTCCCACTCGGGGACTAAGCTGCGGATATGGTTTCTCCTAAGTTAAAACCCTTCCGAGTGAATAGAAATCTATTCACTCGGATGCTTAGCTCGGAATCAGTCTTCGCCTAAGTATAGAAACTACTTCGAAGGCAGAACAATCCTCTCACTCGGGGGCTTAGTTGCGAACATGCTTCCGCCTAAGTTAAAACCCTTCTGAGTGAATAACAATCTATTCACTCGGAAGCTTAGCTTCAAATTAGTCTGCGCCTAAGTATAGAAACTACTCCCAGTGCAGAGCAATCTTCTCACTCGGGGGCTTAGATGTGAACATGTTTTCGCCTAAGTTAAAACCCTTCCGAGTGAATAACAATCTATTCACTTGGACGCTTAGCTGCGAACCAGTCTTCACCTTAGTATAGAAACTACTACGAGTGAAGAGCAATCCTCTCACTCGGGGGATTAGCTGCGAATGTGCTTTCGCCTAAGTTAAAACCCTTCCGAGTGAATAACAATCTATGCACTCCGATTCTTAGCTGTGAATGAGTCTTCGCCTAAGTATAGAAACTACTCCGAGTGCAGAGTAATCCTCTCACTCGGGGCTTAGCTGCGAACATGTTTTCGCCTTAGTTAAAACCCTTCCGAGTGAATAACAATCTATTCACTCGGATGCTTAGCTGCGAACCAGTCTTTGCCTGAGTATAGAAACTACTCCGACTGAAGACCAATCCTCTCACTCGGGGGCTTAGCTGCAAACATGTTTTCGCCTAAGTTAAAACCCTTCCGAGTGAATAAAATCTATTCACTCGGATGCTTAGCTGTAAACCAGTCTTCGCGGGTATAGAAACTACTCCGAGTGTAGAGAAATCCTCTCACTCGGGGGGCTTGGCTGCACACATGTTTTCGCCTAAGTTGAAACCCCTTCCGAGTGATTAACAACGTATTCACTCGGATGCTTAGCTACGAACAAGTCTTCGCCTAAGTATAGCATATACTCTGAGTGAAGGGCAATCCTTACAGTTGGGGGCTTAGCCACGAATTAATCGCCTAATTTTAAAAACATTTCCGAATGAATAGCAACCTATTCACTCTAGAACATTCAAAAATCAAGTGAATTACAAATGCAGATAAATTCAAAGGAATCCAGCATGGATCAAAAATCTTCCATGCAAACGAAAGGTACTCGGGTTGAACACCCAAACGAAGTTTTAACGATACAGTAACACTCGGCATACCGAGGCAAATTAAAGTTTGACAGTGATCATAGTTTCATCGCAAGGCTCACCAGAACTTGTAGGCTCAACGAAGGTATCAAGGTTGATCCCATTAGCAATGTGAGTCACCACATTGATGAAGCTCTCCATGAAATATTCAAAATGGAGCTTCTTTGTATTCGCCACCTGGAGTGCCTTCAGCTTGTCTTCTCTTGCGTCCTTATAATGGACTCTGATGAGTGAAAGGGTCACATCGGCTCAGCGTCGCGTAGCAGACATCTTCCATGCTTGCACCCTGTCGGGAATCTGACCCAGGAAGCTCATCAAAGCCTCCAGATTAGTCTGGAAAGCGTCTTCGGGCCATATCTCCTTTTCAATCTTCCCCATCGCATCTCGTAGTCGAGTAATGTATCCCTGGGCCTTCAAGAGGCGAGCGTTGGGACGAAACATATCTACAACCATGGCATCTGGAACAGGTGACTTCGAGGGGTCCAGATATGGCTCCACCTCTTCGGTCTCCTTATCAAAATTTAGGCAAAACTCTGCGCAAGGGAAAAATCAATCAGTCGCAATTCATTCGGTAAAGTTTGAGATTATTCACTTGGTGAAGGAAGCATACGAGTAAGCATTGCAAGCATCTTGGTCAGGAAGTCCTTCAGAAACTTTTCCATGGAGTTTCCCCTTTTGTCCATTTGATCAAGCTTTTTCCCCATTCGAGTCGTTCTTTCTTCAACTTTGTGATTTCTTCTTCCAACTTACCAACGTCCATGCGCTTCTTCTCAGCAGCTTCGGAACTTTCCTTAACTTCTGCAAGGACCATGTCCTTGTCTTCGAGTGTCTTCTTCATGGCATCAAAGTCATTGGTCTTCACCTCCAAATGTAGCTGAAGCTGGTTCTTCTCTGATTCCACCTTGGCATACTTAGATCCAATATCACAGGATTTCTGAAAAACATCAAGGAAATAATTCAGTCGACACTAGTATTTTTTCTACTTCCGAGTGGAGAAATATAGTTCAGTCGACCAAATAGCGGCCCGCCGCACCCACCCAAGTTCTTAAGACTAATGCCCTTCGTAAATGATCGACATTAGTATCGGGGACTTCACCCAGTGGGTGCACTTAGCGTGCCCGACTGGATATGAAACCAATCGACCTGGTCCGTCCTGGTCGAGTCACGAAAAAGAAACAGAGTGTATTTTCCAACTAGACCCCTGCCGAGGCAAGCACTCGACAGCGGTCTCGGGGAGTACACCCAGAGGGTGCACTCCGCGTGCCCCCACTGGATACAAAACTACTCGACCGGGTCTGGCCTTGCCGAGTCAAAAACAGAGAATAACTCTTCAAATCAGACCACTGTCGATGCAAGCATTTGACAACGGTGTTGTTGTCTACACCCAGTGGGTTCACTCAGCGTGCCCTCACTGGAATAGAGACAGACAACCACACAACATGCCTGAGTGGGTGTAAAAGCAAGATTGACAAGACTCAATCGGAAAGAAAGATTGACAAGAATCAATTGAAAAGCAAGATTGACAAGACTTAATTGGAAATGAACATACAATTGCACTTACTCGGATGTTCACTTGAAGCACCGGACCAGTAAGGTATGCCAACTTACTAGCCTCGTACGCCTCTCTGGTCTGCTGCATCATCAGTCCGGCTTGAATCATAGCTTCTTTCATTGCTCCAGTTTGATCCTCCGGGACATGTTGCATAGAATATGCAAGCGTTGAAGAAGTCGATACCAGAGCAGTGGTAACGGGAGTTACCGGAGGAGGTGCAGTTGGCACTGTTGTCATAATAGTTGAACCAGTCGGAGGATCTGCAATCAGAGCAGTCGAACTGGCTAGAGGAAAACTCGACATACGCGCTGTAGGCATGGTCTGAATTTGTTCCAACGCCGTACGCTCCGATTCTTGCTCATCATCCAAGAGATTGACGTTTGTGTCTGTCAATCGACAGTGTCATTTAGTTCAGTCGACGGATTCAATCTAGAAAATAGATTAAAACAAATAATTATCATACCTTCTTGATACGTCTCCAACGTGTCTACAATTTTTGATGGTTTCATGCTATTATCTTGTCAAACTTTGGATGTTCTGCATGCTTTTTATTTATTTTCTCGGACTAATTTATTAACATAGTGACAAGTGCTAGTTCCTGTTTTTTCCATGTTTTTGACCCCTTTCAGAGGAGATTTTGAAACGGAGTCCAAACGGAAGAAAATCCCCAAGATTTTTTCTGGAACGGAAGAAGATCGGAGGACTTAGGAGCCAAGCCAAAAGAGCCCCAAGGGCCCCACAAGCCCCCACCACGCGGCCAGGGGAGCCGTGCCATGCAGGCTTGTGGGCCCCCTGGAGGTCGTCTGACCTAGATCTTGCGCCTATATATTCCCAAATATTCCCAAAAAAATCAAGAGACGATCGCAATTACTTTTCCGCCGCCGCAAGCTTCTGTCTCCGCAAGATCCCCTCTAGGGCACATTCTGGTGCCCTGCTGGAGGGGGGTTTCGGACACGGAGGGCTTCTTCATCAACACCATGACCTCTCCGATGATGCGTGAGTAGTTCACCATAGACCTACGGGTCCATAGCTAGTAACTAGATGACTTCTTCTCTCTCTTGGATCTTCAATACAAAGTTCTTCATGATCTTCATGGAGATCTATCCGATGTAATCTTCTTTTGGGGTGTGTTTGTCGAGATCCGATGAATTGTGGATTTACGATCATATTATGTATGAATCTTATTTGAGTTTCTTCTGATCTCTCTCATGCATGATTTCATATCCTTGTAATTCTCTTCGAGATGTGGGTTTTGTCTAGCCAACTAGATCTATGATTCTTGCAATGGGAGAAGTGCTTGGTTTTGGGTTCATACCGTACGGTGACCTCACCAAGTGACAGAAGGGGTAGGGAGGCACGCATCGTGTTGTTGCCATCAAGGGTAAAAAGATGGGGTTTTCATCATTGGTTTGAGATTATCCCTCTACATCATGTGATCTTGCTTAAAGCGTTACTCTGTTCGTCATGAACTCAATACACTAGATGCATGTTGGATAGCGGTTGATGTGTGGAGTAATAGTAGTAGATGCAGAAAGTATCGGTCTACTTGTCTCGGACGTGATGCCTATATGCATGATCATTGCCTTAGATATCGTCATGACTTTGCGCCGTTCTATCAATTGCTCGACAGTAATTTGTTCACCCACCGTATTACTTGCTATTTTGAGAGAAGCCTCTAGTGAACACTATGGCCCCGAGGGTCTACTTCACACCATATTTTCAGCCTTACACTTTTTACTTCGTTGCACTTTCCGCCTTCAGATCTCGCTTTGCAAACAATATTGAAGGGATTGACAACCCCTTTGAAGCGTTGGGTGCAAGCTTGTTTGTGTTTCCGTAGGTACTCTGGACTTGACGAGACCCTCTTTCTGGATTGATACCTTGGTTCTCAAACTGAGGGAAATACTTACTGCTCCTGTGCTGCATCACCCTTTCCTCTTCAAGGGAAAAACCAACGCAAGCCCAATCTCCGTCAACGTGTCAATTTCTGGCGCTGTTGTTTGAGAAGTAGCAAAAGGATTTCTGGCGCCGTTGCTGAGGAGGAAGATCAAGTCAAGAACATCATCCAATTAAGTGTCACAAACTCATCTATTTCATTTACCTTGTTTGCCAGTTTCCTCTCGTTTTCCTGTCCCCCACTTCACCAATTTGCCTTTTTCGTTCACCTTTTCGTTCGCCCTTTTCGTTCGCCCTTTTTCTCTCGCTTGCTTTCTGCTCGTCTGTGTGGGATAGTCTATCCTGATAACTGGATCCACCACTTCGAACGATACTCCCGAGAGCAAAGTTCTCAATTTCAAACAAATTGAGGGAGAAAACTTACAGGACACTTGGTATAGGATTTGCAATGCTCAGAGTAGATCTGCTCATAAGCAATCAACTTCAGTCTTGCTTCGCAGTTTTTATGTGGGTATTTCTCCTTGGAATAGGTATATTCTTGACACCATAGTAGGTGGATATTTCTTGGGTAGCCATACCATTGATTCTTACGGAGCTGTGATAAATTTGGTAGGCTCACCCCCACTCATGGTTAATGGAACTACCTTAACTCTTGAACATGTGATGCGTAGGCTGAACGTTATTGAAAATAAAGTTGCTAGGATTGAACTCATTGAGAATTTGGATAAAAAGATCCACAATCAAATCACTCGGTACGGATCCAAGGTGGGAATGGTTTTGAAAAATTTAAAGGAGATGGAACCCACAGTTAACGAAAAACTAGGTCATGATTCCGCTAGGATTGGCAAACTAGAGGATGTTATAACCAACTTGGGTTCCGCTTTTGCCACTGTGCAAAATATTCCCAATTCTGCCTACAATAAAATCACCAAGTCTGTCTTTGTTCCTAAAAGTAGTGCTGAATCATCTAGCAAGAAAGATGAAAACCTCAAGATGATAAGTGATCACGCCACTTATGGTTTGAGCACCAAAGACGACGATATGTGAATCTATCGCTCCTATGCCTAGCTAAGGGCGTTAAACAATAGCGCTTGTTGGGAGGCAACCCAATGAATTTATCTTTTTCTTTATGTTTTGTTGCGTCCACACTTTCATAATTCTGTTGTGATTGTGTTTTTTGTGTTTATTTTTGTGTTTGAGCCAAGAAAAGCCTTTATGACTAGTCTTGGTAATGGTTGTTTGATCTTGCTGGAAAAAGACAAAAACTTTTCGCTCACGAGATGATTTTTTATTTTTATTCAGAAAGAGATTTTGAGTTGATTCTTTTTTCTTCTGATAAATATGATTTTTACCCAGACCGTCGTAATTTTTCTGATTTTTTGAGGTACCAGAAGTATACGAAGTATACAGATTGCCACAGAGTGGTCTGTTTTTGACAGATTCTGTTTTTTTGTTGAGTTGGTTGCTTGTTTTGATGAAACTATGGTTAGTATCGGGGGGGTACTAGCCATGGGAAAGTGAGAATAAAGTAGCCGATCATCAATATAGATGGAATTCATGTTTGCTACAGTACCAAAAGAAGTGGTAGTTTGTTTTCTTGTACTAATGCTATCACAAGTCTCTGTTTAAGTTTTGTGTTGTGAAGTTTTCAAGTTTTGGGTGATGTTCTCATGGACAAAGAGATAAGGAGTGGAAAGAGATCAAGCTTGGGGATGCCCAAGGCATCCCAAGCCAAATTCAAGGACATAAAAAATCCTAGGCTTGGGGATTCCCCAGGAAGGCATCCCCTCTTCGTCTTCAATCCATCGGTAACATTACTTGGAGCTATATTTTTGTTCACCACATGATATGTGTTTTGTTTGGAGCGTCTTGTATCTTAGGCGTCTTTTCGTTTTGTTGTGTCATAATCATCCTTACTGCACACCTTTTTAGAGAGAAAGACATGCACTCATCGTGATTTTGCTAGAATGCTCGTTGTGCTTCACTTATATCTTTTGAGCTAGATACTTTTGCTCATGTGCTTCACTTATATCTTTTGAGCTAGATACTTTTGCTCTTGTGCTTCACTTATATCTTTAGAGCACGGCGGTGCATGATTTGGTAGTTGGCTTATGCTATGAAAGTAGTCTCATGTGCTAGGTACCCAAAGAGGATGCAAAAACCTCCATCCTCATGTGCATTGAGTAGAAAGAAAAGTTTCGATTCCTCTCAATTAGTTTTGAGACGTGGATTCGGTAATATTGAGAGTTATGTTAGTAGCGTGTTCTGAATCCAGAGATACGTGTGTTGGAGTTAGTGATTCCCGTAGCATGCACGTATGGTTAACCGCTATGTTAGGAAGTCGGAGCATAATTGATCTATTGATTGTCATCCTTTGTGTTGAGGTCAGGATCGCGCGATGGTTTACACCTACCAACCCTTCCCCTCAGAGCATGCGTTTAGCACTTTGTTTCGATTACTAATAAAAACTTTCGCAACAAGTATGTGAGTTCTTCATGACTAATGTGAGTCTATGGTATAGATGCACTTTCACCTTCCACCATTGCTAGCCTCTCTAGTGTCGCGCAATTCTCGTCGGTGCACAAACCCACCAAATTCCTTCCTCAATAGAGCCACCATACCTACCTACTATGGCATTTTCATAGCCAATCCGAGATATATTGCCATGCAAATCCCACCGTTCCATCTCATGACTTGTTCCTTCACTCTCATTGCATGATCGTAAGATAGCTAGCGAGATGTTTCAACGTCATACTCTATGCTAGATAGTTGCACATCCCGATACACTGCTGGAGGCATTTCCTATGGAGTCATCATTGTGATCTTTGAGCTTTGAGTAAATAAAAGTGGATGATCATCATTATTAGAGCATTGTCCCATGTGAGGAAATTAAAAAAAAAGAGGCCAAAGAGCCCAAAAAAAGGGAGAAAAAAAGAGGCCTAAGAGCCCAAATAAAAAAAGAGAAATGAGAGAAAAAGAGAGAAGGGACAATGCTACTATGTTTTTCCACACTTGTGCTTCATGATAGCACCATGTTCTTCATGATTGAGAGCTTCTTGCTTTGTCACTACCATATGCTAGTGGGAATCTTTGTTATATAACTTGGCTTGTATATCCCAATGATGGGCTTCCTCAAAATTGCCCTAGGTCTTCGTGAGGAAGCAAGTTGGATGCACACCCACTAGTTTTCCTCTTGAGCTTTCACATTATAGCTCTAGTGCATCTCTTGTATGGCAATCCCTACTCATTCACATTGATATCTATTAATGGGCATCTTCATAGCCTATTGATACGCCGAGTCAGTGTGACCATCTCCTCCTTTTTGTCTCACAACCACCACCACACTCTATTCCACCTATAGTGCTATATCGATGGCTTGCGCTCATGTATTGCGTGATAGTTATAAAAAGTTTGAGAAAGTAAGAGTGTGAAAACAATTACTTGGCCAATTCCGGGGTTGTGCATGATTTTCATTAGTTGTGTGAGGATGATGGAGCATAGCCAGACTATATGATTTTGTAGGGATAACTTTCTTTGGCCTTGTTATTTCGAAAGTTCATGATTACTTTGCTAGTTTGCTTGAAGTATTATTGTTTTCATGTCAATAGCAAATTATTGTTTTGAATCTTACGGATCTGAACATTCATGCCACGTGAAAGAAGTTGCAAAGGACAACTATGCTAGGTAGCATTTGACATAAAAAATGCGTTCTTTATCACTTCCCTACTCGAGGACGAGCACGAGTTAAGCTTGGGGATGCTTGATATGTCTCCAACGTATCTATTATTTTTTATGGTTTCATGCTATTATCTTGTCAAACTTTGGATGTTTTGCATGCTTTTTATTTATATTCTGGGACTAACTTATTAACTCAGTACCAAGTGCCAGTTCCTGTTTTTTCCATGTTTTCGACCCCTTTCAGAGGAGATTTTGAAACGGAGTCCAAACGGAAGAAAATCCCCGAAAAGATTTTTTATGGAATGGAAGAAGATCGAAGGACTTGGGAGCTAGGCCAGAAGAGCCCCAGGGGCCCCACAAGCACCCACAACGCGGCCAGGGGCCGCGCCATGCAGGCTTGTGGGCCCCCTGGAGGTCCCATTACCTAGATCTTGCGCCTATATATTCCCAAATATTCCCAAAAAAATCAAGAGACGATCGCAATTACTTTTCCGCCGTCGCAAACTTCTGTCTCCGCAAGATCCCATCTGGGGCACGTTCTGGTGCCCTGTCGGAGGGTGGATTAGGACACGGAGGGCTTCTTCATCAACACCATGACCTCTCCGATGATGCGTGAGTAGTTCACCATAGAGCTACGGGTCCATAGCTAGTAACTAGATGACTTCTTCCCTCTCTTGGATCTTCAATACAAAGTTCTCCAAGATCTTCATGGAGATCTATCCGATGTAATCTTCTTTTGCCGTGTGCTTGTCGATATCCGATGAATTGTGGATATATGATCAGATTATCTATGAATCTTATTTGAGTTTCTTCTAATCTCTCTTATGCATGATTTCATATCCTTGTAATTCTCTTCGAGTTGTGGGTTTTGTCTGGCCAACTAGATCTATGATTCTTGCAATGGGAGAAGTGCTTGGTTTTGGGTTCATACCGTGCGGTGACCTCACCCAGTGACAGAAGGGGTAGCGAGGCACGCATCGTGTTGTTCCCATCAAGGGTAAAAAGATGGGATTTTCATCATTGGTTTGAGATTATCCCTCTACATCATGTCATCTTGCTTAAAGCATTACTCTGTTCGTCATGAACTCAATACACTAGATGCATGCTGGATAGCGGTCGATGTGTGGAGTAATAGTAGTAGATGCAGAAAGTATCGGTCTACTTGTCTCAGATGTGATGCCTATATGCATGATCATTGCCTTAGATATCGTCATGACTTTGCGTGGTTCTATCAATTGCTCGATAGTAATTTGTTCACCCACCGTATTACTTGCTATTTTGAGAGAAGCCTCTAGTGAACACTATGCCCCCCAGGGTCTACTCCACACCATATTTTCAGCCTTACACTTTTTACTTCGTTGCACTTTCCGCCTTCAGATCCCACTTTGCAAACAATCTTGAAGGGATTGACAACCCCTTTGAAGCGTTGGGTGCAAGCTTGTTTGTGTTTGCGCAGGTACTCTGGACTTGACGAGACCCTCCTTCTGGATCGATACCTTGGTTCTCAAACTGAGGGAAATACTTACTGCTCCTGTGCTACATCACCCTTTCCTCTTCAAGGGAAAAAACAACGCAAGCCCAAACTCCGTCAACGTATCAATTTCCGGCGCTGTTGTTTGAGAATTAGCACTTCTTGAGGAGCAGACATGTCCACAACGTCCAAGTCCATGGGATCTTCTTCGGCCCCAACACGCGTCATCACCGAGGTAGCAGCTCTGGCAAGTAAATTTCACTCGGTTGTCAGAGACACACAATGTCACAATGACAAAACAAAGAAAGAGACGAATACTCATGTTGAAGCAACTGGCACGGCAATCCTCATCCGGGGCAGGGCCTTCCGAGGCTTAGGAGCATCAGGCTTAGGTTGGTTGGCAAATTTTTCTACAAAGTCAGTTGCAACAGCTTTGTCGCGCTTCACGTCCCTGTTGTTGGATGTTAAGGTATTGCTTGGAGCGGCCGTTGGATCATGGCAATGCTCGGACTATGAATTGGGGTTTGGAGGAGACTGGTTTTCTTCCTCGCTGTCAGCCGAGTCATCTTCACTCTCCTTGCTATCATCGGCATAATCACCGTCAACACTGTCGCCTTCACTTTCCCATCCAATCTCGAACTGATCCCCATTGGGTATAGGAGAATGCAAGTTTGTCCACTCCTACTAGGAACAAAAGAGCAGAGTCAGTCGGTCAAAGGCCCACTCGATTGACAAAGATATGAAAGTAATCATAAAGGATATAGCTCACTAGGTTTTGTGGTTTGTTCTCAGCAGAGTAAGGTGCGACTCGGTTGGCTCCTACGGGATTGTCACAGGGTCCAGTGATGCTCTTGAGCCACTGGCCCACTGTTTCTTCCGAAACCTCCTCCAGGTGCGACCGAGTGGAATCTTCAGGGCCCGAATAGTTCCACATGGTGTGGTCCCTCGCCAGAAGAAGCTCAATGCAGCGAGCAACGAATGTCTCAAGTAGATCCATTCCCGTCACTCCGCTACAGACCAACTTAATCACCTCGTTCACCAACATCCCCACCTCAGTCTTCTCATCCTCGAACACTTTTATCATCCTAGGAACAGTCGGTCGCTCCGAGGTGAAAGGAGGAAGGGCAGTCTACATGTTCGGAGACACAATATCATTGAAGTAGAACCATGTCGACTGCCAGTTTCGGGCTGACTCAGGAAGGGTCTTCTAGGGATACGTACTTCCACTCCTTTTTTGGATCCCCAAACTAGCATATAACTGGATCACGTGAGTCTTACTATTACTCGGGTTTGCTTTCTTCACTGCTTGGGAGCGCACATAGAAGATGTGTTTGAACAGTCCCCAGTGAGGAGGACATCCCAAGAAGCATTCGCACAGCATGACAAATGCAGAGAGATACACAATGGCGTTGGGTGGAAGATGGTGAAGTTGCGCTCCAAAATAATAGAGAAAACCGCGAATAGAAGGATGCGGGGGTAGAGAGAAGCCTCGCTCAACGTGAGTTAGGAGGAGGACTCGTTCACCATCACGGGGCTCCGGCTCAACCTCTCCTTCTCGCAGCCTTCAAGACTTCTCGGAC
Source organism: Hordeum vulgare subsp. vulgare (assembly GCF_904849725.1). Taxonomy (NCBI): domain Eukaryota; kingdom Viridiplantae; phylum Streptophyta; class Magnoliopsida; order Poales; family Poaceae; genus Hordeum; species Hordeum vulgare. The sequence continues at coordinate 277,643,300 of NC_058519.1, read as the reverse complement.
ACCATCCCATGCTCAACAAGCTCCAGGACGTCTTCTTTCCGTACGATGGACGGGAGAATGTCTCCCTGGATCCACCCAGGCAGCAGCGTAGATCGCTCGCCTGGCTTCCTCGATTTCCCACCTTTCTTGGGGTAGTCGAGCTTAGTGGTCTTGCACTTCGTCATTGCTGCAGCAACGGAGGCGAACCAAAGAAGCACCCGTGAGACAGAAGTGGGGAAGAAGCAGTGAAGAACCAGATGGAGGTGATGCCTCAACCCTAACACCGACCAGATTTATTTAATCGCCCGAATGAGTCACGGACTGGTGGACCCCCCAGATCTATGCCTATCCCGATAACAGAGGAGATGTGATGCATGGCGATAATGACGACACGGTAATCGAGGCCTCATTTCCCACTTGCCGTGGTTGTTGCATCATCACCACGCAGCGCATGGAAACTGAAATTTCGGATCCCGTGAAATTCGAACCTGACGAAGTGATCTGTCACATCTCAGGATCTCGCGAGTCACTCGGATTAACTTCAAGTATTTAAATTCACTCGAACATACTTTGCAACAGAATCGATCAAGGTGAATGACGAAGACTTCAAGTTCAGTATGGCTTGAGAGAATCCGCATCGATCCCTTCCTCACTCGGACCCCGGTCCATTTGGGGGCTAATGATGGGGATATGTACCTAGGGTAGGGTCACAGTCCTGACGTAAGTGTCCTACCTAAGTGTACCTCAATATTAGCTAGAAGATCACAGAGAAGATTCCACCTGGACAACTGGGAGGTCACTCGGTCATAAGTCAATCAGAAGATATTCCACTTCACTCGACAACTAACTTCCACTCGGAAGACACCAGTCGGCGCAGAAGACCAAAAGCCACCTCCAGAGATGCTAACGGGCGGGCGTTCAGCTGACGTTCATGCATAGCATTATTTACATACATACGTTGTCAGTAATGTACACCTTTAAACCCTATTGATCGAACCCTTAGATGTTGGGGCCATGATGAGGGGTGGTGCACTCTATATAAGCTGCCCCTCCCCTCTGGCACAAGGGTTCGCACCCCTTGTAATACGCATTCCACACCGCAAGAGCTCCCGAGCACTGAGACGTCGGGTTGTTACCTCAATGAGAGGGGCCTGAACACGTATATCTTGCATACAAGCTTGCCGTACTAGGGCTCTGCCCTCTCCATTTGTGCCCTACACCTCTACAAGCAGGTTCATTCCCACGACACCTGCCTCAGGAATCGGAAATTCCTCACTTGGAGCGAGGTTATGACGCATATATAGTATACATGTTGCCCCTCTTTGACATGTATTATATACTCCTACCGTGCATATACGTAACACAACCAAAAAAGAACCATCCTTGTTGGTCAAATTAACCTCTCTCTCGTTGTAGGATCAACGTGTCGATGACGACATCGCGGGCCATAGAGAGAGTCACACGCAAGTGAGTGTCATAGGACAACCACCGCGTGCATGTGCACAAAAGAGGTGTGTTGTGTGATGTTTGAATATGCAATGCACAACTTTTATGTGGCATATGCTTCACAACTAGAAATACACTATACAGAGGTTCACGATGCGTAACCCGCTCACTTCGAGCCGGTAGGAAGGACTCATGTGTACGCATGTGCCCAAACTTTGATACTGAATGTTACCATCATCCACACCATAACACACATGCCAAGATGAATCTACCTTTGGTCAAATGCATGTCATTGTTGATGGAGACTGAAAACCTTTCACGCTAACGAATGGGAACATCGCTGATAATCGCATGAGGGAGTGTCCGAGAGGGCCACCAATGCATGCATGTGGCACGAACATGTATGTACGAAAGGACTGTGCAATATTTTAAGTAACCAATTCACGACTTTTATGTGGCATATATGACTCACAAAATGATGAATCCCACACAAAGGCTCACGACTCGTAGTGTACTACTGGACAACACTCCCCACACACGTACACACAGATATCCTGCACCAGCACCGCCGCTCTTAGGCATGTCAAACTTTTTATACACTGAACATGTAGCCAAAGGAGTGTCGTGTTAAAATTTTAGAAAAAGAGATCATTCGACTGTTTTTATACATTGATTGATTTCCTAGGGATTTAATGTGCAAAATATCAAATTTGAGCTACCTGTGCACCAAAACGGATTGAAAATCATATGTGTATCTGTGGGTGCATGTTTCCCTTGCTAAGAGACTCAGAACATTGAGAATATTGATTTTTTTAAATTCAGTAAATCTGAAACATAGTTGAAATTCATGAAACTTATTGTGATTTCATATGGACACCACCACACTGTGGTACTGTATTTTTTTGTCAAATTTGAGACAAGTTTTGATATAGTATTCTTACAAACGGGACATTGTTAATAATTGGCAACCAATGTCGCATACATATTAGTTATTCAGACCTTGTGCGTTAGATCAACAATGTATATGTGACATGCCTCGATTAAGCTATAAAGCGGCATAATTAATCATCAAAAAGAAAAACAATATACATGTTGCCACGCGCCCTGTGTGCCGTGCATCATAAGTTGACAAGACGCATGCGGGCAGTTCGCCATGCAGGCAGGCCGGGAGGTGTGCGTTTAGGTGAGTGAATTGATGGGAGGCACTGTCGCTGCACAGTGTCACCGAGAGGCGTGTGAGTATTTGTGTGAAATGATAGTAAGCATGCCAGAAGTCCACGGCGCAGACTCACTGGGAAGCGGGACAACCTTTGACCGCCACCCGCCTCGCTCCCACTTCTCCATATTAATGGTGCGCCCGAGCCGCTACCCATAATAGGTGGCGGCACCACCGGTCCATAGTGTTCACCACCCTCTAGAGATACAAATCCTATGGTTATGTTCTCTTAGTCTATGAAATTAGAGTAATTAAGATCCGTCAGATGCATGTAGTGTATTGATTGTTTGTATTCTATCCATGTAGTGTTAGTGATTAATTGTTTGTCTTGTACAAATGTTTTTTGCTAATAATCCGACTAGGGTTAGTGTGAGTGATAATAATTCGTGCCAGATCTTGAGAATTGATTTCGAATGACCTACATATAAGTTTGTGCCTTTATTCTTTCAGATATTGAAAATTTATTTTGAATGTCCTATGTGTATGTTTCTTCCATTTTTCTTAGATTGGCATGTATACAGATGAGGCTCCGGCCAACGGTGCCGCCGGATTTACAACCTGCACCTGGCAGCATGGCCAGAAGCAGCCACGCCCCCTTGATGTGATTAACCCACATAATCTAGGGTGGAACACATTAGTGATCTACCACACACCATCCTTGGGTAGATCATGTCCTTTCTCCCAACCAAGGATGGCTGCCGCACACAAGTCCTCGCATCTTTGTGACGCATTCAGTGGTGTGTCGTGCCTCTTAATCTCGATTGTTGTCAGTTGTCTATCGATGATGATTCTTAACTCTCGGATCCATTATCTCCTCCTATAGGGCTGCGTTCAACTCATCTTCATCCTGGTATGTTACGTGTTTCACATACCCTGTATGGTGGGCGCTTGGCTGACATCCCGAAAATTCAAAAAAATCCAGCATCTTGAGATCTACCATTACTACAACTATAGGTTGCTACCAATCATTGTATCTCTGCATCACTACCAATGTACATATCATGGTTTTCCTCCTCCCTCACCGTCGCCTTGACATGGTGCCATCTATTATACAATCTGGTACAAATGCTTCGACTCCCGCTGCTAAAACAAACTTGCACTTATGTTGATTGATCTCTCAGAGGTCTCACTTCACAACGTCATCCACTCCAGCTGCCCCGCCCTAGAGCGCTTGGTGCTTATTTTTGGAAATGGAATCCATATCCCTTGTCTCAAAATTAAGTCTCCTCACATTATAAGCATTGCAACTTGTTTTGAACGTCATGAGGTCATCATCCAAGATTCCCCTTCACTTCAAAGATTACTCCTGCATTGGTGTTAGAAACCTTCACAAATAACTGTGGTCTCTGCGCCTAAACTAGAGACCTTGGCTGCAATTGATTATCCATTTGTAACGTTCAAGATGGTGTTTGGATCCACAATTATTCAGGTACTGAATATTTTTTTTGACCAACTAGTGTAGGGTAATCACCCTACAGTCTTTTCTTTTATTCCAAACTATAAGGGGTTTATGTACATGCATGGAATACAATATACAAAAGGAGGGGGATGTAGGTGTACAAACCTCATGGAGGTAAGAATGAAATCCATTTAAGGAGATCATCCTTAAATCTAGCCTGAATTCTATAAACTAAAAGGAATATATCATGAATGAAGTTAGACTTCCATCTCTTGAATCTGGGACGCTCATTGTTGAAAATCCTTGCATTTCTGATGGTCAAAATATTCCAGCATGTAGTAAAAACAACTTCAGAGAAAAAATGACGTTGAAAATCTCTCCTGGCTATCAAAGAAGTGTCCCACATGGATATGCCCTGCCAAGTAATCTGAACATAGTTCCAAACCCTGGTGCTGAACATGTATTTGAAAAATAGATGATCCTAGTCCTCCTTGACTCTTGCATGACATAGGACACATAAGTTTGAATCAGAAACATTCCAATGTTGTCTCTAAATCATATTCTGAGTGTTTAGTCTGTCCATAATGAGCATCCAGGCAAACATTTTGATTTTCATGGTACAACAACTTTTCGAAACACAATTGAGGAGGGAATTGGGGATAATGGGTTGATGGACATGTAAGTAGTATTTATTAGCAGAGTAAACCTTACTATCTCTACTCCAAAGCCAGACATCTTTGCATGACTGTTCTCTGTGCAGGTTTTGGAGAAGGCAGGTAACTGTTTGCAACTCCTGGAAGGCTCTGTCAGAAAGTCGCAAATGAAACAGGCTAGTCATGGAGTTTGTCTCAAAAGCCTGGAATACCTCCTCAGATGTGCAGAATGTATCAATAGCAAAGGAGAACAGTCTTTGGAACTGATGTGCTAGGGGCAAGGTTGAGTCCCCTAGTGCCAGAAATCGGACGAAAAGAGAAAAGTATCTCCTCTGTTTATTTGTATGTAGGTGATAGCTCTGAAATTGTTCTTCCTCTTGCAAATATCCTTCCACCAAAATGATCCACATAGAGATGTTCCCAGTGGAACTGTGTTGTGGTAGAAATTGTTTCATATTAAATCAACCCATGTCACTTCTGCTATGTTAAAAAACTTATCAACATGCTTAAGAACTAGAGCCTCATTCTGGACAAACAGATTCATGATACCCAAACCGCCTTTCCTCTTGGGTATGCACACCAGTAGTTGGGACTCCACAGCATGCAAGATGATAAGAGTGTCATCTGCATATTGGACAATTGTAAAGTCCTTATCATGGCAAGGGATTGGAAGCAGAATGATCCCATTCTCGAACAACTGATTCACCAATGTTTGAAGGAAGTCTATAGCAATGGCAAAGTGGAGAGGGGACATTGGATCTCCCTGCCTTACACCCTTATTACACATAAATTTTCTACTATGCACTCCATTTAGTAGAACCGAGGAAGAGCCAGAAGAGAGCAGCTGTTGTACCCATAAAGTCCACTTCTCATTGAAACCCTTATGTCTAAGAACTTGGAATACAAATTCATGTTCCAAAGAGTCAAGCTTTCTCAAATTCAAGTTTGAGTATGAAAATGGGTCTCTTTGAGTGAAGACACTGGTGAAGGTACTCCAATGTCCATCCAACACAGCCTTGAGTAGTTCTGGATTTGATGAATCCATATTGATTCTTATGTATGCATTTCACGATTTGTAATTGCAACCCGTTGGCAACCATTTTGGACAGGAATTTCAGACCCATCCCAGTTAGGGAGATTGGCGTAAAGTCTCCCACTTTTTCAAGGGATCTCTTTTTGGCCACGAGGTTTATGTAAGAGTAGTTCAATATTTCCATCATTGAAGTCCCTGCATGGAAATCATTTGCAAGTTGATAAAAGTCATGAGAGATGATATGCCAACATTTTTTGAAGAAAAGACCATTGAAATCATCTGGTCCTGGAGCTTTATCAATGGGCATTCCCTTGACAGTTTTATCCATATCCTATTTGGTAAAAGGCAGAGTAAGAACATCTAGACCTTCTACCCTATGCAGAAGAGACTGAAGGTTGAAAGCCAGGTTTATCCCTTGGGAGGAGCCCATCCTGCCCTTGAAAGATGACCAAAAGCAGCCAGCAATTTGGTCATGATCAGTGATAACAGTTCCATCCTCCAGCTTGAGGGATGAAATAGAGTTTCTTCTATATCTTTCAGTGGCCATGGCATGAACAAAATTGTGTTCTCTTATCCCACCTTGATGAACCTGATAGTAGCTCTCTTTTTCTAGTAAAGGAACTGTAAATGCAGAAGGTGCTCTAAGTGAAGCTTCACAATCACCCTGAAGTTAGATTCAGGCCTGAACAGGGGTCTCAGCTCATCAATGTTGTCCAGACAGACCACCACCTGATTGCACTTCTCAATGAGTGCTTTGATCCTAGATAGACTAGTCTGCCAACTCTTCAGAGCCTGTCTTAGGTTTTTAAGCTTATCCATTATGATGGCGGTGATGTGACCCTTCCAAGAGGGTATCTTCCAAGAATTCTAGACACAGTCAAGGAATCCATCCATTTCCACCCAATAATTCTCTAAACGGAAGAGGTTGCATTTGGGAATGGATGTGTTTACTAACACAACACATGGAACATGATCAGACGCATTTTTAGCTAAAGGAAGGACATGTGTTAGTGGATAGCAAGATATCCAATTGGCAGAAGTGAAGAACCAGTCTAATTGTTCTAGAAGTGGGGTATCTTGCATATTTGACCAGGTAAAAGACCTACCCTTGAGTGGTAGTTCTAACAGACCCAGATGACCAATAATCTCATTGAAGATAAACATATCATTCACATCGACACCAGGAAGATTTCTATTGCGCGGTGAGCGCATAACATTGAAATCCCCAAGAAGCAGCCAATTATCATTGACAAGGATATTGAGGTTATATAGCTAGCTGACAAATTGGTCTCTAGCAAGCTGATATTCAGGTACTTCATATTATTCTTGTACACTTTTGTAATTTTCATTTTTCATTTGCGCGCATAATTCAAATATAATCTTGGAGTACCATTTTAGTGTTAATATTATGTTCTATGCTGAATGAAGAGCTACTCCATTGATGTCCTATCAGTGGTGCTGGATTCTGTTGAGACCTTATATATCAGAATGTGGTGTATTGATTTGAACACAAGTATTGGCTTGTTGCGATGCTTTCCATGATTGGGGAATTTGTATATAAAGGTGATGAAATCCCATATATAATGTACTAGAATTAACCGTTCAGTTGTCGTTGCGTCGACATACTCTATTTTAGGCTTTAATTGTTTTCAATCTTCATGTCTATTTAGGTACTAGTACTTGGAGAAAAAGGTATAACCAATAAATGGGCAAGGATGCATAAGGATTTTCTCAAACCTCATGACATTCTTTTAAAGACAATAACGTTGGAAGGTTATGCATCCAACCCTACAAAATCTAGCTTTGTCACATTCTTCATGTTGAATGCAAGCTTACTGTTGTCCGTGAGGATTAGGTTTTTCAACAAGAATTTTCTCATAGATGGATATGTTGAACGGCATAAAAAGAAGTTTAGATGGACCTAAGGGCTTCTGAACATGCTCGGCTTCTATTTACGAAAACTCGTTGTCATCATGGACCATTAGAGTTTTTGTACCGGGGTCTTGATTTTATGGATCAAACAGATTCATTTGATTGTGACTTCCCAAAACTTTGGTGTTGTTAGGGTTTTCTCTAAACCTGATTTTGTACTGTTTGTGAGCTTGAGTTATATATTGTTGCCCCTTTCAACTTGGCTTTGACCCATGTTTTCTTTCATAATGGGCCAATGGCTTGTCATGTTTAATTAAGACATAAATATTATACGCAATCACAATAGAGGGAAAGAACATCACTCTCGTTGGATCGTTGAGATCGTTGTTCATTACAGAACCCACAAATAGTTAGCGCCCGCCAATACCTACAAACTTATTTTCATCTAGCACACCAAATGGGATGTGATTCTTAAAAATAAAAGTTTCATGTTAGTAACACATTTGGATTTTGACATTTGGGAGCCACGAGAAACAAACCTATCCAGGGCGATCTTGACTCGACAATAAACATTGAGAAACCTGGTTTCAAAATTAATTTAAATCCAATACTCACCTCAAAATCATGAAACTTGGCATGTTGTTATGACATGGAACCAACTTTCTGTGGTAAAAAATAAATCCAATTTAGGACAAGTTTGTGTATAAACTTCTTACAAATCGGAGCTTCTATGAAGAAGCCTCTTGGTTTTGAGAGGGAACTTGTCACCTATATGTGTGCAAAAACACATACGATGTCTTTCCCCCCTTGATTTATTTTATAGAGGTAATATGCAACTATTGGAGTGTCGTCCTAAAAATATGAAATTATTCAACATTCATTTTTCTTTTTTATATATTATTTGAGTTTTCTAGGCATATTGGAACATACTTTGGCCTGTGCAAAGGTCATGTGTGTACTTGCCACCTATGTAATTAGATGTTCAATTTCGTTATGGAATCAAGTCCTTATAAGTTATAAGTACATATACTGTTTTAAAGTATGCAATGACATCACACACAGACCATACTAGGGAACTCGTCGGTGATGAGTTCATATATTGCGGACAATTGTATACTAGTAAGCGTTCACCCACAACACACCCGACTTATTAGCAGAAATTGTCTGTATTATTATGTCTCCACACACATTTCTGATTAGGAACCTGTTTGTCGCATATCACACACATCTTGATAAGTAGAACCATTTCTGTTGTGTTTCCTAATCGAAAACAGTTCATCCGAGTGAATTGTATGTCGTATATTGCCCACACCTTGATATGGGTGATTGGTTCTGGTGTGTTCCCTAATCGCAAATAGTTCATCCGAGTGAACAGTATGCCTTATATCGCACACATCTTCATCTGGCTGCCCGTTTCAATTGTTCTGCCTCATCGCAAATAGTTCATTAGACTGAACCGTATGCCACACATCGCACACGCGCCTATAATCTCAATAGTATTTGATGTCTCCACTATAGAAAATGTTTTGTATCATTTTTGGCAGGTTTTTTCCGTCACCATTTACGAATAATGCATCACACAAGGTTTCCTCGATGTGTGTCTGATTGTAGTGTCGCGTTAGCAACATCCTCCAGTCGTGAACAATAGTTGCAGATATAGGTAATTTGATGCTTTGACGTGAGAGCGATGTTTGTTTGATTTGGATTTCTTCTTCTTATTCTTCCTCGATGATCATAGGATGGGTTCCATGTCAGCAATGTGGCATTAGCACTATGGACACCATCTCTTTTCCGTTTGGTTTCATCCATAGTCGGGTCGTGCTCTTCTGGACGATGATTGCTATGTATTGTTGTATAGAGATAATCATGTTTCATCTTGTGGCGAGTTTAAGTCAACTCCATATAATCATCTCTTCTGTACATGTATTGTGCTGATATCCATTCTTGTGAAGCTAACAGAAATGCGTTGATATCCTTATCGAGGCCCTCGAGCTGTCACAAGGATAGAACCACATCTTGGGCGTTATAGTATACCATACATTTCAACAACCACAAGCTAATCCTAAATACTTCTAAAGACTTGGTTGGACAGTGAAAAATGGTTGCCCCTCGGAAAGTTACCTGGATTGCCAGTCACTTCTGTTAACAAACACTATCACATGAAAAATTTGCCACAACAGGTTGCTACCTTATGCACGACAGCATGACAAAGACCTCTTGTGTCGTGATATCCATCCATTCTTCCGATTTGCCTGCTTCGGTCACCAAAACTAAGACCATGGACTAGAGTGCTTTCACCTTCTCGTATGATTTTCCATGATTAGGAGAGACAATAATGACTTGGAAGATTGTGGAAGTGTTCTACACCATCGTACATGAAGGTAACGGTCCTGGATCTGAGAGTAGTTAGACATTATTACTGCATGAAGGGCATGCCCGTAGAGGATCCCTGATGACTAAAACATTTGGAAGTTGCAAGAAATTAGCTCCTCCTTATGGTTCCATGTGACATTGCAACCACCACAACTTGTCTTGGTATGTTAGCGGACAAGAAAAGATCTCCTTCCAAATAGAAGTATGCATAATGGGCCACCTCTACAAGCTCATCGTGTAGCTTATGGAATGCGTATGGGGTGAAATCAACGAGTTTTTGTCCATAAAGACCACATGCACAATCGAATTCCTAGAAAAGACCCCCTTTATACTTCTCCAACGTACCAATAATTTTTGAGTGTTCCATTCTATTATATTATCCGTTTTGGATGTTTTATATGCATTAATATGCTACTTTATATTATTTTTGGGACTAACCTATTAATCTAGAGCCTAGTGCCAGTTTCTGTTTTTAAATGTTTTTGAGTATTGCACATAAGGAATAATAAACGGAGTCCAAATGGAATAAAATATCCGGAATGATTTTTCTTGGACCAAAAGAAACCTGCCAGACTTGGAGAAGGGGCAGGAGACCTGCCGGGAGACGACAAGCCTGCAGGGTGCGCCCTAGAGGGGTCGTGCCCCCTTTCTTGTGGGCCCCCCTTGAGTTTATCATAGGATGGGTTCCTCTATTGCCGTGAGATCCATTCTAGGAGCCTTTTACGGTAATCTGCCAGAGAGGGAATCGATCACGGAGGGCATCTAAATTAACTCCATTACCCATCCGATGATGCGTGAGTACTTCACCGCAGACCTACGAGTCCATAGCTAGTAGCTAGATGGCTTCTTCTCTCTCTTTGTTCTTCAATACCATGTTCTTCATGATCTTCATGGAGATCTATCGGACGTAATACTCTTTTGTGATGTGTTTGTCGAGATCCGATGAATTATAGGTTTGTGTTCAGATTATCTATGAATGTTATCTAAATCTTCTGTGAATTCTTATATCCATGATTTCATATCTTAGCAATTCTCTTCGAGTTATTGGTTTGGTTCGGCAACTAGATTAGTAATTCTTGCAATGGGAGAAGTGCTTAGTTTTGGGTTCAATCTTGTGGTGTCATCACCCAGTGACAAAGTAGGGGTAGCGAGCCACGTATTGCATTGTTGCCATCGAGGATAAAAAGATGGAGTTTTCATCATATTGCTTGAGTTTATCCCTCTACATTATGTAATCTTACCAAATGTGTTACTCTCTTCTTCATGAACTTAATACTCTAGATGCACGCACGAGTCGGTCGATGTGTGGAGTAATAGTTGTAGATGCAGAATCGTTTCGGTCTACTTGACACAGATGTGATGCCTATATTCATAATCATTGCCTTGGATATCTTTATAATTATTCTCTTTTCTATCAATTGCTCGACAGTAATTTGTTCACCTACTGTATTATTTTCCTTCATGAGAGAAGCCTCTAGTGTAACCTATGGCCCTCGAGTCTATTTTCCATATTGTACTTTTAAATCTATAAACCAAAAATACCAAAAATAAGTTGCTGCCATTTATTTACTTCTGGTTTACTTTTAATTCTACCAATCTTTTATCTATCTCTATCAGATCTCATCCTTGCAAATAACTGTGATGGGATTGACAACCCGTTTTTAGCGTTGGGTGCAAGTGTTTGATTGTTTGTGTAGGTGCTAAGATTGGGGCCTAGCTTGTTCCTCCTACTGTATTGATACATTGGTTCTCAACAAACCGAGGGAAATACTTATCTACTTTGTTGCATCACACTTTCCTCTTCAAGGGAAAACCAACGCAAGCTCAAGAAGTACCAAGAAGGATTTCTGGCACCGTTGCCGGGGACGATACATAGCAAGATCAAGCCTACCAAGTACCCATTACAAACTCATATCTTATTATTACATTATTTTCCTTTTGCCTCTTGTTTTCCTGTCCCCCACTTCTAAAACGATTTTCAGAAAATACCAAAAAGATTTAACATTTTATTTGCCTTTTTCTCGCCGGATCTCTTTTTGTCTACTTGTGCTACCATGTGCCTTCTATTTGATTGCATCTTTGCTTGCTAAAAATCTATTGATATGGATACTCATCCACCTGCTAATCTTTTCAAGAGATCCAATTATGATGAACCAACTGCTAGTTAGTTGAGTGTACTTGATTATCTCTATGAAGTTTTTATTGAGATTCATGAATCTGAAAATTATGATGATGTGATTCACGATGTTTCCTTGAATGAAAAGCATTATTGCAATTATATTTTTATAAATTCTATTAATATGAATTGTGCTAATGATATGCAAACCCAAAAGCTTGGGGATGTTATATTTTATGAGTTTGCCATGACCACCACTTATTGCAATGATCATGATTGGGGTGATAATGCTTCTTATGATCTTGATAATTTACTTAATACTCTTGATGATTATGATATTGAAAGTGGGTTTGGAAGAGTGTCAATTTTAGGCGTTATTGATCCCACTATTTTTAAGAGTGTTCAATCTTATTAAATTTTTGATAGAAGTTGGTTTGGAGAGGTCATGACTTTAGTTAATGATAATCCCACTATTTTGGAAGAGTGTCAACTTTGCATGCATGTGAACCATGAAGAGAAATTTTTCTATGAAAGTTATATTGTTGAATTCCTTCATGATGCTACTGAAATTTGTTATGAGGGAGGAACATATGCTTGTAGGGATTGCAATAATATCAAGTTTCCTCTCTATGTGTTTAAAGTTTTGAAGTTATGCTTGTTTTGCCTTCCTATGCTAGTTGATTCTTGTTCCCATAAATTGTTGGCTCAAAAAATACCTATGCATAGGAAGTGGGTTCGAGTTAAATGTATTTTTCATGCTATTCATCATGCTCTTCTGCATATCTCAATTACTATTTTTTATGAGAGCATCATTGAGATCATCATGCCTAGCTAGGGGCGTTAAACAATAGTGCTTGTTGGGAGGTAAGCCAACTTTATTTTTATGATTTTGTTTTTTATTCTATTTTTGAGTTCTGCACACAATATTACCTCTGTAATAATTGTGTTTTCTTGTTTGAATTAGTGTTTGAGCCAAGTAAGACCTTTGGGATTGTCTAAGGTGTTTGCAATTTGATTTTGCTGAAAAACAGAAACTTTCGCTCTTAGTCTAGGATTTTTGTAAATTCACTGCAACGTGATTTTGATCTGAATTTGTTACACAAGATTTATATACGAATTTAAATGATTTTTATAATTTTTCAGAATTTTTTGAGTTACATAAATATTCGAAGTTTATAGCTTGCTAAAGACTATTCTGTTTTTGACAGATTCTGTTTCTTTGTGTTTTTTGCTTATCTTGATGAATCTATGGGTAGTATCGTAGGGTATGAACCATGGAGAAGTTGGAATACAATAAATATCACACCAATATAAATAAATAACGAGTTCACAACAGTACCTAAAATGTTCATTTATTTTTCTTATACTAACGGATCTCATGAGTTTTCTGTTGAATTTTGTGTTGAGTTTTGTGTTGTGAATTTTTCATGTTTTGGGTAAAGATTTCATGGACTATGGAATAAGTAGTGGCAAGATCCTAAGCTTGGGGATGCGCAAGTCAGCCCAAGCTATATTCAAGGATACCAAAGAGACTAAGATTGGGGATGCCCCGGAAGGCATCCCCTCTTTCGTCTTCAATTCATCGATAAATTTACTTGAGGCTATATGTTTATTCACCATATGATATGTGTTTTGCTTGGAGCATCTTGTATAATATGAGTATTTAATTTTTAGTTTTCCACAATAATCCTTGCACCACACATCTTTCGATATAGACACGCTGAATCATGAATTTGTTAGAATACTCTTTGTGCTTCACTCATATCTTTTGAGCTAGGCAATGTTGCTCTAGTGCTTCACTTATATCTTTTAGAGCACGGCAGTGTTTTATTTTATAGAAATTTAAAATCTCGTACCTCACTTATATTATTTTGAGAGCCATTAAACAGGATGGTAATTGGTTTAGGTTATGAATTTATTCCTAATATAATGGGCATCCAAGAGGGATATAATAAAAACTTTCATATTAAGTGCATTGAATATGATAAGAAGTTTGATTCCTTGCATATAGTTTTGAGATATTAAGATGGTAATATCAGAGTCATGCTAGTAAGTAATTGTGAATTGGAAGAAATACTTGTCTCAAAGCTTGTGATTCCCGTAGCATGCACGTATGGAGAACCGTTATGTGATGAAATCAGAGCATGATTTGTTTAATGAGTGTCAACCTTTGTGTGGAGGTCGGGATCGCGCGATGGTTAACTCCTACCAACCCTTCCCCTAGGAGCATGCATCTAATACTTTGCTTTGATAACTAGTAGTCTTTTGAAATAAGTATGGGAGTTCTTTATGACTAATGTTGAGTTCATGGATTAAACGCACTCTCACCCTTCCACCTTTGCTAGCCTCTCTAGTACCGTGCAACTTTTGCTGGTACATTAAAGCCACCTTCCTCAAAACAGCCACCATATACTTTCCTCAAAACAACCACCATACCTACCTAGTATGACATTTTCATAGCCATTCGAAGATATATTGCCATGCAACACTATTGTTCCCTTTTTTATGACACGCACCATCACTTCCATATTGCTTAGAGAGTCATATTTTGTTCTAGATATTGAGTTGTAATATTTCAGCTGTAAGTAAATAAAAGTGTGATGATTTGCATTATTAGAGCATTGTCCCGTGTAAGAAAAGGATGATACAAGCTATGATTCCCTCACAATTTTGGATGAGTCTCTGGACTTTACAAAAAATAAAAGAGGCCAGCAAAGCCTATAAAAAATAGAAGAGGCCAAAGATTCCCACCCAAAAAATGAGAGAAAGAGAGAAGGGACAATGCTACTATATTTTTCCGCAGTTGTGCTTCAAACTAGCACCATGTTCTTCATAGAGAGTCTCCTATTTTTTCACTTTCATATAACTAGTGGAATTTCATCTTTTCCACAACCACTTAGTTTTCTTTTTGAGCTTTCATACACTTATAGCTCTAGTGCATTTGTTGCATGGAAATCCCTACTCACTCACATTGATATCTATTGATGGGCATCTCCATAGCCCGTTAAAATGCGTAGTTGATGTGAGACTATCTTCTCCTCTTTCTTTTTGCAACCTCCACCATATTCTATTTCACCTATAGTCCTATATCCATGCCTCACGCTCATGTATTGCGTGAGATTTGAAAAGGTTTGAGACCATAAAAGTGTGAAACAATTGCTTGACTTTCATCGGGGTTGTGCATGATTTAGATACTTTGTGTGGGGAATATGGAGCATAGCTAGACCATATGATTTTGTACGGATACCATGTTATTTCGAAAGGACACAGTTGCCTTGTTAGTATGCTTGTAGTATTATTGTTTTTATGGCAATAATAGACTCTTGTTTTGAATCTTATGGATTTAAATATTCTTGCCACAATAAAGAATATTACATGGATAAATATGTTAGGTAGCATTCCACATAAACAATTATGTTTTTATCATTTACCTACTCGAGGACGAGCGGGGATTAAGCTTGGGGATGCTTGATAAGTCCCCAACGTATCTATAATTTTTAATTGTTCCATGCTATTATATTATCTGTTTTGGATGTTTTATATGCATTTATATGCCAATTTATAAGTTTTGCGGACTAACCTATTAATCTAGAGCCAAGTGTATGTTTCTGTTTTTTTCATGTTTTTGAGTATTGCACATCAGGAATATTAAACGGAGTCCAAACGGAATACAATCTCCAGAATAATTTTTCTTGGACGAGAAGAAACCTGCCAGACATGGAGAAGGGGGAGGAGACCTGCCGGGAGACGACAAGCCTACAAGGCGCGCCCTAGGGGGGGCATCACCCTGGCTTGTGGGCCCCCAGCAGGCCTCCTAACTCTAATCTTCGTCCTATAAATTCCCAAATATTCCCCCAATACCAGAACTAGACCAAAAAATAATTTTCCGCGGCCGGGAGCCTTTGTTCCCGTGAGATCCAATCTGGGAGCCTTTTCTGGTAATCTGCTAGAGAGGCAATCGATCACGTAGGGCATCTACATCCACATCATTGCCCCACCGATGATGCGTGAGTAGTTCACCACAGACCTACGGGTCCATATCTAGTAGCTATATGGCTTCTTCTCTCTCTTTGTTCTTCAATATCTTTTTCTTCATGATTTTCATGGAGATCTATCCGATATAATACTCTTTTGCGGTGTGTTTGTCGAGATCCGACGAATTGTGGGTTTATGTTCAGATTATCTATGAATATTATTTGAATCTTCTCTGAATTCTTATATGCATGATTTCATATCTTAGCAAGTCTCTTTGATTTGTTGGTTTGGTTTGGCCAACTAGATTAGTAATTCTTGCAATGGGAGAAGTGCTTAGTTTTGGGTTCAATCATGCTGTGTCCTCACCTAGTGACAAAGTAGGGGAAGTGAGGCACGTATTGAAATGTTCCCATCGTGGATAAAAAGATGGGGTTTTCATCATATTGCTTGAGTTTATCCCTCTACATCATGTCATCTTACCTAATGCGTTACTTTGTTCTTCATGAACTTAATACTCTAGATGCAGGCAGGAGTCGGTTGATGTTGAGTAATAATAGTAGATGCACAATCGTTTCGGTCTACTTCAAACGGACGTGATGCCTATATTCATAATCATTTCCTTGGATATCTTCATAATTATTCACTTTTCTATCAATTGCTCGACAGTAATTTGTTCACCCACTGTATTATTTTCATTCATGAGAGAAGCCTCTAGTGAAACCTATGGTCCCCGGGTCTATTTTCCGTATTATACTTTCAGACATATAAACCAAAAATATCAAAAATATATTACTGCCATATATTTACTTTTGTTCTACTTTTAGTTCTACCAATCTTTTATCTATCTCTATCAGATCTCATCCTTGCAAATAACCGTGAAGGGATTGACAACCCCTTTATAGCTTTGGGTGCAAGTGTTTGATTGTTTGTGTAGGTGCTAAGATTGGGGCCTTTCTTGTTCCTCCTATTGGATTGATACCTTTGTTCTCAATAAACTGAGGGCAATACTTATCTACTTTGCTGCATCACCCTTTCCTCTTCAAGGGAAAACCAACGCAAGCTCAAGTAGTAGCAAGAAGGATTTCTGGCGCCGTTGTCGGGGAGGATACATAGCAAGATCAAGCCTACCAAGCACCCATCACAAACTCATCTCTTGTATTTACATTATTTTCCTTTTGCCTCTCGTTTTCCTGTCCCCCACTTCTAAAATGATTTTCAGAAAATACCAAAAAGATTTGCCATTTTATTCGCCTTTCTCTCGCCGGATCTCTTTTTGTCTACTTGTGCTTCCATGTGCCTTCTGTTTGCTCCCATCTTTGCTTGCTAAAAATCTATTGATATGTATCCTCATCCACTTGCTAATATTTTCAAGAGATCCTATTATGATGAACCAATTGCTAGTGAGTTGAGTGGACTTGATTATCTCTATGAAGTTCTACTTGAGATTCGTGAATCTAAAAATTGTGATGAAGTGATTCATGATGTTTCCTTCAATGGAATGCATGATTGCAATGATATTGTTATAAGTTTTATTAATATCAACTATGCTAATGATATGCAAACCCAAAAGCTTGGGAATGCTATATTTGATGAGTTTTCCATGACCACTACTTATTGCAATCATCATGATTGGGGTGATAATGCTTCTTATGATCTTGATAATTTAGTTAATACTCTTGATGATTATGATATTGAAAGTGGGTTTGGAAGAGTGGCGACTTGAGGAATTATTGATCCCACAATTTTGGAGACTATTCAATCTTATGAAATGATTGATAGAAGTAGGTTTGGAGAGGTCATGACTATAGTTAATGATAATCCCACTATTTTGGAAGAGTGTGAACTTTGCATGCATGTGGTCCATGAAGAGAAAATTTTATATTATAATTATATTGTTGAATTCCTTCATGATGCTACTCAAATTCATTATGAGGGAGGAACTTATGCTTGTAGGGACTGCAATAATATCAAGTTTCCTCTCTATGTGTTTAAAGTTTTGAAGTTATATATGCTTGTTTTACTTTCATATGCTTGTCGATTCTTGTTCCCATAATTTGGTTGCTCACAAAATTCCTATGTATCGGAAGTGGTTTAGACTTAAATGTGTTTTTAATGCTATTCATGATGCTCTTTTGCATATCTCAATTACAACTTTTTATGCGAGCATCATTGAAATCATCATGCCTAGCTAGGGGCATAAAACAATAGCGCTTGTTGGGAGGCAACCCAATTTTATTTTTATGCTTTTGTTTTTTGCTTCAGTTTTTTAGTACTGTGAACATTTTTATCTCTTTAATAATTTTGTTTTCTTGTTTTAATTAGTGTTCGAGCCAAGTAAGACCTTTGGGATGGTCTACGATGTTTGCAACTTGATTTTGCTGAAAAATAGAAACTTTCGCTCTTAGTCCAGGAATTTAGTAAATTCACTAGAACGTGCTTTTGATCTGAATATTTTACACAAGTTGATATAAAAATTTCACTCATTGTCCTAATTTTTCAGAATTTTTGGAGTTACAGAAGTGATCGAAGTTTATAGATTGCTACAAACTGTTCTGTTTTTGACAAATTCTGTTTTCTTTGTGTTATTTTCTTATTTTGATGAATCTATGGGTTGTATTGGGGGGTATGAACCATGGAGAAGTTGGAATATAGTAAATATTACACCAATATAAATAAAGAATGAGTTCACAAAAGTATGTAATGTGGTGATTTTCTTTTATATACTAACGGATCTCATGGACTACGGAATAAGGAGTGGCAAGATCCTAAGCTTGGGGATACCCAAGGTACGCCAATCCATATTCAAGGATACCAAAGAGCCGAAGCTTGGGCATGCCACGGAAGGCATCTCCTCTTTCGTCTTCAATTCATCGGTAAATTTACTTGAGGCTATATTTTTATTCACCACAAGATATGTGTTTTCCTTGGAGCATATTGTATGATATGAGTCTTTACTTTTTAGTTTTCCACAATCATCCTTGCTGCACATAGTGCTGGCACCTCCGTCCATGGTGGCAGGTGCCACGTGTCGGCTGGCGCACCTGCCGCCAAGATCTGGGGGTATTTTCTGTCAATTTCTACCGGAAGTGGTCTTTTTAGCAATTTCATTGAGGTGGTCCTTTTGGACTAAAAATCGAAAAAAATTATCAATGTGTCCTTCCATTGGAGCTGCTGTCTTAAGAATAGTGTTTCCCAAGTTTTCCTGCGCTATTTATCATTTCCCAGCCACATCTTTGTAGTCAACAACTGTAGCAACCTACTGAAAACAAGAACACTACAATATATTACTGATTTAGTTTGCACAAAGTTAGCTCGCATCAAACAATGATGAACTCGACAAGGGCTAGAGACCTGGGTATGGGGGATCGAACACGAAGTGTAGGACAACGAGGAGGCAATAAAGTCGTGGGGAGCGATGTTGCCGACTACTAAACCACCAAGCTAATGTGAAGCGTGTTGTGGTTAGGGCTATGCACTAAGACGAGGGCGACGAAGTCTCCATGAACACAGGAAGGTGCGGTTAGGGGGAGGATGTGCGTAGGGAAGGGAGACTGGCGGCTGGGAAACCCCCATTGTGTAGCGGAAAGAAGAGGAATCGAGGCATCAAACCTAGATCTACCACCAGACCAACAGTAGGAAGTCGCGTTGTCCCTTTTCTGCATTCTTGTCTCTCCATCTCACCTCCTTTGTCTCCCCATCTCTTCTTACTAGGAGACTGAGACGCCATCGCCATGGAGCATCAGCATCGTTGTCCCCCGTGCTGGATCCCGGCCTGAGATAGAGCCGCCATGGCCATGGAGCATCGCCGCCAGCGGCCTGCAGTGCGTCACACTGGATACCCACCAAATCTGCATCGCCACGACGTCCGATGCTTCCCCACGTCCGAGATCCATGTCGTTCTCGTTCAGCATCATGTCTTGATCGGATTGAGAGTGTTGCCGCTCTATCTGAAGTAAAATGTGCTCATAGGTTTGGCGAAAAAAATATTGATCCATTTTTTCTTCACTCACCGAGGACTGTGGGTTAAATTAGCTAGAACAGAGGGACTTTTTTGTAAAATTTACAATGACGGTGAACGGATAGAAGCATTGCATGTTTATTATTAGGTGAAGATTTGTTCGTGTCACCTTGCGCCTCAACAAATTTGTGGTGGTGATTCATCCATTCTTCATATAGATAAATGGATTGGGCTAGCAGTTATATATTTTCGTTAATCAAGTGTAAAATTACATATCTACATCTATCTATACCTAATATTAGAGGGAGGAACCTTCCAAGTTCTCTATATGTCTATTAGTTGTTTTCTTTGCATTTTTCTTTTTTTGTGCGTTCTTTTATGTAATTGATTACGTTGCGTGTTAATGATACTTGGGCCGCTCATTATGTTCTTAATTGGGTCGGACTCTGCTTCCTTCCCCAAAAGAAGTTCCTAATTGTGCTAGGCCTTCCTTGCTCCCCTAGGAAAAGCATGATGGGTTACACACCAGGCCCGATCTCCTTTCACGATGTCCTTCCTCTCTACAGGAGGACGTTCCCCGTAGCAACTTTATGCACTTACGGAAGTAGACAAGGTCTCCTTTCTCCTCTTTGATCCAATCCTTCCCGTGTTTGAAGCTGCCTCTAAAGAAAACTATTTCCTACACCTAGATCATGGGTGTTCGTAACGGCCTCCTTCGGTTGTTCTCCATGATGATGTACGCAGATATAAGTACACATGTACTCCCTCGACCGAAGCTCCTGTTGGGGAACGTCGCATGGGAAACAAAAATTTTCCTACGCGCACGAAGACCTATCATGGTGATGTCCATCTACGAGAGGGGATTTCCGATCTACGTACCCTTGTAGACCTCACAGGCAGAAGCTTTAGTGAACGCAGTTGATGTAGTGGAATGTGCTCACGTCCCTCGATCTGCCCCGCGAACCGTCCCGTGATCCGTCCCACGATCCGCTCCGATCTAGTGCCGAACGGACGGCACCTCCGCGTTCAGCACACGTACAGCTCGACGATGATCTCGGCCTTCTTGATCCAGCAAGAGACACAGAGAGGTAGATGAGTTCTCCGGCAGCGTGACGGCGCTCCGGAGGTTGGTGGTGATCTAATCTCAGCAGGGCTCCGCCCGAGCTCCGCTGAAACGCGATCTAGAGGTAAAACCGTGGAGGTATGTGGTCGGGCTGCCGTGGAAAAAGTTGTCTCAAATCAGCCCTAAAACCGCACTATATATAGGAGGGAGGGAGGGGAGGAGACAGCATCACAACCTAAAGGTTTGGCCGAAGTTGGAGGTGGAGGAGTCCTACTCCAATCCTACTTGGAGTAGGATTCCACCTTCCCACTTGGAAACACTTTCCACCTTGTGTTTTTTCCTTCTCAAACCTTATGGGCCTTAGTGGGAACTTATTCCAGCCCACTAGGAGCTAGTTTATCTCTTCCCATAGCCCATGAGACCCCTTGGGGCGTGACACCCCTCCTGATGGTCCCCGGCACCCCTCCCGGCACTCCCAGTACACTACCGATGAGCCCGAAACTTTTCCGGTAATGCACGAAAACCTTCTGGTAACCAAATGAGGTCATCCTATATATCAATCTTCGTTTCCGGACCATTCCGGAAACCCTCGTGACGTCCGTGATCTCATTCGGGACTCCGAACAACATTTGGTAACCAACCATATAACTCAAATACGCATGAAACAACGTCGAACCTTAAGTGTGCAGACCCTGCGGGTTCGAGAACTATGTAGACATGACCCAAGAGACTCCTCGGTCAATATCCAATCGCGGGACCTGGATGCCCATATTGGATCCTACATATTCTACGAAGATCTTATCGTTTGAACCTCAGTGCCAAGGATTCATATAATCCCGTATGTCATTCCCTTTGTCCTTCGGTATGTTACTTGCCTGAGATTCGATCGTCAGTATCTGCATACCTATTTCAATGTCGTTTACCGGCAAGTCTCTTTACTCGTTCCATAATACAAGATACCGCACCTTACACCAAGTCACATTGCTTGCAAGGCATGTGTGTGATGTTGTATTACCGAGTGGGCCCCGAGATACGTCTCTGTCATACGGAGTGACAAATCCCAGTCTTGATCCATACTAACTCAACGAACACCTTCGGAGATACCTGTAGAGCATATTTATAGTCACCCAGTTACGTTGCGACGTTTGATACACACAAAGCATTCCTCCGGTGTTAGTGAGTTATATGATCTCATGGTCATAGGAACAAATACTTGACACGCATAAAACAGTAGCAACAAAATGACATGATCAACATGCTACGTCTATTAGTTTGGGTCTAGTCCATCACATGATTCTCCTAATGATGTGATCCCGTTATCAAGTGACAACACTTGCCTATGGTCAGGAAACCTTGACCATCTTTGATCAACGAGCTAGTCAACTAGAGGCTTACTAGGGACAGTGTTTTGTCTATGTATCCACACATGCACTGTGTTTCCAATCAATACAATTATAGCATGGATAATATACGATTATCATGAACAAAGAAATATAATAATAACTAATTTATTATTGCCTCTAGGGCATATTTCCAACAGTCTCCCACTTGCACTAGAGTCAATAATCTAGTTCACATCACCATGTGATTCCAACGAATCCAACACCTATATAGTTATGGGGTCTGATCACGTCTTGCTCGTGAGAGAGGTTTTAGTCAACGGTTCGGAAACTTTCAGATCCGTGTGTTCTTTACAAATCTTTATGTCATCTTATAGATGCTGCTACTATGTGCTATTCGGAAATACTCCAAATATATACTCTACTATACGAATCAGTTTCACTACTCAAAGTTATTTGGATTATTGTCAGAGCTTGCATCGACGTAACCCTTTACGACGAACTTTTTAACCACCTCCATAATCGAGAAAAATTCCTTAGTCCATCAGTTATTAAGGATAAATTTTGACCGCTTCTAGTGATTCAATCATGGATCACTCTCTGTACCTCTCAACAGACTTTGAGTCAAGGCACACATGAGGTGCGGTACCCAGCATGGCATACTTCAGATTCGACGGCCAAGGCATAGAAGACGACCTTCGTCTATTCTCTTTATTCTGCCGGGGTCGGGTGTTGAGTCTTACTCAAATTCACACCTTACAACGCAACCAAGAACTCCTTCTTTGCTGATCTATTTTGAACTCCTTCAAAAACTTGTCAAGGCATGCATCTTGGTGAAACTCCTATCAAGCGCTTTCGATCTATCTCCAGAGATATTTGATGCTCAACGTTCAAGTAGCGCAATCCAGGTATTCCTTTGAAAACTCCTTTCAAACAACCTTGTATGCTTTACAGAAATTCTACATTACTTCTGATCCACAATATGTCAACCACATATACTTATCATAAATTCTATAGTGCTCCCACTCACTTCTTTGGAAATACAAGTTTCTCATAAAACTTGTACAAACCCAAAATCTTTGATCATCTCATCAAAGTGTATATTCCAACTCCGAGATGCTTGCACCAGTCCATTGAAGGATCGCTGGAGCTTGCATACTTGCTAGTATCTTTAGGATCGACAAAACCTCCTGGTTGTATCACATACAATGTTTGCTCAAGGAAACCGTCGAGGAAACAATGTTTTGACATCCGATGTGCAATATTTCATAAATAATGCATCAACTACTAACATAATTCTAACATACTTTTAGCATCGCTACGAGTGAGAAAGTCTCATCATAGTCAACTGTTTGATCTTGTCGGAAACATCTTTGCGACAAGTCGAGATTTTCTTAATAGTGACTTATCACCATCATCGTCTGTCTTCCTTTTAAAGATCCATCTTTACTCAATAGTCCTATGACCATCAAGTAGTTCTTCCAAAGTCTACACTTTGTTTTCATACATGGATCCTCTCTCGGATTTCATGGCTTCCAGCCATTTGTCGGAATCTGGGCCCACCATTGCTTTCTCCATAACTCGTAGGTTCACTGTTGCTCAACAACATGACCTCCAAGACAGGGTTACCGTACCACTCTGTAGTAGTACGCGACCTTGTCAACCTACGAGGCTTGTAGTAACTTGATCCGATGCTCGATGATCACCATTATCAGCTTCCACTTCAATTGGTGTAGGCACCACAGGAACAACTTCCTGCACCCTGCTACACACTGATTGAAGTGATGGTTAAATAACCTCATCAAGTTCTACCACCCTCCCACTCAATTCTTTCGGGAGAAACCTTTCCTCGAGAAAGGATCCGTTTCTATAAACAAACACTTTGCTTTTGGATCTGAGATAGGAGATGTACCCAACTCTTTTGGATATCCTATGAAGATGCATTTATCCGCTTTGGGTTCGAGCTTATCAGACTGTAACTTTTTCACATAAGTTTCGAAATCCCAAACTTTCAAGAAACGGCAGTTTAGATTTCTCTAAACCTCAGTCTATACCGTGTCATCTCAACGGAAATACGCGGTGCCCTATTTAAAGTGAATGCGGTTGTCTCTAATGCATAACCCATAAACGATAGTGGTAATTCGATAAGAGACATCATAGCATGCACCATACCAAATAGTGCGTGGCTATGACGTTCAGAGACATCATCACACTATGATGTTCCAGGTGGCATGAACTGCGAAACAATTTCCACATTGTCTTAACTGCGTACCAAAGCTCGTAACTTAGATATTCATTTCTATGATCATCTCGTAGGCAGTTTATCCTTTTGTTACGACGGACTTCACTCTGAAACAGAATTGAACTTTTCAATATTTCAGACTTGTGATTCATTAAGTAAATACTCTTATATCTACTCAAATCGTCATTGAAGTAAGAACATGATGATATCCACTACGTGCCTCAGCACCCATTGGACTTCATACATCAAAATGTATCACATCCAACAAGTTGCTATCTTGTTTCATCTCAATGAAAAAAAGGCCTTGCTCATGTGGTATGATTTGCATGTCACTAGTGATTCAAACTCAAGTGAGTATAAAGATCCATCAGCATGGAGCCTCTTCATGCAATTTATACCAACATAACTCAAGCGGCAGTGCCACAAGTAAGTGGTACTATCATCATTACCTCGTATCTTTTGGCACCAATATCATGAACATGTGTGACAGTACGATCGAGATTCAATAAACCATTGAAGGTGATTATTCAAGCAAATAGAGTAACCATTATTCTATTTAAATGAATAATCGTATTGCAATAAACACGATCCAATCATGTTCATGCTTAACGCAAGCACCAAATAACAATTATTTAGGTTTAGCACCAATCCCGATGGTAGAGGGAGCGTGCGACGTTTGATTATATCAACCTTGGAAACACTTCCAACACGTATCGTCACCTCGCCTTTAGCTAGTCTCCGTTTGTGCCGTAGCTTTCATTTCGTGTTACTAATCACTTAGCAACCGAACCGGTATCCAATACCCTCGTGCTACTAGGAGTACTAGTAAAGTACACATCAACATCATGTATATCAAATATACTTCTTTTGACTTTTGCCAACCTTCTTATCTACCAAGTATCTAGAGTTGCTCCGCCTCAGTGACCGTTCCCCTCATAACAGAAGCACTTAGTCCCAGGCTTGGGTTTAATCTGCGGTCTCTTCATTAATGCAGCTACTGCTTTGCCGTTTCACGAAGTATCCCTTCTGGCCCTTGCCTTTCTCGAAACTTAGTGGTTTTACTAACCATCAACTATTGATGCTCCTTCTTGATTTCTACTCTCGCAGTGTCAAACATCGCGAATCGCTCAAGGATCATTCTATCTATCCTTGATATGTTATAGTTCATCACGAAGTTCTCACAGATTGGTGGCAGTGACTTTGGAAAACCATCACTATCTTATCTGGAAGATCAACTCCCACTTGATTCAAGCAATTGTCATACTCAGATAATCTGAGCACACGCTCAACGATTGAGCTTTTGTCCTTTGCTTCGTGGACAAAGAATCTTGTCGGAGGTCTCATACCTCTTAACAAGGGCACAAGCATGAAATCACAATTTCATCTCTTTAGAACATCTCTCATGTTCCGTGACGTTTCAAAACGTCTTCCACGCCTTGCTTCTAAGCCATTAAGTATTTTGTACTGAACTATCGTGTAGTCATCAGAAACGTGTATGTCGGATGTTCACAACATCTATAGACGACGCTTGAGGTGCAGCACACCGAGTGGTGCATTAAGGACCTAAGCCTTCTGCTCGGAACGAGGACAATCCTCGGTTTTACAGACTCAGTCTGCAGAGTTTGCTACTATCAACTTTCAACTAAATTTTCTCTAGGAACATATAAAAAATAGTAGAGTTATAGCACAAGCTACATCGTAATTCGCAAAGACCATTAGACTATGTTCATGACAATTAGTTCAATTAATCTATTACTTAAGAACTCCCACTCAAAAAGTACATCTCTCTAGTCATTTGAGTGGTACATGATCCAAATCCACTATCTCAAGTCCGATCATCATGTGAGTCGAGCATAGTTTCAGTGGTAAGCATCTCTATGCTAATCATATCAACTATATGATTCATGCTCGACCTTTCGGTCTCATGTGTTCCGAGGCCATGTCTGCACATGCTAGGCTCGTCAAGCTTAACCCGAGTGTTCCGCGTGTGCAACTGTTTTGCACCCGTTGTATGTGAACGTTGAGTCTATCACACCCGATCATCACGTGGTGTCTCGAAACGAAGAACTGTCGCAACGGTGCACAGTCGGGGAGAACACAATTTCGTCTTGAAATTTTAGTGAGAGATCACCTCATAATGCTACCATCGTTCTAAGCAAGATAAGGTGCATAAAGGATTAACATCACATGCAATTCATAAGTGACATGATATGGCCATCATCATGTGCTTCTTGATCTCCATCACCAAAGCACCGGCACGATCTTCTTGTCACCGGCGTCACACCATGATCTCCATCATCATGATCTCCATCAACGTGTCGCCATCGGGGTTGTCGTGCTACTCATGCTATTACTACTAAAGCTACGTCCTAGCAATATAGTAAACGCATCTGCAAGCACAAACGTTAGTTTAAAGACAACCCTATGGCTCCTGCCAGTTGCCATACCATCGACGTGCAAGTCGATATTAACTATTACAACATGATCATCTCATACATCCAATATATCACATCACATCGTTGGCCATATCACATCACAAGCATACCCTGCCAAAACAAGTTAGATGTCCTCTAATTGTTGTTGCATGTTTTACGTGGTGACCATGGGTATCTAGTAGGATCGCATCTTACTTACACAAACACCACAACGGAGATATATGAATTGCTATTTAACCTCATCCAAGGACCTCCTCGGTCAAATCTGATTCAACTAAAGTTGGAGAAACCGACACTCGCCGGTCATCTTTGAGCAACGGAGTTACTCGTAGTGATGAAACCAGTCTCGTAAGCGTACGAGTAATGTCGGTCCGAGCCGCTTCGATCCAACAATACCACGGAATCAAGAAAAGACTAAGGAGGGCAGCAAAACGCACATAACCGCCCACAAAATTTTTTGTGTTCTACTCGAGATTACATCTACGCATGAACCTAGCTCATGATGCCACTGTTGGGGAACGTCGCATGGGAAACAAAAATTTTCCTACGCGCACGAAGACCTATCATGGTGATGTCCATCTACGAGAGGGGATTTCCGATCTACGTACCCTTGTCGACCGCACAGGCAGAAGCGTTAGTGAACGCGGTTGATGTAGTGGAACGTCCTCACGTCCCTCGATCTGCCCCGCGAACCGTCCCGCGATCCGTCCCGCGACCCGTCCCACGATCCGCTCCGATCTAGTGCCGAACGGACGGCACCTCCGCGTTCAGCACACGTACAGCTCGACGATGATCTCGGCCTTCTTGATCCAGCAAGAGAGATGGAGAGGTAGATGAGTTCTCTGGCAGCGTGACGGCGCTCCGGAGGTTGGTGGTGACCTAATCTCAGCAGGGCTCCGCCCGAGCTCCGCTGAAACGCGATCTAGAGGTAAAACCGTGGAGGTATGTGGTCGGGCTGCCGTGGCAAAAGTTGTCTCAAATCAGCCCTAAAACCCCACTATATATAGGAGGGAGGGAGGGGAGGAGGAAGCATCAAAACCTAAAGGTTTGGCCGAAATTGGAGGTGGAGGAGTCCTACTCCAATCCTACTTGGAGTAGGATTCCACCTTCCCACTTGGAAATTCTTTCCACCTTGTGTTTTTTCCTTCTCAAACCATATGGGCCTTAGTGGGAACTTATTCCAGCCCACTAGGGGCTGGTTTATCTCTTCCCATAGCCCATGAGACCCCTTGGGGCGTGACACCCCTCCTGATGGTCCCCGGCACCCCTCCCGGCACTCCCAGTACACTACCGATGAGCCCGAAACTTTTCCGGTAATGCACGAAAACCTTCCGGTAACCAAATGAGGTCATCCTATATATCAATCTTCGTTTCCGGACCATTCCGGAAACCCTCCTGACGTCCGTGATCTCATTCGGGACTCCGAACAACATTCGGTAACCAACCATATAACTCAAATACGCATAAAACAACGTCGAACCTTAAGTGTGCAGACCCTGCGGGTTCGAGAACTATGTAGACATGACCCGGGAGACTCCTCGGTCAATATCCAATAGCGGGACCTGGATGCCCATATTGGATCCTACATATTCTCTGAAGATATTATCGTTTGAACCTCAGTGCCAAGGATTCATATAATCCCGTATGTCATTCCCTTTGTCCTTCGGTATGTTACTTGCCTGAGATTCGATCGTCAGTATCCACATACCTATTTCAATCTCGTTTACCGGCAAGTCTCTTTACTCGTTCCGTAATACAAGATACCGCAACTTACAGTAAGTCACATTTCTTGCAAGGCTTGTGTATGATGTTGTATTACCGAGTGGGCCCCGAGATACCTCTCTGTCATACGGAGTGACAAATACCAGTTTTGATCCATACTAACTCAACGAACACCTTCGGAGATACTTGTAGAGCATCTTTATAGTCACCCAGTTACGTTGCGACGTTTGATACACACAAAGCATTCCTTCGGTGTTAGTGAGTTATATGATCTCATGGTCATAGGAACAAATACTTGACACGCATAAAACAGTAGCAACAAAATGACACGATCAACATGCTACGTCTATTAGTTTTGGTCTAGTCCATCACATGATTCTCCTAATGATGTGATCCCGTTATCAAGTGACAACACTTGCCTATGGTCAGGAAACCTTGACCATCTTTGATCAACGAGCTAGTCAACTAGAGGCTTACTAGGGACAGTGTTTTGTCTATGTATCCACACATGCACTCTGTTTCCAATCAATACAATTATAGCATGGATAATAAACGATTATCATGAACAAAGAAATATAATAATAACTAATTTATTATTGCCTCTAGGGCATATTTCCAACAGCTCCAACCCAGTTACCGCCTTGTTCGCTGACGAAGGCAATGATCGTCACATGGCTTCCATGATAGAACTGGACTTGTTACCTTGTGACCAGAGACCAAAGGCTATCACCATGATTTCATGGATTTTCCATGGTTTCTGGATGCCGGACCAGAATTGTCGGGTGAGTTTCGACTAATGGCTTAGACGTTGAGTTCACCTTCCTGAACTAGCTTCACCGCCACTACTACTATGTTCATGTGTTCTATGCCCACAAGCTGCACGGTTACAGTCCCCACAACTTGATGTCATTCCCGCCGACAATTCTCAAGCCCCACCGGCGCGAATACCATGCCACCATAGTGCACCAGTGTGCAGTCCGACTACCAAACATTGTTGGTCTCGTGACCTCCGGTCGACTACTTGACGACGTTGGCAATGTGGCATATGTATGGAAGGAAAGATTGTGTGTGCTTGTCGCTCTAGTCATCATGGGTGTCGGCGATGCTGACCACTTCAAGGGTGGTGAGGATCATCTTCTCGTGGGCCCTTGATATGTAGCCAAGCAGACGTCAATTGCATGGCTCCATGGGAGAACCGTAGCAAGAGTTTTGTACACACAACACAGTAGATACTTTACGTTAGTGTACACACGTTGACACTATAGTTGTGAGGCTAGCAACCACCCAATCAAAATCTAGATTCCACTAATGTCCACTTCGTTTGCATGAATAGGATTGTCTCGCCGCATCACCTATATATATATGCCATGAGGAACCAGCTAGTCGGTATGTCTCACGATTATCTGTAGGAAACACAACTAGCATTTCGTCATTTTCAGTCTTGATTTCCTGCCAAATACATCCACACTATATCCATCCATATTTTCATCCATTAATTTATTCTTCTTAATCTTCAAAGAAGATAGGAATGGTGAATATATATACATATATATATATATATATATATATATGTATGTATATATCTTCATCAGTAGACACTTTGAAAGGGATGAATGTAGTTGCCGGGGCATTTGATTTTGAAATACAACTTTTGATGTGCACACTACTAACTGGTTTTCGAGCTAGCGATATTCATTGTCATTGAAATATGCGAGCTTTGTGTTACACCTTTTCTTGACAAAAGGTTTATTTTACTATTGTGCATGCCTATCAATATCCAGTTGTAGAATATACTCTAGCAACAAGTGATGAGTGATACTTTTACACCCATTTCACCTTTGTTTAAACCCAGATATTTCATTTAAAAAGAGATATTTGCTCCGATATTGATACTAATGATTAATGAATGCAAATGATTTCACAAATCCTCTCTTAAATGTTATGCCAAAGGAAATGGGCTAAAAAGGGAAGAAATCATTTGCGAAAATGGAATGCAAGGAAAATGGAAGAGAAAAGAATCAACATGAATTGTCTGCACGAAGACATAACTAAAGACGTTGTTCCATACGGGTGCACATGCCCATATGAGCGGTTGTTTAGCGTGATTTTGAGCCAGGTCGACCACCCGAACAACTTTTATAAATGGGTCCCCATCAAAATGTCATCAAAACGACGAGCACGGAAGCTAGAACCTCTTCTTCATCATCTTCATCCAGAAACCCTAGGCGCCGCCATTTCCATGTCTGTAACTATTTCCACCACCATAGTGCTCTTGTATCTAGTTCATATTTATAATCATGCATCCCACAAGGCATCCATTCTAAGACACATTGCAATCAATCAATCTCAAGATGTTTTCTTCTCGTGATCTGATCTCCAAGTGTGAGTAGTTCGGTAAGGTATGTGTTGAGGCATGAGCTTTACAATCCCATGTATTTGTTGAATGGGTCAATGAAAGACTTTGACATAACAACCCATATGTGTGAAATAAAATTGTTTCGTGAGGATTTCTCTTATATTGTTCGTGATCTTCATCCCTACAGGTGCGCAGGATCGTGGAGATCAAGCACTGGTGAGGCTAGGAGCGAGGAGACTGTGAAGTATTATACCAATCACCAATTACAGTAAGGTTTAGTAGGGTAACATGGATCACATCCTTGGGGATACATCAGGTGTAGTCATTAAAATCCAAAACTCTTGTCTAATTTCATTATAATAATTATTCAGGCAACCCGCGCGTTGGATAGGGCATCCAGTAGGACAGTTGATTCTTGATGTAGGGCTCGTCCTGGTCAAGATGTTATTTGGAAACATCCTCCACTTCAATCTGCAACAAGCACATATCGATGGGTGACTTCTCGAGAAGAAATTAATATTATGTTTGCTCCCAACGTAATTACAAGGTTGTAAGCATAACTATTTTTATCATAATTGTTTGAATTGCCATTTACTCGATGGTCTGGTTGAAAGCTGCATTTTACACTTCGACCAAAGCTTGCTAGAGATCATTGCTTCAAAGGAGTGATCCTCTCGTGGGTTTGATAACTCAGGGTCACCACTAGGAAAATAGATGTGGGATACTCTTTTCTATTCCAATATCGGATCACTGAAAGGAGGTACCAAGCCCTTTTTATGGCATTGTTGATGTGGGGGAGTTTATATTCCTAATATTTGTCTTTGGAGTTTTTGTTAAAGTTAACTTTAAGTTTCTTTTTATTTTCTATTTTTAGTTTAAGTTTTATTTTTGTTGCAAGTTTGTTAGTGAAAAAACCAAAAGATTACTAGTAATCATGGGAGTTTTTCTACTTCCAGCAACAACTTCATGCGTGAACCTATAGTACAACCTAAGGTTGCAGCCATCGAGTATGAGATCAAACTGACCTTAGTTACCATGGTTGAACATGACCAGTTTGGAGTTTCTACTTCTGAGGGTGCCGGTATGCACTTACACAATTTCACTGAATTGTGCAACATGACACAACTAAATTATTATGGCCCCGATGCTCTGGAGTTGCGTCTATTTCCTTTCTCTTTGAGATGAAAAATTCAGGGATTGTTTTAGCTCCACCTTAAGGCAGTATTACTTCTTGGGATAAAAATTGCGGTAAATGTTTATCCAAGTTTTGTCCACCTGCAAAGATTATGCAATAATGTTCTTATGTTGCATGTTTCAAATAGGAGAAATATGAGCAACTAGCTCTTGTGTGGAAAAGAATGAAAGAAGCTA
Source organism: Hordeum vulgare subsp. vulgare (assembly GCF_904849725.1). Lineage (NCBI taxonomy): Eukaryota > Viridiplantae > Streptophyta > Magnoliopsida > Poales > Poaceae > Hordeum > Hordeum vulgare. Next base: position 277,610,751 of record NC_058519.1, on the reverse strand, counting down.
CAAGGAACTATCCCAATCAAGAATGGATGAATGGGTAATCCTTCATATATTTTATAATGCCTTAAATCACATGTCAAAACCTATGCTTGATATAGCTGCCGGAAGAACAATCATGGGAAAGCCCATTGAAGATGTCAAGAAACTGCTAGATGATATGCAAGAGAACCATGTGCAACGAAATGTTGAAAGAACCACCAAAAAGAAGGTGAATGTCATAGAAGAAATAACACGGAGTTAACAACCAAGCTTGAAGAACTTATCTCCATGATGAAAGGTAAAGAAGAGGTAAATATAAATTCCCTCAGTAATGAAGAAACTAGTGATGTAAATTCTATTGCTTGTAATAGCTACAATCCTAATTGAAAAAATAATGGCTATGCTCTTATACTTCCTTATCCTAGTAACTGAGGAGCATCCAACAATGTTAATATTAGCAATAAAAATACTCTTAAAGATTTTATTGCTAGCTAGACTAAGAAAAATGAGAATTTTAACAATATCTTAAAGAGTCATGATAACTTACTTGGTTAATTGACTAGTAAGGTTGTTAACCTAACAAATGATGTGTAGATACTTGAAGGAAGATGCAACAATATGGTAGCACATGTGGATAAAACAACAGAGAGCCAAACTTTCATTTTGGCTAAGTTTGCACGTAAACGAGAGCCTAACCTGGTTGAGGAAGACCAAATGGTAAGAAGAAATGAAAAGAAGGCCGAAGTTCGAGATACAAACACGTGCCAGAGTACAATTATACTGTTGCAAATTTCATAAAGATGGTATCCATGAAGTATCCACCACGTGAGGTAAATAAGGATAAAGCACATAATTCCTATCTTGAACAAGTTGCTTCCAAGGTACGTGAACTTCATGATGAATGAAAAAAGCACCATAGTAAGTTACCATCTAAGAAAGAAGATGCTTTTGAACATACGATAGAGATTGAGTTAGGATTGAATAATTTTTGTGCCTTATGTGATCTAGGGGCAAATGTTTCCACCATCCTTAAATCTGTTTATGATAGTCTCCATCTCGGTCCTTATGCTAATATCGAGATTGTATTAAATATGGCTAACTCTACTTTTA